>NC_140240.1:27793373-27960873 GCF_949987555.1 Borostomias antarcticus
TCCTTTATTTAAGACGGGACAGTGCAGATTAATGAACATTCGACAATAGGCCTGTAAATATGCCTGATTATAGCCAAAGTCTAATTTACATCCGGAGTCCAGGAGACAGAGAGAGAGAGAACTGAGGTGCAGCCCTAGCTCAGGGTAACAGGCAGAAGCAGACAGCCACGGGCTGAATTAAGGGTCATCACGTCTGATTTGCCTTGAGCCTTGCCTTCAGATGGGTTTTTAAACGAGTGATAAGTAGGACATTCCCTCACTGCGAGCGCTAGACTGTTCCATGATTTGCTATCTTTAGCAGATAGTACTTCCATGGTTTAATGGTTTACTGTCTTTAACAGACAGTACATGTTGTGCACGAGACGCGCCAGTTAGGCGCCTCCCAGTCCCCAGTATTAGTGGCCCTGGGGGACCTGACAGTTAGGCGCCTCACAGTCCCCAGTCCCCGGTATTAGTGGCCCCTGGGGGACCTGATAGTAGAGCCATTGTCAGCTCTCTGCTTGACTAATTATTTTAATGGCGGTGGCGCGGGGCCATGCAGCGCCTTACATATAAGGCACGCAAATTTGTCGTTTCTAAAATTCTCGAAACGTACAAAATTATCTATTTCTCGAGAATGTTACGATGATGTGAATGCAAATTCCTTTAGGGCTTTTTTGAAGAGTGATTCTATTGGTTTAAGGATTTTGCAGTAGGTCAACGCAACATGGTGAGTGTGACTGTGTGTGTGTGTGTCCAGCCCTTACCTCCAGCTCCTCCCTCAACACCTCTGGTCCAGCCCTTGGCTGACTGGGCGCAGACTTCATGCTCTCAACTAGAAATCAAACACATCACACACACACACATCAATAAAAAACACACATTTTCTCTGAGGACACATAGCACTCTTTTGTCTCTTGGTTTGCTGGCTTACAAAGTCAAGCTTTTTAAGGGTGGTGTGTGTGTGTGTGTGTGTGTGTGTGTGTGTGTGTGTGTGTGTGTGTGTGTGTGTGTGTGTGTGTGTGTACTCACCAGGAGAGCGAATTGCGTCAGGGGAATGTAGTCCATTGATGACAACTGTGTCAGCTGCCGGCCTGGGGCACTGAGGGAGAGAGAGAGAGAGAGAGGGAGAGAGAGAAGGAGGGACAGATCATTATATACTGACACTGGATTTCAAGATTTCTTTTTATTTGTCACATAACGTACGGGTACAGTCACAGTGACATGATGCTGCCGGCTCCAAGATTGTGCTCAATAACAGATAAGACTCCAATACTCAATTTACAAATTGAAGTTACAAATTGTAATTTAAGTTAAAAATTTGCACAATAAGTACAATTTCAATACAGTATAAAATAGGGGTAATGGTAGTCAGTCTGGATGATTATGTACATGCTATATATGGATATGGATGATAAATCAATCGTCCGTTCAAAGATAAAGGGAGTGAGCTCCCAACGTCAGGGCTCATTTGCCTGGCAGCCTATCTGGCCATTTCCAGAAGTGAAAGAGAAAGAGTGTGTTTGAGAAATGACTCTGTTCCCTCCGGGTCGGCGCCGAGTCACTCTTCCTCTTGGAGTCGGGGGAGGGGAACTGGGTCTGGTCCGGGGGGGCTCTGCGCTTAGCTAGGGGTCACGTCAGAAACCGTTTGGTTACCCCCTGTCTGCCGTGTCAGACCTCTAAAACGCTAGGCTAGCCTGCCGAGTCAAGGACAACGCGTACGGACTCCGTTTGACCCGGAGGTCTCGGAAGCGACGCGGGTTCGAACGTACCTCCGCAGTGACGGGGGCTCCCTTCTCCACTGGGTCCCCGTGGCCGAGGCCGTTGGCTGGGGGGGACCGGCTACCTGGGTGGGGGGCTCTGCCGGGCCTGTGGGGGGTGGTCTGGTAGGGGGGCTGCAGGGGGATGGCCGAGCGGAGCGGCTCCCTCAGGAGAGTAGCCTGGGGGTCCGGGGGGCCGGGGCCTCCGGGTCGGGAGGGGGGTTCCACTGCTGCTGAAAGAGGGGGATGGGGAAGTGATTTAGAGTCCCATTTTGTACACGGCCTATTCTCACAGAAAACCATCGCTGAAGATGATCGTTAATATCAAATGGAGAGAGAGAGAGGGGGGGGGGGGGAGAGAGAGAGAGGGGGGAGAGAGAGGAAGAGAGGGAGAGAGAGAGAGGGGGGGGAAAGTGGCAAAAAAAAAAGTTTTAAAAAAAAAATAAGGAAAAGGTGACATAATCCAGATATTTTTAGAAAGCGGAGAGAGAAAAGTCGAGACAGGAAAAACAAGAACGCTGGATAAACAAGAACGCTGGATTTCCCATCAAAAGGAAATTTGATTAACCGACGGCAGCGTCGAGCCAAACGTGAACGAGGAGAGACGGGGAGGGAAAGTGTTGGCGTTTCCTGCTCGATGACACACTGTGACATGAAGTCGTTCTTTCGAAGCCCCACCTTCTTGTTTGGCCGTGAACGTGCGGGCGGAGTCTCCCAGGCGAATGAGCTCGTTGGTCGAACCCGTCTCTTCCGCGTTCCAGGAGTGGAGGGAATGTTTGCTCGACGGGACGGCAGAACTGGAGGACGAGACAAAACACGGTTCCTCGGTTACCGTCACTGTCATGTCTACTGTACATCAAAGGGACGTCTCTCATACGGCTCACTGGACAGCAATGGCTGGGTCTCAAAAGTATATTCTTGATTCCTTGACCCCCTTTCTCTTCGGCTCATTCTAAAACCGCATTGCAAAGAGTGAGGAGTTGAAGGAAGACCTCTGAGATTCAACCATTATCTCTCAGCTGCGATCACAGACCGAGAGACTCCATGACTCCAAGATAACATTCCGCCAAAACATTCAAAACAGAGCACTTTGTTTCCTAGTAGCAAAAGCTACTGACATCACCCAAATCCCAATGACTAATTCACTTATATTTAACTTTCAGCCGAGGCCGTTGCTGGGAAGGACTACAGGCGAGATCATACCATAGACAGTCAAGTCAGTGCTTATGAAGTCACTATTGACCTTTTCTCTGTTGACAGTAGTGTCTGTCTGCTGTGTCAATAGGATGTACTGTGCTGACAGGCCTTGGCGCCTGACGACTTGGTGTGTGGAGAGACTATGTGGGTGCGCTAGTCTTCTACGGGTTAGTTGACTGGAAGTGTAGTGAACACATCTGTCAAGCAAAACCAATGGGCCATAAATGAGTAATTGAATTTGGTAGCTTTGTTCGGGGCGTACTGTGCTAGTAACATGGTTCCCACTCTTTTCTAGAGATCATTTTCCAGGACAACTTTCATGCACTCGCAAAAAAGTGTGCAAAGATTTGCATTTTGGGGGAGGGGGGGCACAGTTTATTCTTACCACATGTACCCACTATTCTTACGGCGCCCTAACCCCAACCCCAACCCCAGTCTCACATAACCAGACATAGTCTGACTCAACGGATGCAGGTTTTGGGGATAAGCCTTGTCATTTGTTTATTACTGCCTGATTTCTGTGGTCAACCAATCAGTGGCGAGGGGAGACTCTCCCAGACTATGTGAAACAATAACCTAGCAACCGCTCCGCCGAAGACGATTGTGATTGGTTTAAAGAAATACAGTCCCCCCCCCCCCCCCATCCCCGAATGGTAATGAGTCCAGCCAGACCTTTCTCCAGCGCTGGCACAGTGTAAATGAAGTGCGGAGAAAGGTCTGGCTATGCAAGACTAGTTGCTTGTTGTTTCATGTAGTGAAGGGGACTTTTGGAAACAGTAACACGCAGATAGCAGAAGAGGAGGAGTCTGAATCTCCTGGCGCCGATCAGTGGTGACGGGATGATCATCCAAAAGGCAGAATGGTCACTGCTTTTTTTGTGTGTGACTAAATTTACATTTGCTATTCAAAATACTCCCGTCCATAAACTACCATTTGAATGTTCCTGAATATAATGTAGCCCTTTCAGAAGGTTAGGACTTTCAAATGTTATCCGTCACGGGGAGCTCTCATAGATAGCCTAGTAGCTCATTCTCAGCTTAAGGAAAATAGGAGAGCGTTGAAATAATTTTCCTGGACGTCGCACGATTCTCCAGGACATTTTAACTTTTCCTCTTATTTCAATGTGTTTTCCACGACTGGAACTTGGTCGCCTGTTTTCCAGGACGAGTGGGAACACTGTAGAACACTGCAGAACACTGTAGAACACTGTAGAACGCTGTAGCACGTTCGGGAATCAACCAACCACTCACTGAATACTGGAAGCCTGGGACGCCCTCTCCAACATGGCCTCCTTCTCCTGCTCCTCGAGTTCGGCGTGCGCTGGTCCTGAACGAGGGACATCGTTGACGACGGGCAAACCGTTGGACTCTGTGACGGAGACAGAACGAAAGGAGAGATGAGACAGAGAAAGACGGGCGGTTAAAAATGAGCAAGATGTAGTTGAGAGTGACAGTATGTGAAAGGGGACCAAACCTAGACTAGCAAATAAAACTAAAACAGTCCCGAGGGCTCTGAATGAGCCTAGTCTGTCATTCACAGACATCGCATGATCCAAACACAACAGCCTGTCCTCAATCCTCCACATTCAATTAACTGAGCAGAACAGACAACTGCGGCCAAAGTCATAAAAGTTGGGTGAGGTCACACACACACTCACACACTCACACACAGACAAAGCAGCTCCAGTTCCGAAAGCAGAAGTGCAACAAGCAACCTTTGCGAGCTCCGTCGATGTGAAAACACAGTGAAGTGAATTCTTCTACCGGTGTACTTTTCGGCGAGTATCCAAGCAGGCGAATATCCCGACGTCCCAGATGATTCAAAACAACCTGAACTGACCCGACCTAACGTCTAGAAACACCGCTCGCCTTTCAGGGACAAACGCTAACAGCTTCTCCAGTAGCTCCAACAACACCACCTCTTAAAGGGGCACTTCATTCAAAACGTATAGAGCACAGTGCCCATTTAAGTCCAAACCAGAGGTTTACCCTCAGGCCTAATTATAACACACAAGGTCTGCGGGGGAAGACCCGGTAAGCGGTAACGGTCTCACTGGCGTTTGGCGATGGGCTTTGGGGCACCAGAGACAGGCAGGCGCGTGGGGGGGGGGCAGATGAATGGGGCCCCCGAGCGCTCCCAGTAATCCCACAGACAAGCTGGGATTTAAAGCCCCATTATGTCCACTTAATGTGTGCGGATGATCTCACCCAAACAGAGTCTTGGGTCTCAGTCAGTGAGGGAGAGAGATACTGGCGCTGTGTAACACGGGGGGAGAGAGCAGAAAAGGAGAGAGTGGTCTGTGAAGGAGAACGATGTTCAACAACTCCTCTCTTTGATGGATGGATGGATGGATGGATGGATGGATGGATGGATGGGTGGATGGATGGATGGATGGATGGATGGATGGATGGATGGATGGATGGATGGGTGGATGGATGGATGGATGGATGGGTGGATGGGTGGATGGATGGATGGATGGACGGACGGACAGACAGAAATAGCCTATAGCCTCTCTTGGATGGATGGATGAACGGAAATAGCCTATAGCCTTTCTTTGATGGATGGATAGATGGATGGACCCAGATAGCAAGCAAATCTGGGCCATATATGGGCCGGAACTAAGCCACAAGTGCCAGATCTGGCCTGTATATGGCCCTGATCGGATTGCTGTCTGGGGATGGACGGATGGATGGATGGAAATAGCCTATAGCCTCTGTTTTACTCCATCAACCAGTCTTCGTTAGACGGGTGGCCGTTCTGTTAAGTTACGAGAGAGAGCGTTGAAGGTGTTGGGATGCAGCCGTCTACCTCCGTTCTGTGACTCCTCCTCGCTGATCTGCTCGGTCAGGTACTCCAGCAGACCGTCGAAGATCTCCAGCAGGTTCTTGACGGACTCCGCGTCGCCCCTGACTATGTTTTCGCCTGGAGAACCAGTAAGGAAACAACGTACGGGGTTGAATGTCGAGCGGAAAAATGTAAAACATCATAACCTCCGCAGCGCCGCCACAATGGTGTCCTTTTACAGAACCTGAGCTCATCCCTCCTCTAACAGTTCATTCAGGGAACAGAGGAGGCTGTGAGCTCGGAACAAGGCTGCACTTTTGTAACAGCGACCCCATAACATAAATAGCTTGAGTCGCTCAGGCCATACTTTAATTGGTTCACGTGATTGGCTTTCATCATCACAATGATTAATGGCTGATCAATAAGAAAACAAAGAAGTAGTTGTAAGTTCATTACTGAATGGTGGGTGATTTGACTACAGGAAGTTGCCTACCGGTGATGTGCGAGAGGGAGATCTGGAGGTAGTCCAGCGCCAAGGAGTCGATCACAGACTGAATGTTGTGGACGTCATCCTCCTGACTCCCGGGGGTAGCAATGTAGTCTGTGCACAAACACACACACACTTTCATAACAGGCCCTCCTGTGAACTTTGGCCACAATAGTGACCACTTCAACAAGCACTCATTGACAAACGCAGTCGTGTGGGGGCAGGTTTGACCACCCTAAGAAGTAAGCTGCTGGAACATTCCTGAAATTCTAAGCATGTTCGACAGTTATTTTGCTGTCCTATGAGCAGAATGGAAGTACCCAGCCATTAGACCCCCAGAAATGTATCTGCACCAAAACTACCCACATAAGTCACAAACCTTCTTGCGTTCTCACCAGCTGTGCCACTCAAACTCACCTGGGACTTGCTCCCCAAAGATGGCCTCGTACAAAGCCACAAAAACACTGGCATCACAGTCAGTTAGCTTTCTCAGTCTCAGGCTTATGTGACACTTGCTGAGGAGATCATTCGCCACGTCCACCCAATCTGTAAGAGAGAGAGAGAGAGAGAGAGAGAGAGAGATGTGATACAGATGACTAAAGTAGATCTGATATGTAAGCTATTCTATTGCAGTCTCCAAGGGATTCACGTTTCCCTTTGGATCCGATTTAGCCTTATTATTGCAATGTAATCATCATAGCGTCTGTTTGGTAAGAGGGCGTTATTAACCCACCAGGCACCAGAACACCGCTCACTCTGCCCTTAACAACCACCGCCTCCTGCTTGTTGACATGCTGGTCGCGGTAAAACAGAGAGTATGCGCGCCTTTGGACTGGGACAGAGGAATTGCTCCAGTACACTTGTGTTGGACAAGCTAACTTTATCACACAAGGATTGCGTCGACACTTGTTGAACACTGTCGAAGTCACCTTTGAACATTAACTGGATATTTACAAAAAAATACCGGTCTTGCCCACCAGCACACAGCTGACAACGCAATCAGATCACCCTTAAGAGGTTGATGTTGCGAAGACTAGCTAACGTTAGCGTGGCAAATGTTATTAGCTATTGTAGTGAACGTTAGCTACTAGCTATGTTCCTAGCTACCTTGGATCCTTGAAACTACAGCTAACGTTACAGAAGCATGACTGGTTTGAAAACTACCAAGTGGGCTTGGTCGTAGTAGACCAGCTGGACCCACCAAGGCGTCGCCGGGCAGTACTCCGAGGTGCCTTGGTTGGACGAGGCAACACGCTAGCTAGCTAGGCCAACGGGTCCTCTTACCTCTGTCTTCTTCTTGGGTGCCCATGAAACAGCTGTCGAAAAGAACAAACTGAAAATCCGTGTCCGATTTGAAAGATCCAAAATGTTCCTAGCCAACTAACCAGACTATTGCAACTGTGTCGCTGGTCCCAATCTAGCCAGCTAAGTTGTGCGACCCAGGTTCGTGTAGTAGGGTCGGTAGAGACACGGTTGGGCTCGGCCACCAGCCAGGGATGATTCGAACCCGTCCGTCTTCTGATTGGAGGATAGCTCCCGTCCGTCTTCTGATTGGAGGATAGCTCGGCTCTTTGTTTCCGGAAGTACCTTGTGACGACCAGTCTTTGAAAAATGTGGTATAAATGCGTATAGATAGATGTAAATGCGTATTATTCTTGTCACTCAAAGTTAATTGTGCACTCGTTGTAAGAGATACTCGGACAGAGGAATTAAATAAATGTGTTTTATTTTTAAACATACATTTTGTTCTTTCTTTGACGTCAGGGTCTTGTTGCACAACATGGTTCTCCTCCGCGTAGACTATTCATCTGTCTGAAAATAGTTCCATGTATTATTATCATTAAATCAATGACGCCGGTTCTGACAGAGTACTTTAATATCTAGTGATACATAAGCATTGTGTCTGTCGATGCATTCGAATCAGAAAACGGATAAATATACAATGTAAAATTGAAAATCTAGCTTCCGTGTATGGTACCGGTACAGGCGCGTCGATATGTGATGCGTCCTTCCATATTCACGACGTCCGACGAGACTTTTGTCTGCCGGCATTTTCTTTCATTTTTCGTGTCGCACTTGTAGATCCGCTCGCTTTTTTATACAAATAGGTCGGCAAATAATACTTTGTAAAGTCTATCTCACGTTACATTTTACACACTTTATTATTCCTCTCTACTATGCCTGGATTTTCCGACAGAGATCGTGGTAGAGACAGGGGGTAAGTCAAGTGTCAAATTCGAGGTCGCTTGCTATCCGAGGCACGCTAGGCCAGCTAGCATTAACGTTAGCTAACACTCTTACAAGGGCCTCGCTTGGAGCTAGGACAAATGATGTCAGTAACCAACGAATGTGACGGGACATTTGGATTAGTAATAATGTCAAGCTGCAGACAGTCTTTGTACGCATGAGGAAAATATTTTCAAATCCAAAATGCCGACCGGTTGTCTTTTTGTGTTCCTCTGCCGGCTGGAATTAAAATGGCAGCTGTGCCTAACGCTTGCTGGTTAGAAATGTGACGCAGACTCCCGAATGCACTTTCTGCTTGCTGTTGCTCTAAAACGGGTCAATCTTTTGCCATGCCAATCGTTGATGCAGTCAATCATTAACTCACTCATGCGCTATGAGACGCGCAGCAGCTAGTGCAGTCCTGGCCGTCAATGCAACCATAACCACGACTGATGCAATAGTTTTTAATTAAGCCCTTTCTTCTTTTTATCTTTAATCTAGCTGGACTAGTAGACTAGGCACATTTTACATATCACATCCCTGTTTCTCCCTGTTCTCAACATGTTTCTCACTATTTTCCAGGTATGGAGGCGGCCCCCCTCGTTTCGGTGGTGGTGGAGGGAACAGAGGAGGACCTCCACAGGGGAAGTTCGGGAACCCCGGTGAGAGACTACGCAAAAAACACTGGAACATGGATGAGCTCCCAAAGTTCCAGAAGAACTTCTACCAGGAGCACCAGGAAGTCACCCGCAGACAGCCTGTAAGTTCCATTCTTCTGAATAGTGTCGCGTTGATGTTGCATACATCCGTGGTGCACTGTTAATTACTTTGTATCCCTCTAATTGCAGCAAGAAGTTGAGCAATTCCGCAGAGCTAAAGAAGTCACAGTAAAAGGCAGAGATTGCCCTAAACCCATTGTAAAATTTAACGAGGCCCAATTTCCAAGTGAGTAGGATCTTCTATCCCATAATACAAACGCGTGATGAAGAATGAAGCATTGAAACTACCAATCACACTTTTACCTTTCAGGCTACGTGATGGATGTGATCAACAAGCTAAACTGGACTGAACCAACCCCTATCCAGTCCCAGGGATGGCCTCTGGCACTGAGTGGCAAAGACATGGTCGGCATCGCTCAGACAGGGTCTGGCAAAACCCTTGCAGTAAGTGAGATGGCTTGAGAGACCAACGTGCTGTGTCTTTGGTTTGCTCTTGTCGATTAGTGTTCGGCAACACTGGAGTTTCTTACTGTCGTCATTTTGTCTTTGCAGTACCTGCTGCCCGCAGTCGTGCACATTCAACACCAGCCGTTTCTTGAACATGGAGATGGACCCATCGTAAGTACTACCAACAGTCCGAACACAGAAATGCACTTTTCCCTCCCTACCTCTCTGTGTATGCTCAGGGGTCTAAGCTCATTGGACTGACTTGCCCCCCCCCTCCCCCCCCCCCCCAGTGTCTGGTTCTGGCCCCGACCCGTGAGCTGGCCCAGCAGGTGCAGCAAGTGGCGGCGGAGTACGGCAGGGCTTCCCGCCTCAAGACCACCTGTATCTACGGCGGAGCCCCTAAAGGACCCCAGCTCAGAGACCTGGAGAGAGGTAGGCCCCCAATGGGCCCATGAATTTGCATGCTACACCTAACATTGGCGTTTTGCATAGTATAGTCATTGCATTTTGGCGTTAGTAGTAGTATTAGTAGACCCTAACCTAACTGTGTATGCCTGGGTTTCATGCGTTTGCAGGTGTAGAGATCTGCATCGCCACGCCTGGCCGTCTCATCGACTTCCTGGAGTGTGGGAAGACCAACCTGCGCCGCTGCACCTACCTGGTGCTGGACGAAGCCGACCGCATGCTGGACATGGGCTTCGAACCGCAGATCCGCAAGATTGTGGACCAAATCAGGGTATGCGGTTTTGCGCCATCTTCCTCGTCACAGCAGGGAACATCATGAGCGAAGGGCTCAATCCTGCCCTTCGAAGACCATCGGCTAAGAACACGTGACACTGGCCGCCTGATCTCTCAAAGGACCCATGGTACCATACGCTAACGCCATCTTGTCTCCTCCTCCTCCCCCCAGCCGGACCGGCAGACTCTGATGTGGAGCGCCACCTGGCCCAAGGAGGTGCGTCAGCTGGCGGAGGACTTCCTGAAGGAGTACGTCCAGATCAACGTGGGCGCCCTGCAGCTGAGCGCCAACCACAACATCCTGCAGATCGTCGACGTGTGCAACGACATGGAGAAGGAAGACAAGTGAGTAGCGAGGGGCTCGAGGCGCTCTCACCTGGCCGAAACTGAAGCCCAAACATTCTCGGTGCTGCCTTCTGATCCGATAAGTCGAGGCTTTGAACCGTTTTTTTTACCACCCCGCCTGTCTTCCCCTCCAGACTTCTCCGGCTGCTTGAGGAGATCATGAGCGAGAAGGAGAACAAGACCATCATCTTTGTAGAGACCAAGAGACGCTGTGACGAGATCACCAGGAGGATGAGACGAGATGGGTAAGGGCCTCCACACCATAAGTAGTACCTTCTTTTATAAAAGCTTGTCATTATAGAGAGACATAATCATCCTGTTTGTGTTACAGATGGCCAGCTATGGGCATTCATGGAGACAAGAGCCAACAGGAAAGGGACTGGGTCCTCAATGGTATTTAAAAAATCTGTAATATTTAAAAATAAAATTATCACAATGCAAGGAACTCTGGAACTCAATCCAACCTCGTTTTTGTTTGTTTGTTTGCAGAGTTCAAGTACGGCAAGGCCCCCATCCTCATTGCTACTGACGTTGCGTCCAGAGGTCTAGGTCAGTATGTCACTTAATCAGCCACCACTAGTTGTTTCTTCTCAATGTTACACTTATTTAAAGAAAGTGGTTTTGCTTTCTTTAACTTCTCTATGCATTTTCTGAGTTTTTCTCACCTAAAGGTGCAGTCTTTGTGGCAGGGCCTAGGCATGACAGTTCCAGGCCTCGAGAGGGAGAAGGAGGACATATTGGAAGTGCCCCACTGGCTTGCCACCCAGTGGGCCTAGAGAGGTGACAGCTCTTGTGTGCCAGTTATCTTCAAAAGGCGGTGTGGCTAAGCCTTTGTTTCTGGTAGCTCGATTTTATGATACACATCTGTTCTCTGTCCATGGATTTACCTGACAAATGCCATTCATCCAGCCAACTGTTTCCAACTCAAACGTTTAAAAAAAAAAAAAAAGAAAAGAAAAAAAAAAAGCTTGGTGCTGTGACCATTGCCTTGCATGCTGTTTTGTAAAGAGCACTGTATTGCAAGTCACTTGTTTGAGTTTTGGAACAATCGTTACCTGCGGGGCTTGTTACCAAAAAAGCATGGGTGTTTGCAAATCTGTCAGAGCTTCCCGTTGTTGTTGTGATTTTTTTCCCCTCACTCAAAGCGCTGGTTTTCTTGAAATGGAGAGAGCAGTTTTCAACGTATTTACTTTTTTTTTTTTTTTTTTGTCGTAGCGAAATTGACGGGAACTGGCACATGTGTTTTAAGGGGAAGTAGGGACAACTATAGAAAGGTGAAAGTGAATATATAAGAGCACAAAAACCAAAGTTCCTCCCTCGCCTGCTTTTTAAAGTCATGTCGAGACCTGCCAACGAGAGACATTTTATCAAGTGAACACTGGCTTCTGGGAAGATCTTGCCTTGACGAGACTGATGGGGGGGATGCTCTATGCTCTCTGAGGGGCCCCGCAGGGGTCAGTACTTGGGCCTTTTTCGTTTTCGCCTTCTTCGGGGTCCCCCCTCAAATTAGTTCATGGTCTATTCGGTCTTGGCAAGACGTGCAGTGCGGCCTTTATAAGCAAGCTTCTTATGAGTGTGTACTGGGAAAAAGGACCTTCAGAAAGCATACCCACTGAACGGTCCCATATTGGCACATGAGGAGGCCCCAGTGCACACCGCGGCCCTACTGCTTAGAAGCTCCTGGATGTCACTTGACAATTTGTGGGGGGAGTTCGCTGCATTGGGAAAGGACTAGTGAATGCATACTCCTTAATGGTAAGACTTCAAATCCGGTTCTTTCTCTCCCCTGGTTAATAAAAGGGAGGATGAACGCCTTATTTTTTTTGATAAGGTAAGCAAATGGAGTGTGCATCGTTTCTCTCTTCCCACCGTAGTATTCCCAAGGAAGTAGCGCGTTGTCTCTGGATGTGTTGTTAACGCTTTGTCTCTTCGCAGCCGAGCAATTTAGTATCCCACTTCTTCCCCAGCTGCCGTCATTGCTAACTTGTCCCTTTGATCTGGCTGTTGTGGTGTGCAAAACCCCCGTGGCGCTCCCTTTTTGCCACACTGCAACACTTTACAGATGTGGAGGATGTGAAATTTGTCATCAATTATGACTACCCTAACTCCTCTGAGGACTATATCCACCGCATTGGACGCACGGCCCGCAGTCAAAAAACGGGCACAGCCTACACCTTCTTCACCCCCAACAACATGAAACAGGCCGGCGACCTGATCTCTGTGCTCCGCGAGGCCAACCAGGCCATCAACCCCAAGCTGCTCCAGATGGCGGATGACAGAGGAGGTAAATACAATTCGTCTCCTTAACGTGATTGTTGTTGATTTCGTGATTGGGTCCTCCCAAGGGGGGGGGGGGGGGGGGACACACGCTGGTCAAAATATGTGGGGTACTTTGCTTGTATCACAGATGATGCCGCTGGTCTAAGCTGTCTCTTTGTTTTTTTCCTGTCCTGTCTGTTTTCCAGGTCGCGGACGGGGGGGAAGAGGTGGCTATAAGGACGACCGACGGGATAGGTATTCCGGGGGGAGGAGGGATTTCGGTGGTGGTTACAGGGATAACGACAGGGGGTTTGGTGGTAGCGGACCAAAAAGCGGCTTCGGCGCCAAAACCCAAAACGGCAGCGGGGGTTACGGGGGTAGCGCCGGCAGTTCCGGCGGTAGCTACGGCAATAGCTACGGCAGCAACGGACAGGCTAGCTTCGGCGTCCCCAGCCAGGTGGGTGCGTTCGGCGGCCAGAGCTTCCAGGCCCCGCCGTTCGCCGGCACTCAGGCGGCCGGCCAGAATGGTATGAGCCACGGCCAGTTCCCGTTCACAGCCCAGCCGCCTCCACAGCCACAACCACCGCCACCGCCCCCCATGGTACCGTACCCCATGCCACCTCCCTTCCCACAGTAGATTTGTGCGCACAATACACGGAACCATCTTGTTTTTCCCCTAGTCCTTGAAAATTATATTACGGCGATGATGTTGATTACTATTATTATCCTTTGTACTGTTTAACTTTTTTTGCTTACAGCAGGGTCGAGATTATTCAGTAACCCAAGCATTAAAAAAGGGGGCCCAAGTTGGCTCGGCAGTGCAACTATTATTGCTGCGCTGCTCCTTGACTGTTTATTTGTTACATTCCTCAGTAATTTATTTTTACTAGGTAATGACGTTTTTTGAGTTAGTGGTATGTTTAAGTGATGTTATGAAGATCCTACTTGGAGGGCATGCATGGCCCGTAAAATAAAAAAAGAAGATTGAAGTGTTGTCCTGTGTTTCTTTTGGGTGTGGAGGTGGGGTATAAAAGAAATAATGCACTAGATATAAATCTAATTTTACCTTAACAAGAAAGCTTATGCCATTTTGCATGAACCGAATAAAATACATTGGGCATACACACCAGCTGACTACGGCCCAATCTCAAACCACCCCCTAAACCCTCGCCCTATCCACTCCCCCTCCGTTTGCGCGTTCACGCCGAGCGTCGCCATGTTAAGGGCCGTCCCAAACCAATTAGCGCGGAGTGCCCCTGGAGTGCGAGTGAGCTGTCAAACCCATGGAGGTATAATAACTGGAGACGGCATTGAAAATGGCTGCCTATTCATTTCAATGAAAGTTGCTCACCGGCGCATGAAGCCATTTGACGTAGTGGCCAAAGCCCGGTATTGCAAGTCAAATCAAGGCATGCGGCCCAAGAACCCTTATTTCCCATGTTAGTGGATGATGATAGATAGGGCTAGAAAAGGAAAACAAAATTTTTCTGGGTATCATTCAGCATCAGAGACCAATCTTATCAATATAAACTTTTAGTTTTAGGGGTTTGGGGGTTTTTGAAGCCACCAATACCTGTATTGAGCCATTTAAACATGTGCTGTGCACGAGCCTCGGGGACGCGCTGGTCGCGCGTTCGTGAGTCCTGCGAGCTCGGGAAAGCACGTGACCATAGGAAGACCCGCCCTACTCTGCCTCTGATTGGATAGGAAGTCATGTAATGACGTCGCTAACATTTGCTATGCTTTTAGCAATGAAGCTTATGATCATGCTAATCAGAACGTATGTCTATGATGCAAATGATCATGACATGTGGTTACTTTAGGACATCGTTGGAAAAGATCTAGAGGGTAAGTGGGTCAATGTTGAATAACTTAGCTAACATTACCTAATGTTACATTTCTTTATATTAACATCAACTATATTGATAGGCTAGGGAGCTATGCTAACGGTAGCTAATGCTAACGGCTTAGGGTTAACGTTAGTTAGTTAATGCTAACGTTACGTTCGGAGGTCTCAGATGTATTTCAATTTTAACAATGTTGAGCATGATCAATGTGACATTGTTCATACATTGATTACAGTCTGTAATCTTGTCTGGCATTATTTAGCTATAGTGGGCTGATGCTTGCTGCTGCTACTATAGCATTTGCCACATTATACATCAAATTAATCAAGCATAGTGTTATTACCTGAAGGCATTATTACCATTGCAAGTAAGCATGCCATGTATATGCCATGCCTGGAAATCAAATTAATAGTGTAATTATTCCCCATCATAGCTCATTGTACACTGATATAATCATTCTCCTTGCCTTTGCTAATACTCATCTCTTTTATCAAACTTTGTGCTAGGAAAGAAATCTGGCTGTGATTCGTCGCTAGTGCTCATCCAGGCTGTTGTCATCTCCCGCCTGGACTCCTGCAACTCCCTACTTGCTGCCATCCTGCAGCGTTGGCCATCAGACTCCTGGAGAAAGCTGCTGCTGACCTGGTGTTCAACAGCCCCATGCTCTTCCACAAAACTTCCCTACTCTGTTCTCTGCACTGGCTCCCTGCGCTGTCCCATCCAGTTTAGGACTGTGGTTCAAGCCTACAGGGCAAATGAACAGCTCCCTCCGACCTCCAGGCTGTGGTCAAGCTCTGCTGCCTTGAGGTGATTGGTTCCCCAGTTGCTCCAAGCCCCCCTACGGCAGATTGGCGTGGCCATGGCTTTTTTCTGTCCTGGCCTCACAGTGGTGGAATGAACTGTGCACTGATGTCAGAACAGAGCCAATAATACACACTGTTCATAGTGAGCCTAGTTATTATTGATTAACTTGGACTGTTTCCTCTCTCCTTGTCAGTCATTAAAATATGTTCAGTGTTTCACAATACTGATGTATAACATTTCATTATTTTGTCTCAGACCATTTCTGAAACAATCATCAGTGTCAGTATACATTTCCCTCCAATGTTATTGCTTGCCCATTTTTAACCATTTAACTACTAGACTGTACAAACGAATTGCACAACTATAGTATTTTCTAGGTATAGCCTACTTCTCCACTTTCTCTTAATGTTGGTATGAAATGGCAGTCAAACTATGCAATGATGTTCCACACTGTTTCCACCCAAATTCCCAACAAATGTGGCCACCACACTGTTCAGGACATTCACAGGTCTTGCTCTCAGGGATCGGTAAAAGAAAGGGACATGGTTCCTCCATAATGTGCTAAGGCTCTGCTTAGATCAAAGGCTTGGTCATCAGAAAATATCACAAAGACAGTGATCACAAAACAATTCAAAACATGTCACCAGTGTATGCCTTAACCCTAGTCAAATTTCTAGTATGTGTGAACCATATACATGGCAGTAAACAGATCTTGAGTCATACAAACTGGAGGATGCTTGACCCATACAAACTACTTTAACTCAATTTCAATAAACAACTTCAAAATATGGCAGACAGAAGAGCTGAGCAGACTTGGTAGATGACTGGATGATCTTACAGAGAACCAAGGGAAATTGACTGGTATTAATGCTAAGAGTAATGAGGGATGAGGTGCAGCTGGGCAGAGTGGAGACAGGTGGCAGGTGATGCAGGAGATGGGAAGGTGAGTAGGCAACAACCAAGCATGAACAGGAACTGGACCACTGGCTCCCCTTGACTGTCCAACCCATCCATCAGCGCCAGCAGAGTGGACACGATAGAGCCAGAGAGAGAGAGACAAATGCAACGCAAGGTTAGTTTAGTTCCAATCGCCCATGTGCAACATCAATCAAGTACGCAGCCAAGCTGAAGAACCGAGTTACATCAGAGGCGGAGCGAGGCGGTGGCTCCGTGACAGACAGGCCTCACCTGTGTATCTGGTCCTGTCTGCTGGAGCATACTGGGGCCAGCCGGTCTATCTTGTGGAAGAAGATGAAGGAGGGTCTCATTAGGTTGACCTTGGGAGAGACCAACAAACAGCCATCACAAGCTCTCAGTCAACACTGAGGATGATGGTCAGGTGTCCTGTCCAATAATTATACCCCCCTCCCCCCACCGCCACAGTTGCCCCATTGGCTAACCTGGTCAAAGAGAAGGCAGAGCTGATTATGTGTTCTGATTCACCAACCCACTTGCTAAGGCAGTCAGCTCCTTTCCTTATAGACACCTTTGTGTTTCCCTGCCTACACTCGTTAGTCTGCACCCGCGCCACTGGGGTCTTGCCTGTACTTGGGGGACTGTAGATCAGAGCACTACACATCTGTAGGTGGGGGGGGGGTTGGGGGGAGTATGTGAAAAACAGGGACTTCACAAGACAGCTCAAATTAGACAAGACAGCTTAAATACGGCTGGGTCTTCATATGTTTACTGGAGCAACGTACTGTAGTGTGGTCTCACCTAGGAGGTTCTTCTATCAGGTGATCGAACACAGAGGGGTTGCTCTGCTTCCTGTTCACTGACTGAAAAAGCAATCACAGTGGGATTTAGTGACATCATTATGCACATCAGGAATTCATTATCTCATCTAGTCAGTCAAAAAATGATTTTGTCCTCACCAATAGGTGGCGCCTCATATCACTGCATTTATCTTTTAAAACAGCAAACACTATGTGTAAATAAGGTTTTAAACTTCATCAACATCATTATAAATAATCAGCCCCTATGGCTGGATACAGGCGCAGCAGAAGTCGAGGGTGACAGTACTAGGTTTTTTAGCTGGCAGGTGCCCGTCAGGCTCAGTGAATATCTGGTTGAACTGGTTTAAACTCTGTCCTCAGTATTAGTACTGCCCATGTGCACAATTGATTCGCTAGCTTTTCATTGGGATAGCTGGTGGCAGTGTTCTAGAAAGGTGGTCATGTGCGTTCCTAAGTCAGAGGACCCGGGTTTGAACCCAGTGTGGGCAAGTGTGGTGGAATCAATACACCTGTTACAATCGCAGGAATTTTATGGGAAGGAAGGGGCTTCTTTTTTCTTTCTTTTTTTAAAGGTTTTGTACCTTCAATATTAGACACTTAAGCAAACAGAAAAACACAAAACACAACTATAAAAGGCCTGGCTTGGTTTAAAGCCCACTCACCACGTCAAGGTGCAGGCCAAGAGTGGGGACACGACAATCACTAACAGACAAACCCTGACAAATACACATGTAAAGACATGTAAAGGAACACGTAAAAACATATAGACTATACATATAGGAGTAGGGAAGTTGTGTGGAAGAGCATGGGGCCGTTGAACACGGGATTAGCAGCAGCTTTCTCCAGGAGTCTGATGGCCAACGCTGCAGGATGGCAGCAAGTAGGGAGTTGCAGGAGTCCAGGCGGGAGATGACAACAGCCTGGATGAGCACTAGTGACGAATCACAGCCAGATTTCTTTCCTAGCACAAAGTTTGATAAAAGAGATGAGTATTAGCAAAGGCAAGGAGAATGATTATATCAGTGTACAATGAGCTATGATGGGGAATAATTACACTATTAATTTGATTTCCAGGCATGGCATATACATGGCATGCTTACTTGCAATGGTAATAATGCCTTCAGGTAATAACACTATGCTTGATTAATTTGATGTATTATGTGGCAAATGCTATAGTAGCAGCAGCAAGCATCAGCCCACTATAGCTAAATAATGCCAGACAAGATTACAGACTGTAATCAATGTATGAACAATGTCACATTGATCATGCTCAACATTGTTAAAATTGAAATACATCTGAGACCTCCGAACGTAACGTTTGCATTAACTAACGTTAACCCTAAGCCGTTAGCATTAGCTACCGTTAGCATAGCTCCCTAGCCTATCAATATAGTTGATGTTAATATAAAGAAATGTAACATTAGATAATGTTAGCTAAGTTATTCAACATTGACCCACTTACCCTCTAGATCTTTTCCAACGATGTCCTAAAGTAACCACATGTCATGATCATTTGCATCATAGACATACGTTCTGATTAGCATGATCATAAGCTTCATTGCTAAAAGCATAGCAAATGTTAGCGACGTCATTACATGACTTCCTATCCAATCAGAGGCAGAGTAGGGCGGGTCTTCCTATGGTCACGTGCTTTCCCGAGTTCGCAGGACTCACGAACGCGCGACCAGCGCGTCCCCGAGGCTCGTGCACAGCACATGTTTAAATGGCTCGATACAGGTATTGGTGGCTTCAAAAACCCCAAAACCCCATTGAATTAAAAGTTTATATTGATAAGATTGGTCTCTGATGCTGAATGATACCCAGAAAAATTTTGTTTTCCTTTTCTAGCCCTATCTATCATCATCCACTAACATGGGAAATAAGGGTTCTTGGGCCGCATGCCGTGCAATACCGGGCTTGGCCTGAAAGCCCATGGTGGCTTCAATGCGCCAAGCTGATCCTGGGGGCTTGGTCAAACCCTTAAATAGCGAGTCTGCGGCCCAGTCCAATGTCCACCCTTGCAGACTCGCAGACTTAAGAGCGCGCTCCCGCGAAGTCCGCGAGGGCTTAGGGGTGTCCCAATGTCAACTCGGCAAGTGCGTGAGGGCTCTCCGGCAGCCATTTTGAGCCCTTTATGGCCCCTTCCCGTAGGTCTGCATTTCTGCAGACTTAGCCCAAGGGAATTACCCACAGTTCATAGCGTCGTGACGTGAAATCGCTGAAAAACACGTTACGTCACGTGATCTGTCGCAAGTGCTGTCCCATTCCTATTTATGCAATTTCGAGCCCTTGCAGACTCTCACACTCAACCACTTTACCAGGTGACGTCAATAAGTCTGTGAGGGCTCAGGGCTTGAGGGTTTAGGGGGGACATTGACTGGGCCTGCATCGGTGCAAGCTCCCGATTATACCTCCATGCTCCCGATAGCCGAAACAGGAAGTGCTCGTGGCAAAGCGATGCCGGAGGAAACGCCACATAAATGTAAGTTCCGTCTTCCTACACTGGCAATCATTTTAGATAGGCAACAGCAAACTATTACAAGCCTGTATTCATGCATAGGTGACAGAAAAATACATCAAAATAGGCTTAGGACTGTGTCAAATTGACATCATATATTCCTTCATTTACAGGGACAATGGAACAGACAAAAGAGCTGATTAGGCTGCGACATATAAACGCAAACCTATTCACCAAAAAAAGGAATGCTGCCAAAGAGGCATGGGAGTAAGTTATTTAGTATTCATTGATTTATTTGTGTCAACAGTGCACAAAAGAGTTAATTTGCTAAACATATCTCCTTTTGGATTTGTGATCATCTCTCATACATTTGTATTTAATTAGATTATTTTATATGTTATCATAATTAAAAGTTTTTCCCATGAATCACCCAAAAAGCGTGTGTGCACTCCAGGGCGTCTAAACGGGTATTGTTCATTTTAAGAATGGCATTTATCAGTATTTACAAATGAACCTTTCATACCAAATATGATCATGTTCATTGGGGATTACATCATCCCAGGCTCCCTTAAGAGGGCTGAGTAGCCCACTCACACCAAAGACAAAACCTAATCCTCCCCCCCCCCCCCTATATTGAACTATAGGTTTGTGATCAAAGAGATGGGGCTCCAAGGTGTATCCCACAAACAAGCATCTAAAAAGTGGGAAAACCTACAAAAGAAATATAAGGTGAATGACTTTGTCTCTGTTTAAAGGCTAGTTTTATTGCTGCTGAGAGCTAACCTACTGCACACCATTATCCACAGGAGCTGAAAAAGCCAGTGACAGGAAGTGGAACAGACCAGGGGGAAGACACACCAAAGAACTGGCCCTATTTCATGGACATGCATGAGGCACTGGGGTCTAAGCCATCCATTACCCCCCCAGTTCTAATTGCCTCTGCACTGGCTAACCCCACCATTCTCCCTGACTTCAAAACAGAAGGCAGCCACCCTAGCCCCTCAAACTACCCATCCCCCAGAACACCCCCCAGCCCAGGAGGACCATCCACATCCCACCCCACAGTAAGCCCTTCCCCTGACACCCTGCCACCACCTGCCAAGAGGAGAAAGGCAACAGGGGGGATTTTGGAGTTCCTCCAAAAAGAGGCAGAAAAAGATGCTATACGCCACACTGAGTTAACTCAACAATCAGAAAGACTGTTGAGTGCATTTGAAAGAATGGTTGATAAGATGTGACATTCCAAAATTATAGACTGGAATTTCACATCTTATTAACCATTCTTTCAAATTATTTTTTTTGTTCTTATTTTTGTTCACATTCATTGCTCAAATCATGTTTGTTCATATTATTTCCTACCTTAAAATATATGTTGTGGATTTGTCGAAGCTACTTATTGTATTTGTGGCCAAATAAAATGATTTGAGATGAGATCCTGTTTTGCAACTTGGATAGTAGATAGATATAGATAGACAGATAGTGAGATAGATTTTATTGTCCTCAAAGAGGAAATGCTTTTCCCAACTCGCATTATAAATTACACAGTGAAAGCATATAACCCCACATACCCCATGTACAGTACATTAAACAAACATGTGCAAACAGTTGCATCCACCTGCCCAGAATCTGCCTTATTCAACAGTGACTACTTTAATACAGTTCACAGGTAGTCATGCTCCTGCAGGTGCTCTGGAGGGAGGGGAGGCTCATTCTCATAGTCATGCTGCCTCAGGTGCTCTGGGAGGTGGGCAGGCGCAGACAGCATTGCAGCCATCCGCTCTCTGATATGATTCCCAGTTGTTTCCCTGCCGCCTGGTGCATCATCATGAGGACCCTGGGCATCGCCATCAGGGTTGAGATCTTCCAGCTCCATGACATCATTGGCCTTGAGGCACAGATTGTGTAAGAAGGCACAACAAGCAATGATATCTGGGGCAAAGGCTGGACTGACCTCCAGTGCCTTGAAGAATGTGGCCCTCCATCTCGCCTTCATCATTCCAAAAGCACGTTCAACCACTGAACGGGCCCTGGAATGGTGGCGGTTGTACCTCTCCTGGCTCCGTCCTCGTAGAGGAAGCTTGTAGGGTGTGATGATGCCTATAGGTGTTTCTAGGCATGGGTATCCACCATCTGCCAGGAGGAAGAAGTCGGCTGGTGGATAGAGGGCCTGGCTGAAGATGGGGCTATTCTTCAGGACTCTCGCATCATGCACAGATCCAGGGTATCCTACAAAGATGTCTAGGAATCTGCCTGTTGCATCACAGATGGCTTGCATCTGGATGGAATAGATCATCTTGTAATTCAGGTAGTCAGCTTGGTGCAGACCACCCGGTGGCTTGATGCGGATGTGGCATCCATCAAGTGCACCCGCTGCATGGCTGAAGATGGGAGTGCCAGCAAGCTGGCAGAATCCTTGGCCGACGTTGGGCAGTTCCTCCCGGGTTGGCAGTGCGACCATTGTACCCAGCTTTGCCTTGATCTCATCGGCTATTTTATGGATCACCCGGTGGACAGTGGACCTAGGGACCCCAAATGCACGACACACCACAGAGAGGGACAGCCCATGTGCCAGGCTGTAAATGAAGATGAGGACCTCCAGCTCCTGGCCCCAGCCATGGTCCCTTGGGTTGTGGATCAGCCTCTGCAGCAGTGCCACTGACTGGCGAGTGAGCCGGAAGTACCTCTTCAGGCATGCCTCTGGGTCATTGTACACCCGCAGAATGGGCACTGCTGGGTTTAGCTGCAGGTACAGCATTCTACCTCCCTGGAAACAGACAGAACATATTTTCTATCAATAAATGAACACAGAGTTAAACAGGACATTCCCACAAATGTAAGCATTCATGTCGGACCTGCTAGATTTATTAAATAATTAATTCACAATCATATTATGTTAGATGAAGCAACACTTTTCTTCCACACATTTCTAACAGCTCTGTGGATGCAATAGTTATTATTATTATAAGTCTACATAGAAATGTTACCAATAACACCTTCTATGTGATAAATCAAATCCAGTCAG
Source organism: Borostomias antarcticus (assembly GCF_949987555.1). Classification (NCBI taxonomy): domain Eukaryota; kingdom Metazoa; phylum Chordata; class Actinopteri; order Stomiiformes; family Stomiidae; genus Borostomias; species Borostomias antarcticus. The sequence goes on from NC_140240.1 coordinate 27,816,182, forward strand.
CTAATATAGCCTAGACTGCAATTTCACTTGAATCACAGGCCTACACCTACATGTTTCACCAGTATTGTTCTTGCTGTGTTGATTATGTGGCCTATCACAGATGAGAAAACACATGGTTGGCTGTCACCAATGGCAACTTTATATTTATCTGATTGCAGATAAATAGCCTATTTCATCACTTGTGGCCTTAAGCATGAACTTGGATTCAGAGCTGTGTGTGTGGGTGGGCCTTATAGGTTTTTTGTATTATCGTTTTTTTTTTTTTCTTTCCTTGTATGATATTGTATGTATTCACAGCGGATTGGGCAATAATCGTGTAATGGCCACGATGCCTGCTTATTGCGGTCCACGTTGTTCAGCCTGACAGGAGTCGAGTCACTGTAATGATCACATAGGCTTACACTACATAAATTGCTTACATAAATTAACTTACCGCTTGCTGATACAGCAACGTTGCAAGAGTTCGCAGACGCTTTCGTCTTTTGCGAGCAGCGACTCTAGCATTTTGCACACTGTTTAACACGAGTGCAGCCGTACAGACGAGGGCTGCGCGGCGTCTGTCAGTTGCCATGGTGCCAGCTGCTTCCATGTTCCAGTTGGTTCCGGTGGAGTGGGGAGTCCGTCCCACATTTGGCTTTCCATTTATACACTACCCCTTGATTGAGAGTGCCCTCCACAGCTGCGAGTGACACTTAATTTGGAGGGACACTCGGTGGCGGAGTGGGAAAGGGGTGGTTTGAGATTGGGCCTACATTTCATACAAACTGAAACAACCCGGAAGTAATTGTTTCATATCCGGGTCTTTTCGGGTAACGCATGTTTTGAACTAGCGCTCATCCATGCTTTTGAAGTTCTGAATCTGATGTTTTAAAATTGGCAGGTATTGAACACATGCTTTTCGGCAACAGACGAACGCTTTCCGTGACATACGTGTTTTACCTGTACAAAAGGGGAAAGTACCATTAACGTTATGATTGAAACGCTGTTGCATAAAGTAGAAAGAGCAAGCTGCACGACTACGTTCTACGTTCGTGCTTAAATATATATTATTTATTTAGGTGGTTGATGGGGGTCCATTAAGCATGTTCATTTACTGTGTCAGACGACTGATATTACTACGTGAGAACGTACCAACAACCTCGCTAACGTTATACAGGTTAGCGTTTATTCTGCAGCACCGGCAGCACATTAGACATCGCTCCACCGCTGCAGTGTCTCACGCTGAGGATTCAGACCACATCCAAACATTGCTGCAATTATGCACTGCAAGACACTACATAGCGCCTGGACAGCTCAACAGAGATTCATTCCAGCGTGGCACAAGCTGTGGATATGGACCCTTGGGGATGGAGCTCAGGAAGAACATACTAGACCAGTGGTGGGACTCTGTTATAAGGTCCAGGGCTCAGGTATTTGGGATAAGCACTGTCCATACAGGTCAGGATGGGCAGCTGAAGGTTGTGGACAGTGATGCCTTAAGTCGAGTACTGAACCAGAGTGAACTGAGCAAGGACCAACTTGTTCAGAGGCTACAGACGCTCCTTAAGAGCTGTTCATCTGCTCGGACAAGTCTTCTTCAAGGTAAAGTTAACAGCTACACCCTCAGCCGGTAGCATTCTGTTGCAGTTTAGTCACGGCTTGTAACAGTCTCGTCTTTCCCAGGTGCCTTGGAACAATATGTGCCCTCGTTGGAACTGGTGAACAGAAAGCTGCCCTTTGGCCTGGCAGAGGCAGGGCTGTGCTTTCAGCCCTTAGATGGAGCTTTTTGGTGAGGCTATATCTACCTCTAACCTCTAAAGAAAAGAAAAAATCACATCCATGCAATGGTTAACTATTCTTTCCATCCACTTCTTGGCCACAGCTGTCTATAACATGATTGAGCACATATCAACCAGTAGGTCTCTCCTCCCTGCCAGCCCAGCTGAGACCATCCAGTCTTCCCTGGCGTGGTTCTGCTCTCCCCGCAGCACAGCCCAGTGGCTGGACTACTGGGCCCGCCAGAGGCTGCAGTGGTGGAGGAAGGTGGGTGGGTCTCTCCCTGACGGCCTCCCGGCGCGTGGCTTTCTTAGCGTTCCGTGTGGCGGCGCGGATGTCGGCGCAGTCCAATGAAACATGATCGTATCGTGTCTCCTCCTCCCCTCTCCTCTCCTGCCCCTTCCTCCTGTCCAGTTTGCCCTGGGCCCGTCAGACTTCAGCTGCAGCGAGGTAGCAGAGGAGGAGCTGGGCGGAAGGGCGTCCCGCGGTGTGAAGATAGTGTTCAGTTTCCCGTGGGGCCCGGAGCCCCTGGAGACGTTGCTGAGCCTGGGGGACGCGGAGCTGCTGCAGACACACAAGGGCCCGCGTGCCAAACTGCAGGTCAGTGTCGTGCCCTTTCAGCATAGGAAAACCTTTAGCCTAACGCACCAAACCAAAGCCTATCTCTCTCTCTCTCTCTCTCTCTCGCTCTCTCTCTCTCTCAGTGCAGAGACGGTAGAAAGTCAGTGGTCCCTCATGTCCTGTCTGTGACGGGCAGCGTGGACCGGGGTGTGCTGGCGTACCTGTACAACTCACTACAGCAAGTGAAGAAAGCCAACAGCAAGCAGAAACTACAGCAGAGAAAGGTGATGGCCTCATCTTAACGATCCTCGACCTGAGCATTCGGCTTTTCGCCAAAACATTGGAACTAAGGATGTTGGATATGTACCATCCTCGCTAACTTTTGCCTTTCCGTTACAGGTTTTGAAGCTGCATCCCGTTCTGGCTCCTGTGAAAGTGGCCGTAGACATGGGAAAGGGCGCCACTGTGGAACTCAGACAGGTGAGAAGCCAGATACACACTCGGATCAATGAGCTCTGTCAGACTTGACGTTCGCTACATTAGTTCATTTCATTGTTGTCTATTTGCAGGTTTGTGAAGGCTTGCTGGAGGAGTTTCTGGAAGGAGGGATCTCTGCATGGCCTGGATACTTGGAAACTATGCCGTCCACCATGGACCAGCTGAACACCAAGTAAATTAACAAAATACCTTTTATACTGATCTTCATTGCATGATGCAGTTTAGTTATGTTTTTGTTTCTTAGTAAATGTAATAGCATTGCTGTAAGGATTTTCTCTTATGGTGTGTGTGTGTGCGTGCGCTCGCTTGTCTCCAGGTATGACGAGATGGGGGTGCTCTTCTCCGTGGTTATCGGAGAGACCACGTTGGAGAGCGGTTTACTGCAGGTGCGCAGCAGAGACACCACCATCAAGGAGACCATGCACATCTCCGAGGTCAAGAACTTCCTGACCACATACATATCTGCGGCAGATAACATCTGAAGAAGACGGACCTAACTTCCTCCTGAAGACGGACCTAACTTCCTCCCGACCTGTTACTACGGTTGATGGGGTGGATGGTCCAGGATGTGGAAAATGTGTGATGTTTATATTTGTGCGAGTGTTTTTGAGAAACGTAACTATTTTGTGTAGTGTAATAAATATTTTACTCAGAGCCTTTGGTTGATCGTGGTTATTATTAGTAGTAGTAGTCGAAGAAGAATTCGTTATTCATCACACGACATGCACAAGTGCACTTGACTCAACACACATGTTATGTAATGGGCAACACACACACACACACATGCATCAGGGTCTCCCTAACCCATCCCGTCGTCCTTCCCCTGGGAGCAGACGAGCCGGTCCAAGGGCGTGCATGAGCCACGCCCAGGGACCAATCCAAGTGCTCCTGTGCATTAGTGATCTTTTCTTCTGCATGTTTTTCGTATTGGGCTCATTAAAGGGGAAACCCTTGCGAACACGGGTGGAACATGCAAACTCTGTACAGAAAGGCCCGGGAGATACCCCACCTGAGTACCTGATACCTGTTCCCTGGGGGGAACATCCCTAGTGCCAACAATGTCCCAAGAGGGAATCAAATCAGGACCTTGCTGTGAGGCAACAGGGAAGTACTGTGCCACTGTGCTGCCCTACTAGTAATAGTATTATTATATCGATTAGAATTAATAAATTGTTTTTCTTTCTTCTGAGCCAGAGAGTGAAATATAAAAGGGTGCCTTAAGCACTAGATTATGCTCTTAGTCACTTGTTTTAGAAAGAAGATGCACTTGTGAGTTCTGGCAAGTAGTAGTACATTGGCTTTTCATACGTTAAAAGCAATTATTGTTAGTCGCTTTGGATAAAAGCGTCTGCTAAATGACTAATGTCATGTAATATTGATGCATCGTTGGCATTAAGGGAAGCCCCTCCCACCCTCTCTATTGCCCCCATCATTGTACTTCCGGTGCATTCAGGCAGCCCACAGGAGTGTGCTGTTAGCAGGAGAATGGCCTCAGACAAGCAGCACGAAGCTAAAATAGCAGCTATGGACTTAAATAAAAAATCTTCGGATGCAGGACTCGGATTGGAGAGTATCCTTTCTAAAAGCCTAAGTGGTCTCTTGCCACAAAGCTATTTGTGAGCGATAGCTTGCCTAATCGATAGGAGCTCAGGCTGCCAGTGCTAGCTAGCCAGCTGTCGCTAGTGGGGTTTCATGCCGGATGGCTAGCCTGCAGAGCGCTACGTGTCATTCACTGGCTTCAAAAGCCGATTAGAGATTGTTCTCCATAGACAATTGCTACAATAATCATTGTTAGTCAGTGTTTACATGGTCAAATTTTTTGTTAATCAGCAATAAGCAATATTCGTCCTATTGACTACCACTGTAACAACATATAGCCAGCTAGCCAGCTGCTTGTTCCTGCCTTTCACACTAGTGTACAGTCTGGCGATATGCCCCCTTAAAATGGCCTGCGGAGGTCCCGTGTGTGTGATGGGTTGTTCCTTAACGCTGGCTTGCAGTTCTCCAGATCATCAAGGACTCCCAGCAGCAGCACGGCTTGAGACATGGAGATTATCAGAGATACAGGTGAGAGATGGGACAATTAGTTATTATTATAGCAGTTTGATAGCCACTCAACATGCCATATGGTTCCGTAGTGCTCACTCTTCTCGTATTGAACCATCCACCCCTTCAATGTGGTTTCGTCTCTGTCCGCAGGGGATACTGCTCTCGACGCATGCGTCGTCTGCGCAAGACGCTGGGCTTCAAGATGGGCAACCGCCACAAGTTCACCGGGAAGAAAGTGACTGTGGAGATGCTCACTGACAACAGGTTTGTTAGCTGCCGTCAACCTGGGCACTGGCCTACAAACCCCAGTACACATTCGAGCTGACAGTCGTGCTATGGAAGTGACTACAAATCGGTAGTGATGGGGGAGACGAGGCTTCAGACGCATTGACACGCTTTAGACACAATTGTGTCGGAAAAAGTGTCGCTCTATCGATGCAGTCGATACAGGAGCTCTATAATGACATCTGCTGGTCAGTTCATGGTATAGCGGCTGTATCGACTGATTGACTAGTCAAGTCCTAGAGGAATTTGGCGCAAAATACAAATGTCATATGATGTCTTGTTATATGATGTAATCTAGCATCAACTTGTATGTTGTCACCTGCTCTGTGGGAAATCCAAATCTCATGGATACACCCTTGTGCAAAATAGTTCAGGCCTTTCTGTAGAACTCTCTTAGACAGTGGTGGTATTTAACAAATAACATACAGCAATATTGTCAGGAATCCTTGAGAGAATCATCCGGTATGTGCTGTTCAGTAGACATTTTATTAACTTAGCTTGTGGGGCATATCAACAGTAACTGGGGGGCAGGACTGATTAGGAAAGGTCCCTTCAATAATGACACCCCTGGGTGAGGGTTGAAATGGTAATCAAAAAGAGTGGTAGGCCGCACACAAATCTAGAGAAAAAAAGGAGGCTTAAAAATATTTTCTCATGCTTTTTAATGCAGGTAGCACAGGGGAGAAAACACAAATGTTTCGGTTAGGCCTTCTTCAGGCCTTCTTCAAGTTACACACTAGCCAAAACGTTTGTGTTTTGTTCTCCCCTGTGCTCCCTGCATTAAAAAGCACGAGAAAATATTTTGAAGCCTCCTTTTTTTCTCCAGATGTGTGTGCGACCCACCACTCTTTTTAATTCTATAGCCTAATGCTCCAGGTAGACGCACCTAACAACCTTTGCAGACCCTTGGCTGGAGCGCAATGGTAACTTCTGAACGGTTGAAATGGTATTCAGCCAGGGTACACAACACCGTAGGCTGTAGGACTTTAATCATGGACTAATCCCATTCCTGTTCCTCCCAGGTACCTTCTCCTGGTCCTGATGGAGGCGGAGAGGGCGTGGAGCTACGCCATGCAGCTGAAGCAGGAGGCCAACACAGAGCCACGCAAGCGCTTCCACCTGCTGTCACGCCTGCGCAAGGCGGCCAAGCACGGCGAGAGGCTGGCCAAGCTGTGCGAGAGCCCCCGGGTGGACGCCAAGACCAAACTGGAGGCTCAGGTAATAATAAATAATAATTATAATAATAAACCTTATTTTATATAGCACCTTTCATACAAATAAATGCAGCTCAAAGTGCTTTACATAAAAATAGACATAACATAAACAAAAACAGGAAAATATAATGGAAGATAAAACACAATAAAAGATAACAAATCAAGTAAAATACAGTGTAAAAATGACAATTTAATAAAGTATTGTACTGGACCGACACACCCCAGTAGGACCTACACTAACTGACTGACACACCCCAGTAAGGACATCTCCATGCACCTAGACAAAGAAACGGGTGGTGTGTTGTTTGTCTAATGAACAGAATGTTGCTCTGTGAGAGAGAAAGCGTAGCATTTACCCAGAATGTTTTTTCTATAGCGATGATGACTAAATAGTTTGTCCGGTCCTCCCTATAACTGTTGAAGTGATCCTTGTTCAGCGTGGATATTAAGTTCTTTTCATGCGCTGTGCGGTTTGCAGGCCTACACCTCCTACCTGTCTGGTATGGTCCAGTTTGAGCTGCAGGAGTGGAAGGCTGCCATGGAGGCCTTCAACAAGTGCAAGTAAGCCCCGTACAATTTGGTCGTTTCTATCGCTGTTAGTGATGCACCGATGTGAAATTCTGGGCCGGTACCGATGTTTAAAATAAGAATTTGGCAGATTTGATAAACAATGTTTTATTTTGTTTTTGTTACAATCCCCCCTATTGTGCCAGGGTAACAAAGAAATCCTCATAAAAAAAAAAAAAGTGAACTGTTTTAAAGTTTTTCAGCCCTTCATCAAATGGAAATGGTAAATCCACTGCACTCGTATAGCACTTTTATCCGAAGCGCTTTGCAGTGGCTTCTCATTCACCCATTCACACACAATATCGGCCCGTACCGACGGGCGGCAGATATATAGGCGCATCCCTAATTGCTATCTTGGAAGAAGTACGTTCCGGGTGGAATGATTTGCGGTGTTCTGATTGGCTGGTTTGTGTGTCTCAGGACCATCTATGAGAAGCTGGCCAGTGCGTTCACTGAGGAGCTGGCGGTTCTGTATAACCAGCGTGTGGAGGAGATCTCACCCAACATCCGCTACTGCGCTTACAACATTGGTGAGCCTTATCACACACACACACACACACACGCACACGCACACACACACACACACACACACACACACCCACACGTCATCTCACTTATGAATATTTATATTGATTTATCTCATCTGTATGTATTGACCAAGATTTGTTTTACTTGAGTAAAAAAACAAACAAAAAAAACACACACACACACACCCTGACCAGCCCTCTGTTAACTGCAGGTGACCAGAACGCCATCAACGACCTGATGCAGATGAGGCTGAGCGCTGGCGGGGGCGGAGGCATGATGGCCGAGAAACTGGAGGTCAGCCACCTCTTCATCCTCACACACGTCGTCTCCTGGTGACCTGTGACCCTCACACGTCCTTGCCTGGTGACCTGTGACCCTCACACGTCCTCGCCTGGTGACCTGTGACCCTCACACGTCCTCGCCTGGTGACCTGTGACCCTCACACGTCCTCGCCTGGTGACCTGTGACCCTCACACGTCCTCGCCTGGTGACCTGTGACCCTCACACGTCCTCGCCTGGTGACCTGTGACCCTCACACGTCGTCATGTTCATTGACACAGGGCCCCTTTGTATATTCCTATCCCACTTTTTAAAAATGTAGTTCTCTATCGAGCGGGCGATGAAACTGTCTGAACCAGACTTTTTCATCTGCGTTCGGTGTTGATTATTGATGTCTTCAATGTTGATTATTGATGTCTTCTATGTTGCTTATCGATGTCTTCGATGTTGATTATTGATGTCTTGTATGTTGATTATTGATGTCTTCTTCGGCGTTGATTATTGATGTCTTGCTGCGGTGTCACCTCCAGGCCCTGATCACCCAGACGAGAGCCAAGCAGGCGGCGACCATGAGCGAGGTGGAGTGGAGGGGTCGCTCGGTGCCCGTCAAGATCGACAAGGCCCGCATCTTCCTGCTGGGCCTGGCGGACAACGAGGCCGCCATTGCCCAGGTGGGTGACCACACACACACACTCACTCGCTCGCTCACTGGGGAAGTCTTTGTTAGGTTTATACTGACTAAATCAGTGAAATGTTCCTAATTCTCCTTGTGCCTAATAGTCTTAAAAAATCCCTGACCACACCCCCTATCTACCAAGACCTCATGTCATCCCACTCCCCCTCTGCGGGTGGCGCCCCTCTGCTCGCCCGCCTGTGGGCGGGGCCAGACTGCGCTGTGCTAGGCTGACTTTGGCTAGAGGGACACACCCCATCACACCCACTGCCACTCACAGCCCTGGCATGCGGTCTCTCTCACTGCCTTGACTGCATTCTACGAATTTCAACCCACACGCTCACCTCCCTGTGGGGTAACGCCCATCCGGGCTCCATAGAGGCGATTAGCATCGGCGGTAACCGCCCCAGTGGTTCTGGGACAGGTTTTTGTGTAGGAGGCAGTGGGCTGGTGCCAAATTGTTACAGTATGGTGAAAATGAGTTTCTGTCTCAGAGTCTGTACCTTAAATCTTCCGGGTTGTTAGGGAAGCTTGTTCTTTTGTCCACTCACATACGTGAGGATGAATGCAAAGATAGTGGACCAGCTCGACCATAAAGGCCGCCCCCTTTCGGACCCTGCTCTGTCAGGGGTTGTGCTCTGACGATTAAACACAGCGTCTTGGGCGGTCAATACAAACCTGGCAACCGGAAACACGATTTAGGATCTCAGCAGGTCCTGGGGCCTCATTTATAAAACCTTGCTTAGGATTCGCGCGCCAAAGGTTGCGGGCGTCTGCATGTTCCAAAAAGCAGCCCAACGATTTTCTGCTTCATATCTCAACCTTACCCTGGCGCACGTCTTGTCCCACCCTTTTTAACGCCCGTAATTGCCTATAAATGATCAATGAACCGTCCCATTCATCCATTCATAAAAGTGACGACAATGGCGGCGATTGTCAGTGTGAAATAGTTCTTGTAGCGGAGGTTGAAGCCAGACTGGCGTGACGGCAAGGTGTCACCCTCTTAAACCCAAGATGACAGGTTCAATCCTAATCCACACCACTGTGATGACAATATTATAGACTGCTGTATTATGAAATTGAGCTGTCGAAAACAGTCATCAGTTTAAACGTAGCCCTATGAGGATGATGTACAGTAGCCTGCTGTCCAAAATGTTTGAGTATTTTATTTACAAAATATGCAGAGCGATTTATAAATAGCCTAAATTGCTTATCATAATTTAGGCGTCCTATGAATGTGGATTTGAGTCAAACAAGGCAATGAGAGAGACAAGATTTGACTGAACAATTGTGCTATTTAATTTCCCATTGAACAGACACAAACACCACCACCAACAACATCCTATTTCTGTGTAACAGCTTACGGTGAATCATATTATCTATCAAATATATTCGCCTACATAGCCTAAGTAATCATGTCATGCACAGCAGTCCACACACCATAGAGATCTCTTGTTGCGGTAGGCTAGTCATGTTGGCCCTGACTGTCATTTTCCCCGTGGTGAGAGGGGCTTGTACGACTATAGAGAGTGGTTGTTGCTCTATCAAAATTAAGATGTACATAGTAGTAAAAATATGACCATTCACAAGTCATTCACAACAGTCTTTGATTTATATAGTGATTGCTTTGAGCACTTACACACAGCCTATGCTGTCCACATTATTAATTATGAGAATCAATTTCATAACATGCTATAACCTACTTGCATGTTCTAAAATTTAATCTCATAAATTGTTTAGCGATGACAGGTCCAATTGAGTACGATTTCTGATGGACTGTGCAACATATTTTGAGGGATTGCAATATCGGATATATTTATTGCTCACAGCGGTGTCAATTTCAAAGCGTTTCTCGGGTTTCGCCTTCCTGCCATAAGGTTCTCAGTTTCTCATTTCGCAAGGATCGAGTGTTCAGGAGGGAAGCGCCTTCTCCCACATTCTACCTTCACGTTTGTTTTTTTATTCATCTTGAAGTTTGCTCAGGAGTGGCGTGCACATTCTTTTGTGCGTACTCGAGCTTTATAAAATGAGGCCCTTGGAGAGGACTCTCTCTCTCTCCCTCCCTCTCTCTCTCTCCCTCCCTCTCTCTCTCTCCCCCTCCCTCTCTCTTTCTCTCTCCCCCTTTCTCCCTCCTTCTCTCTCTCCGCTCCCCGGGGAGACCTAACAGGTTCTGCCAGTCCCTCCAGGCGTCGACATGGTGTTGGCACCGTATGACACCGGCCCTTCGGCTGGATGAGAGATTAGTTTCATAGTTTACCCATTAATAATCTGCTCTAAGTGAGATTAGCATTCCTCGTCATGTTTTCACAACACACTTTCAGTTGGTTTTCTTCCAGGAAGTAACACTGTCACAAATCACATGTAGTCATACTCAGAGGAAGGTATTGTGAAATAAAGGAGCAGGTTTTGATTTAATTGATTTTAATTGATTTAATTAATACTACCGGTTTAGAGGTAAAACCAAATACTGAACCATGAAGGCCTTTTTAGGTTACAAACTGGTCAGTGTCCTGTATCTTGTCATGTCTGTATCATAACACATTGTACACAGAATATTTCTCCCATGACTCTGTTCACATTCAAAATGACTCACTTTTTCAGCCTCAAGATCAAAGGCTATCCATCACTGTGTGCGTGTGTGTAAGTGTGTGTAAGAGAGAGTGAGAGAGAATGTGAGAGTGTGTGAGAGTGCAAGAGTGTGTGTGTGTGTGTGTAAGCGTGAGTGCAAGAGAGTGTGTGAGAGTTCACATGAAGAACAAGGGCTCTTTATGGCGGTGAGCTACAGTAACACTAGAGGCATTGAGGAATGTCAGACGACAACCTGCCCGACCGCATAGCTCAGTCTCCTCCAGCCTCCATCACATTCCTGCTCCAAACAACCCCATCCCACCGCCCTCTGTAACGTCTGCTCTGTGAAACGCGCCGTACGAACTCGGCATGTGTTCATTACATTACATTACATAACATGTGCTCAGTATTGCATCCCATTTGTGTGATTCTTAACTCTCTGCCCACTGCAGTTGACTCATTTGTCCACTTTCCAAATTCTAGACGGCACATGAAAGTGTTTAATTGGTAGTTAAGTGCTCAAATGCCGTAACTGCCTGTAGTTAAGCGCTTAGTTAACGCTAACCGGTGATATGTTAAGAGGTGTTTGAACCCACCACCAGTGTCTGCAGTTCACTGCTGCTGAATGGATGTTGCCAGCTCTGGGCATTGTTGTAAACAGTCTCCCCCTCCCAAATTCCTCTCTCTCACCCTTTAGTTTCCCTGCATACCTGTCTATGTACTGTATAAGAAGGTGTACATGATCCCGTAACATGTATGGCGATCAAGGTAGCAATTGCAAATACAGTGGCCTGTATTTCGGCTCATGCACAACACATGCAAATGCATGAGTACTGTACATTAGAATGTGTATACGTCACACTTTTTTTTGGGGACAGACAGATTTGTGATGCGTTGTGTTTCTCCCGTGCCCCCCCCCCCCCCCGCAGGCGGCCAACGAGGAGACCAAGGAGCGTCTGTATGAGACCCTGCTAGCCGAGTGCCGAGACACCATCCATGCTGTGAGGGAGGAACTGAAGGCTGAGACGGTGAGCGGGGGGAGGGGTTGGTGGGGGGGGGGGGCTTATGCGGTCGCGCAGGCCGACTCGAGTCGAATCGGACTCGACTCGCCCACGACGGGCACCAGGGGCTAACGGTTGTGGAGCTGGGATGGACATGGCGTGAGAATAACCGGGTCTGTCTCTCTACCCCCCCGCCAGAAACAACGAGAGAGGACTCCCGATGCCGACAGTGGCAAGGTCTCCAACCTACAGTTCCTGCATAGGTAAAGTGTGTGTGTGTGTGTGTGTGTGTGTGTGTGTGTGTGTGTGTGTGTGTGTGTGTGTGTGTGTGTGTGTGTGTGTGTGTGTGTGTGTGAGAGAGAGAGAGAGATACACTGCTTATTAGGGATGAAAATGTTGGCCGATACCGATAAACGATATTAACACTGCCGTCATGGCTGATAACCGATATTCACTGATGTCGATATGTTATATATAAAAACAAGTTTCTATCATAATTAAATGTTATACATAGTGAATAACACACGGAAACACTCTATTTAAAAAACATTCCGAAGAGCCGATTAAATCATAGATTTACCACATTGTTTCCTCTCAACAACAACACACACAACCACAGCTAGAAGGAAATAATTATCTGCTACTCACATCGGCCCTGTTTTGCACATCAGACCGATACCGATATATAAAAAAAATGACTTAACATTGTTCGATACCGATATGATTGCCGATATATCGTGCATCCTTACTGCTTATGTGTCATGAAGGGTCGCCATGCCGCTCCATGTTGTGGTCCTGTGGTGTGTGTGTGCGTGTGCGTGTGTGCGCGTGTGTGTGTGTGTGGTGTGTGTGTGTGTGTGTGTGCGTGTCTGCGTGTGTGTGTGTGTGTAGCTACCTGACCTACATCAAGCTGTGGACGGTGGTGAAGAGGAACGAGAGCATGGCCCACGTGCTGCAGGCGCAGCTCAAAGAGCCCCAGACGGACGAGAACAAGAGGAGCCCTCGTCCCCAGGACCTCATCCGCCTCTACGAGATCATCCTGCAGGTACACACAACACACACACACAATGATTCTCACATGGAAACAAACACACACACCTCACAACCCCCCACGTCACGTTCTGCGGTCTCTCCTCGGTGACGGTCTCTCCTCGTACCCTCAGAGTCTGTCCGAGCTGTCGGCCCTGCAGGGTCTGGAGGAGGATCACGCCTTCCAGAAGGAGGTGGCCCTCAAGATGCTCGTCTACAAGGCCTACAGGTCAGGAGGCACACACCCACACACACACACACACACACCCACACACACACACACACACACACACACACACACACACCCCTACACACACACACACCCCCACACACACACACCCACACACACACCCACACACACACACACACACACACACACACACACACACCCCCACACACACACACACCCCCCCACACACACACAGCATCACTAACGCTCTGTCCTCTCCGCTAGGTGTTTCTACATAGCCCAGTCCTACGTGCTGGTGAAGAAGTGGAGCGAGGCGCTGATTCTGTACGAGAGGGTGCTGAAATACGCCCGCGAGGTCCAGTCCAAGGCCAAGAGTCTCAACAACAGCCTCAAGGTAACGAGGCGCACACACTCGAGTGACCTTTCGACCTTTCACCTTGACCTGCCGTTGCTCAGGGACTGCGGTGTCTTTGTAAACAAAAGACGTGCGAACAAAGGTTTCCTAAAGAGTGCAATGGGTGCAGATTATAAAGAGCGCAGAGTGAAGATGGACTTATTTCTCCTCCTATAGGATCTCCCTGATGTCCAAGTACTGATAGCCGAGGTCAGTGCTGAGAAATACTCTCTTCAGGCGGCGGCCATCTTAGGTGAGTAAACCCCCAGAGCCCCCGTATAAGGTAACGCCGCGTTCCTTTTGTATCGAAAAGTCGGGATTCCCGGGTTCAACGTCACACTCGTCATCGATACACCATATAATGTTTACTGTCCTGACCTGGGTTAGATGACTAACTCTATCCTGGCTTTTCTGCATCAGTTGTAGCCGTTACGAGTGCGTGCGTGCACGTGTACATGACAGACCTCTGTGGTATTTTTTGGTGCGTGTGTGTGTGTGTGTGTACCGTACTACAGACTTCCATGGTATCGCTTGGTCTGCGTGTCGCGAGTGTGTACATGTATATAGTTCTGTGGTATTATGTGGTGGGGGTGCGTGTGTGTTTGTGTTTGTTGGCGCTGAGGGTGTGTTTGTATTCTAGACACTGAGGACGCTCCGGAAGCGCCGAGCCAGCAGCAGATGAAAGACAACCGGGTAAGAGACGGAAAGCCGGCCTCAGCAGGAAATACTAACCATCTCACAAACTTCACCGAATGGATTCCTACACCCCACTGGAACACAGCCTGCATCTTTCTTAGCCTCAGTTGAATAGAGAAAGCCTAGTAATCGGGCGTGCTTATGTCCCTGACTCAGTTAGATTCAACTAAGTTATATTTGCCGTAGTCAAATGTTATTCATAGTTCTTACTATTATGATAGTGTTTTTTAGTTTGGTTTTATATCATGGAAGTGGGCCTGATGCTTGGCTGGTTCCCATAGCAGGACTTGTGTATAGGAATGACTGAAATGGAAGAGTTATACTTCCATATTTACTGTAGACATCACATGACCAAGCAGTATACTGCCCAGCACTCTCTGACAAGGGAAAAACAACGTCGCGTGCAGCTTGACTGGTTCTTCTTGAGACATCTCTGTTATTTGGCATAGTGCAGTCTAATGAGGAACACTTATCAGTCTGTCAGTGCTTACATAACACTTGAGTGTTTTTTTATTTATTTTATTTTTTGAGGCATTTATGCTTTATTAGGATAGGACAGTGTAAGGACAGACAGGAAAGGTGGGAGAGAGAGAGAGAAAGACATGCAGCAAAGGGCGTGGGCCGGATTCGAACCCACGCCGCTGCAGAAAGGACTAGCCTTTACATGGTAAGCGCCCCTGCCCGTTGAGCTACCGGGGGGGCCCCTGTCGTACGTGTTTTTAATGAGCTAACTTGAGTTGGATGGTGAACGGTTGTGATGAATGCTACTCTATGGGAAGACTGTGTGTTCTTCTGCCTACCTATCAGTCGTTTACCCCTCATTCTTTCCTCTTCTTCCCCCTCGTCCCAGCCCCTGTGTGAGCGCCTGGAAACCTTCCGCCTTGACCCCGCCCTTGTAGGCAAGCAGCCCAATCTGGTGGCGTTCCCGCCGGACTTCCAGCCAATCCCCTGCAAGCCCCTCTTCTTCGACCTGGCGCTCAATCACGTGGCCTTCCCGCCCCTCGACGACAAGGTGGAGCAGAAGGGCAAGGGCGGCCTGACCGGCTACATCAAGGGCATATTCGGCTTCGGCAGCTAAATCTAGCCCCAGGCTTCGGTGAGGCCTCCTCCGGGAAAGGCCTGCGCGAGGCCCTCGTTGATGTAAAAGAACAGGCTGTGTGGATGTCTCTAGCATAGCGGCTAGCTCTCCATCTGAGCTGTGGGAACACCTCGAAAACCTCTGGTTCTAGGCGTTTCCAATCATGCCTTGTGTCTGATGCTCATTCAGCCCGCACACACACACGCACACACACACACACGCCACCTACCCCAGCCCTCTTCACAGAGGGCAAAATAATAAGCCTGTAGTATCTCTTTAATTTTTAAATTTTAATTTCGTCAACTCTAAAAGCGCCTTGTGGTAACCTAGTCTCGATGTCACCCAGGAGGGAGATCGAGGTCGTCTTCTGAACGTTGTCTTAGCTGTTTTATCAATTGTCCTGGCGTCCTAAGGATGACCTCCGAAAGCACAGGGACACGAGTAGACCCCCCGACCAATGCTAAACATTGCTAATAGTTGGGTGACTCACAGTGTGACTATTGCCTGAACTTTAATTACAAGACGTTAATAGCTCGATCACAGCAAGGCTTGGATGGCATCTTAAGCATTGTATTTTTTAATCTTAGCTAGCTAGCGGATGTAAAGCTAGCCACTTTGTCTTAGACTTGTCCTGCATGCTAGTAAAGGTGTCAGGCCTATGTATGGATTGCCTGTGAAGTAACTCGGCATCAAGACAGACAATTGTTAATTTAACTACTCATTAACTTTCTAACTAGCCACTTTATTCAGAACAATACTTCCAGGGACTATTTCTGGAATCTGACAGTGACGTCATCCTGACCTCTCGGGGTCAAAGGTGATTGTAAAAATTGTTCTTAAACCCTACAAGCCCCCTCTCATGAACTGTCGAGGTCACACCAACATCTGGTTGGAGTGATTGGCAGCCATCTTGTGTGGTCTTCCTTAGCCAAGCGCTCCCAGCACCAAAGCCAGTTGTCTGTTTTATCAGATTCCCTCAACTGTTAACGTAAACCCTCATGTTTGCATACGATAACCAACCATACAGGTTTGTGTCACGGTTAACTCTTCCCCCCCCCCCCCCCTCTGGAACTGATCTGTGGAAGTTTGTCTGTTCATCCGAGTCTGATTCTAATCCTTACTAGTCTTATTATCAAGTCATTCATTTGTTGTTGTTTTTCAATGTTATACATTAAACACACAGGGTTTGGGTTGAAAGGTGTGTTGGAATCGCTTCACACATTTTCCCCTTAAAGGAGCCCAAGATAATCATTTCTGTGAACATTATTGGACATTAAATGGGGCATACATTGAATGATGAAACGGATGATGAAATAGTGTGATGTATGATTTTGTTTCAAGGCTTCTAATTAAACGAGTCACATTTACACCAAAACATGACGGGTGTCTTTTTTCTTTTCTTTATTATTATTCGACCATCACTTTTTCTTGCTTGTCCACTCTTGAAATACAGCTAGACTGTATGGAATGTCGTCGACAGCTTTGGTGTAACTGATAATGACTTGTGTCGCGCAGTGCTGTGTAGTATCATTCATCCCAGACGGTAATCAGTGGCTCACCACACCCACGGACGCTCGCTCTCACGTGGATGATCTGTGGGTGCTGTCCCTCTCAGGGGTGTGGGTGTTTGAGGAGGGCAAGGGATGCCTTCGTTGGGTGTGTGTATGAACCGTCTGTGTGTCGTTTCCAGACAGCTGTCAGTGCTACATGCTAGTGTTGCTCAAAGCCAATGAGAGAGGGTGACCCCCCACCTCCGATGATCTCATAAATGACATCAACACTGAAGCTCTCATCCAGCCAGGATGAACTTTCCTCTAAATACTGTACATTATGATCTAGTGGAACGCTTGAGTCGAGCTCAGTTACTAGTGGATGAGTCTTATTATCCGGATAAACGCTTGTCCTCTAAACCAACTAGACAATACCTGTTGCTAATTTGTATCCTCGATCCTTCAGCGCGGTCGTATGACACCCCTTCACACTCTTAGATCTTCCCTTGTTTATCGTTGCTCCTTCCTCAGCGAGAAGTGTTGCCATAGGAACACTGTGTTCCCAGTCTAGTAGTTTCTCTGGCTGTCCTTTCCTCTCTTACTCATTTTATCATTTTTATTGTTTCGTATTTTTATTGATTCTATCCCTTATTTTACTGTATTGTTTTTGTATTGTCTTTGTTTTATTACTGTGAAGCACTTTGAATTGCATTCGCTTGTATGAAACTGTCCTATATAAATAAACTTGATTTGTTTTGATCTCGTGTCTCCTATATACCACCCTCACCTATACATGTATGTGCCCTTGGTCATGTGGTGCGTGTTAACTTCAGGTGTGTCCACATAAGCTCAATACAGAGGAACATTCATGTCACTTTCAGATCTAATTTTTTTTTTTTTTGTAAGCACAGTACCACAATAATATAGAGGGGTGGATACCCTGAATGCTGATTCAGACTGGCGTAGAAATAAGAAGCCATTTCAATGGAATCACCACCATTAAATTTTCATTCTTGTCTAGGAATAGACTTTTTTTTGTATCTGTGTCTGCCTGGGAATCCAGCCTGTATTAAATAAGTAGCCTTGAGAACCAATAGTTCTCGAGCCTAGTGGCCCAATCCAGCTCATAGTTTCATTTAATGGCTATGATTGAAAGGGAACTTTTATTCAATAGTCTCGTTATTGGCTAATTTAACCTCAAAAAAGAGGGCCTCGGTATTCACAGGAACTGGCTCTTTTTGGGACGCGTCATAAAATGTGACTGAGCATATGAAATATTTGGTCTCTCAACCTAAACTCTCTGTCGCAGCTGAAGTCACAGAGTAGCATTCCTCTCCATCTCTCTCTATTGACATGCCCAGACACACCCTCAATCCTGAATGACTTACATGTTTCTGTTGTGGCGTTCACGTTTTGTGATGTACTAGTGCAGTGCCTGTTCAAAATGTGCCCGTTGAGAACAGGCCGACTGCTTGGCCTCCGGTACTTTCTTTAGAACCGCTCATCCAAACAACTTGACACTGGACACTGCGCTTCCTTGGGTCCTGAGCAATACACCTGGCGAATGTCAGCTTCATACAGTGCCCAGTTCTTGAGAAAATCTAAATGCAGACAGACATACAGAAACTCGTTCCATAGTATGATGGTGTACTGCATTCCACATTTTTGATCATCTAGGATTTGCATATTGAGTTGCCAAGTTCCCTGTTGCACCATTGTGTCATTCAAGGTCTTGATTGTATACGCTATATCAAAATACGATCAACATTTTAAAATTCCTGATTGCTTTTACTATGACCAGTATTTGTTATCAATCAATCAATCAAAGCTTTATTTGTATAGCGCATTTCATACCCAGAGGCAACACAATGCGCTTTACAGAGAACAAGTGAGGTGGGCATACGACCCACTCTCTACATATTCCAGAGGGAAGCAAAAAACAGTAATCACCCGGGGGCCAGATAAGTGAGCTGTAAAAATTCTTCCCTGACCCCTCTCAACAAGGCGATCGAGCAAGCTCCAGGAGTATGTTTGTCTACCGGCTAAGAACATTTATGAAGCAATACATTGCATTGAATTACATTTCAGAGTGAGAGAGGCTAAAAACATCATAGGGGAGAGAATATTCTACGGACATGCTACATCATCCACAGTGGACACAGGGGTATCTATCGGACTTCGTGAGGTCTGCTGGTGACAGTGGGGCATCCACTGAACCTGGTTAGAAGATAGGAGGGAGAGAGAGAGGCACCAGGGAGAGGGAAGGCAGAGCAGGGTTAGTAGCACATAGAGTCATTCAGACCACACAGATATTGAAACAGGCAACCTGGGGCAGGCTCCTGGAATATATTTATCTAATGGCTAAGAACATTTAAAGAACAATAAATAATAGTAAATTAAGTTTAAATTAAGTTTTCGGAGCAAGAAAGGCTAAGAGCAAGAAAGGCTAAGAGCATCAGGTCCAGGCCAAAGCCGGATGTGGACTGATGTGTGTCTTGTGTGTACATGTGTGTGTGTGTACTAAATACTACGATATCCACAGCTCCGCAGCTGACACTGGACCTGGTTAGAGGATAGGAGGGAGAGAGAGAGACACTAGGGGAGACAGAAAAACGGTTAGTAGCACACTGAGTCATTGAAGCAACACAACAGTCAGAACAAGCCTGTTTCAGGATAACCAGCTTCTGTACACTACTTGATATACATACATTGCATAGCAGGACAAGTATCAATGTATACAGAGGATTCACAGGTAGGTTTGAGGCTGCCTTTCTGAATCTCAGGGTCTTAGCTAGTGATTGTAGGCTAGGTCGAAAAGGTACGTCTTGAGGTCTCGCTTGAAGACCTCCGTTGTTTCAGCCCTTCTTAGGCACTCCGGTAGGGTGTTCCAGAGGTTGGGGGCATAGAAACTAAAAGCTGCCTCTCCATGTTTCTTGGTCCTGGCTTTTGGAACTGTTAAAAGTTCAGTGCCTGAGGATCTAAGTGGTATGTTTGGCATGTACTTAACAAGCATGTCTGAAATATATTCTGGTGAGTGACTGTGGAGAGATTTATAGACTAGTAATAGTACTTTAAAGTATATTCTAGAGTTGACTGGTAACCAGTGTAGTGATTTTAACGCTGGTGTGATGTGTGCCCTTCGTCTAGTCTTAGTGAGGACTCTTGCTGCAGCATTCTGTATTATTTGTAGCTTAGAGATTGCTTTCTTTGGTAGGCCTGATAGTAGAGCATTGCAGTAGTCCAGCCTGCTTGTGATGAAAGCATGCATTAATCTTTCGGTGTCAGCCTGAGAGAGAAAGGGTTGCACCTTGGCAATGTTCCTTAGGTGGTAAAAGGATGTCTTTGTAATATTCTTGATGTGGTTTTCGAAGTTAAGATCTGAGTCAAGTATGACACCTAAGTTTTTAGCCTGGCAATTGGTGTCAATTTCCAGAGTTTTTAGGTGTGC
Organism: Borostomias antarcticus; assembly: GCF_949987555.1. NCBI lineage: Eukaryota > Metazoa > Chordata > Actinopteri > Stomiiformes > Stomiidae > Borostomias > Borostomias antarcticus. The sequence goes on from NC_140240.1 coordinate 27,836,485, forward strand.
AGCTAGTTTCTCTCTTTCAGCTTTTTCTCCAATGATCAGTACTTCTGTTTTGTCCTGGTTTAGTTGGAGGAAATTATGTGACATCCATACATTTATATCTGTAATACACTTGACAAGGCAGTCAACCAAACTGTAGTTACTGGGTGTTACGGAAATATAAAGTTGAGTATCATCTGCTTAGCTATGGTAGCTAATATTGTGCCTCCTGATGACACTGCCAAGGGGCAGCATGTACAGGCTGAAGAGTAGAGGTCCTAGGATCGATCCTTGGGGCACCCCACAGGTCATAGGGATCTTTCTTGAGCTATATTCACCGAGGGCAACGAAGAAATCACGACCGGTTAGATAGGTCTTAAGCCAATTTAGGACTGGACCAGAGAGGCCAACCCACTTTTCCAGTCTTTCGATGAGGATTGCATGATCTATAGTATCAAAGGCTGCACTCAGGTCCAGGAGGACAAGAACAGAAAGCTCTTTGGAGTCAGCATTAATTCTGAGGTCATTTACAACTTTGACTAATGCCGTCTCTGTGCTATGGTGGGCACGGAAGCCGGACTGGAAAAGGTCAAGGGTACAACTTGTAGCTAGGAAATCATTAATCTGTGCGAAAACAAATTTTTCCAGAATTTTACTCAAAAATGGAAGGTTGGAGATTGGTCTAAAATTGCTAAAAACTGAAGTGTCTAAGTTGTTTTTCTTCAGTACGGGTCTCACCAGAGCAGTTTTAAGTATTGGTGGGAAGACACCTGTAGATAGGAAGTCATTAACAATGGATAAAATGTCATAGGATACAGAGTCAAAAATAGTTTTGAAAAAATCGGTGGGGATGGGATCCAGCAGGCATGTGGAGGTTTTGAGTTTGGATACTACTTTTCTCAACATTTCTGTGTCCATCAGTGTAAACAGGCTCATATGTCCATTACATGGAGGGAGAGGATCTGTGAACGGGATGCATGGCCTTTCCTGAGTGATATTCCTTCTAATATTCATAATCTTATCTCTGAAGTAAGCTGCAAATTCCTCACATTTGGAGGTAGAGAGCAGGTTATCAGGTGTTTTTACGGCAGGGTTTATTAGGCTATCGATTGTTGAGAAGAGCACTCTTGAATTATTTTGGTTGATAGATATCAATTTTGAGAAGTGGTCTTTCCTTGCATTTCTTATTGCTTTATTAAAAGCAGAGAGATGATCTTTGAGAATATCATGGTGGACCTGTAACTTGGTTTTTCGCCATATACGCTCAGAACTTCTGCAGGTTCTCTTTAGTTGATATGTTTCCTCATTTCGCCATGGGGCTTTATTATTGGTTGTGATCCTTTTCAGTTTAATAGGTGCTACAGAATCCAAGGCTGCCCTTACTCTGGTGTTGAAGGTGGTTGCCAGGTCTTCAATAGTTCCTAAGGGCCCCACTTCTGGAGTTGATAAATTGTTTGTGGTCATTATTTCTCTAAAACTATCGGCTACTGCGGAGGTAAGATAACGTTTCTTTATAAAGCGCTCAGTATTATTTTTGACTTTAGGAACTAATGCAGTGAAGAAGATACAGAAATGGTCGGAAAGGGCGAGGTCACTAATAGAGGAAACAGTGATAGTCAGGCCCTTAGTAATCACTAGATCAAGGGTGTGGCCACGGTTGTGAGTTGGCTCAGAGATATGTTGGGTAAAATCCATGGAGTTTAGGAGGTTGATAAAGTCCCTAGCTTTCGAGTCCGCCTCAGTGTCTACGTGTATGTTGAAATCTCCATGATGATAATCTTATCATAATTTGTATGGATGATGGACAGGAGTTCTGAAAATTCTGTAGAGAAGGCAAGGCATTGTTTGGGAGGCCTATACACGGTTACTGCCAGAACTGGGGGCTGGCATTTTAGGACAATAGCGTGGTATTCAAAAGAGGCGAAATCATCAAAGGAGATGGTCCTGCAGCTGAGGGCATCTTTAGCTATGGTGGCTGTTCCTCCACCTTTTTTCCCACTTCTGATAGATTGAAAAAAGCTGTAGTTAGGGGGAGAGGCTTCAATGAGGGCTGCTGATCCATTTATATTTAGCCAGGTTTCAGTTAGGAACATACAGTCTAGTTTGCGTTCACATATAAGATCATTAATGAGAAAAGTTTTGCTTGGTAGGGACCTGACATTTAGAATCGCCATTGAAATAGCTTCCGGAAAAAAGGGCTGGCTCGCCTGACTAGTAGGCCTAGGCCTGGATGGTATATTCACTGGAACTGATATCAGGTTTTTTATATTAGATCCACCTGACTGTTTCATTATGGTACTAGGGGTGCGGTGGGAGATAATTCGCTGAATGGCATATTCAGGTGGGCAGAATTTGTTTATAAAAATATAGACGTCGCAATGCCAGGTCTCAGTGAGGGGCAGGGAATCAAGGTCTATGGTGATGGGGCGCTGGTGAGATGGAGCTGGTGTAGCCCGACCCGCGGGTACAGGAGGTTTATGTTTGGCAGTAGGGTGGTTGAGACGGGTCGGGCTAACCCCACATCAGACGCTGGAAGATCTCAGCGTCAGTATTTGTTATTGTATTTTTTTTATTCAACCTTTATTTAACCAGGTAAAGATCAAAGAACTCTTTCGACACCTGACCATATATATATTATATATATATATATATATATATATATATATAGGCCTATATATATATATAGTTAGCTATTTATAGCTTTTATTACAGTTTGTTTATGATAGTTTTAGTTTTATTTTTTTATAGATTATTATAATTCTTTTATTTAAGTTTTTTAGAGTCATAATATTCTTTTATATTCACATGTATCATTGTATCATTTGTCCACTGCTGTTTTTATTCTGTACTTCTGTCTCTTTTTATGCTGCTACAAGACCCGAACTCCCCCCCCCACCCCCCTTATTAAAGTCTTACAGTATCTATCTTCTTTGATGAGCTAAACTATGTAGCCTATCAGCATTCATCTTTCCTCCAGACTCCATTACCTTCCTCTTATGTGGAGTCCAGTCAGGTCTGTTAACATAAATTAAGTTTTGTCTCAGTGTGTCTCATTACTTTGATACTTTGTTTCAGAAAAACAATGATGTTGTGAGTTGTTGATTTTTCTATTTACTTTTCCATCTTTTTCTAGGTGAATGTTTTGCTATCTAATAAAAATCCATTCCCAATCGGGGTTTCCCCCGTCTCTGCTTTAAGTTTTAGATTACAGTCGGCATTTAGGATTTTGTTTCAAGGTTTTTCAAGGTTTTCTACTCTTTACTAATCGTTATTGTAACAGAATGTCTCCAGTGATCCATAGTATTGCATGTCTATAGCAATTAAAGGGGGAGTGACTCATTTTTCACATACCTCCAGCGACCTGTGAATGGCAGGGGTGTGATGAATAAGGAGGGTTGGCCTGAGGGAGGGAGGAGGAGGAGGAGGAGGAGGAGCGCAGGAACAGGTCGGCCCAGTCCTGCTGAACTAGATAGACGTCTGAGTGTCGACACACCTGCTACCTGGGAGGGGTCGGGACAGCCAGCTCCACTTCTACCGCTGACGTGCGCGAAACATGCTAACACACTAAAGAGAGGGAGTGAGTGTATGTGTCTCTCCGGTGTGTGTGTGAGAGAGAGAGAGAGAGAGAGAGAGAGAGAGAGAGAGAGGGAGAAACCAGAGACAGAAGGAGCGAGTGGGAGCCAGAGGGAGAGGAAGAAAGCGACCTGAGACGTCTGTGGAAGCTTCCACGCTCACACCGCGTCTCTCAGGATGTTCAAGAAAAAGGACGGCGGGACCCTGAAGGTCTCCGGCAAGATCAGCAAGTGAGTGTTTCTTGAGGCTCTGACAGCGGCGGAGTTATCGCGGTCAAGCCTCCTCCTCCTCCTCCTCCTTCCCTCTCCCTCTCTCTCTCCCCTCACGTCCCAGGGCTGGAACTGTGTCACGCTTCCTGTGTGTTCTCCTGCCTCCTTTTCCCTGGATTCTCCCTCGGTTTATGGATTCTCTGGAGTGTTCACTGACTGTTTATTCAGTTGTTAGATGAATAGGAGAGGACCAGTCCTTAAGGGTCATCGTGGGTCATGGCTTTCGCTGCGTCGTTATGTGTCTTGGGGTCAGATCTGCTGTGTAAACTTGGTTGTGCTGTGCGGTATTAGAACATAGCTCTACTGAAGCCTTGGGCTGTCGCTGATGTTGGCTAAGTGGTTGTGTGTGTGCGTGTGTGCGTGTGTGTTAGTTAATCTGGTTATTTGGGAACTGTCAATCAAATGGAGATTCCTAGAAAGGTTCCTAGAAAGGGAAGGCCAGATAGGTAGGTAGATAGCCTACTTTTTTGCTCCCTGAGGCGAAATTACAAGATGATGAGGGATAATGCCTGTAGTCATCCATTGAAAACGCTAATTTGACTGTGATTATCCCAGCATCACTTCAACAGTCTTAGTGAAGCGACCGGTGATAACGGTCCGCCAAACTGCTGAGAATGATGTTCCTTATTCTCTCCACGCGGCCGCCTCCAGATCCCCTTTCCCATCTGCACAGACCCGGACCCGGCCACCCATTTGCATTCATCCTCCTCAGGTCCAATCAAATCCGCCGTCGTGAAGGGACACGGAAGTAAGACGGAAGTAAGACTTTCAAGGAAAGTAAGACGAATATGAACTAGCCGGGCGTATAGATTCGTACTCAGCGCTCTTAAACCATATAGGCCCTGAAGAGTTATAAGAGTGAGCGAGACTTCAGTGAGGGAGAGGGCCAGCAGCATTCAAGTCTCAGGGGACATGCTGGACCTTTGGGGCCCTCGTCAGCGGCTACAGGGCCTTTACGATCAATAGAGATCAATCAGACAGAGGGAGGGATAGAGGGTGACAGAATGGCCGAGGGAGGGAGGGAGGGACGGCCCCTGGTTTCACCCCTCTCGAGGGCCCGCCCCGGTCTGCTGGTCTGGGCAGAGCAGGGTAGGGTAGGGCAGGTCGGGCTGGAGGTGCTGCCTGGGTGGTTTCTCAGGGCTGGCCTGTGGGCGTTGGCCCTCCCACCCATCATGGCGCAAGTGATGCATTTAAAGGGACTACTTCCTGATACTTACTGATAAAATGATTGGTATTTGTTTATGTTTTATTTTTGGGTGTCATGGTATAACACAACACTCCAAAGTGGAATATACAGCACAGTGCTGGAAAGAAGCCTATCCTTGCCTAAATATGGATGGGATTATCAGAATCAGAAACATTTATTCCCATGTAGTTTACAACATACTAGGAATTTGTTTTGGTCAATGGTGCCTAACATGGAGACAACATTGGACAGTGTGCAGGGACAAGATGGGACAGTGCAAAGACAGGACAGTGCAAATGAGAAGTACACAATACAATATGTATATTACAGTATGTAATGACTACAGAAAAATATGTCTGATTCAGGCTTTCTCTCGCCTCCTGGAAAAGTTGTCAGAGAAGAGATTATGATGTTGTGATGAGGTGGCGTCCGGTACGAGTTACCTGTACATAATGTCACCATGCCACTGCAGGTACTGTCCATAGGGGCAGCTACTGTAGGTGACATGACGGCACTCTCCACGGATCACGGATTGTGCTGCACGCATGTGTTGATTACATCATGTTTTTTTCCATATTGGTCACACATAGTGTGAAATAATGAGCACCAAAAAATATCCAAATATCACCTATATACCTACCACATAAGCTAGTTCCCATAGGAGTTGGACACTAGCATAAAATATCTCAATAATTAGCATCGCTGGACTCAAAGAGAGGGGACACACTTCTGAACTCCTCCGGCAATCAACGCCCTGCCTCTGCACCCCACCCAGGAGAATTCCCCACTAGGTCGACAGATAGGGAACGCACACAGAGATCGTTCCTGAAAGGAATAGTGTAGCTTATCTTTGTCGCCGTTGTCAGTGAATCACAATGGGGGAACCTGTCTGTCTGGGAGCCACACCAACCAGCTGGGCCTGATGACAGGGTTGGATGCCTTTCTTATCTCCATCGGCATTTCTGGCCTAACCCCCCCCAGGGTCGCGATGCCACCCCCCCCTCCCACCGGTTCGCTCCCAGGTGGGATCAGTGTCAGATGATGAGGGTTTGTGTGGAACACCGTTGGTCCATAAAATCCCCCTATCATCATGTCATGTGTGGTATTCTGACCTCCTAAGCTCTGTTGGTTCAGCTGTGTGTGAGTGTGAGTGAGTGTGTGAGTGTATGTGTGAGTGAGTGTGAGTGTGTGTGTGTGTGTGAGTGTGTGTGTCGTGAGAGCAGATCATACCTGATCCTCCCGGTTAGTGTGCCGGGACAGGGAGGCCATTGTTGTTGTCACATCTAAGAAACACAAGTGTCTCTGCCGCAGAACACCACACAGCCTCAGTCACACACACAGAGAGACCGGCTGGGGAGAGACAGGCTGAGCTGAGAGACAGGCTGAGGAGAGAGATAGGCTGGGGAGAGACAGGCTGAGCTGAGACAGGCTGAGCTGAGAGACAGGCTGAGGAGAGAGATAGGCTGGGGAGAGACAGGCTGAGCTGAGACAGGCTGAGCTGAGAGACAGGCTGGGGAGAGACAGGCTGAAGAGAGACAGGCTGAGGAGAGACAGGCTGGGGAGAGACAGGCTGGGGAGAGACAGGCTGAGGAGAGACAGGCTGAGGAGAGAGACAGGCTGGGGAGAGACAGGCTGAGGAGAGGCTGGGGAGAGACAGGCTGGGGAGAGACAGGCTGGGGAGAGACAGGCTGAGGAGAGACAGGCTGGGGAGAGACAGGCTGGGGAGAGACAGGCTGAGGAGAGACAGGCTGAGGAGAGAGACAGGCTGGGGAGAGACAGGCTGAGGAGAGGCTGGGGAGAGACAGGCTGAGGAGAGACAGGCTGAGGAGAGACAGGCTGAGGAGAGACAGGCTGGAGAGAGACAAGCTGAGCTAAGACAGGCTGGGGAGAGACAGGCTGGCGAGAGAGAGATCTACCCATGTTCTTCCACATTCCGTTGTGACTTTGACATCTGTGACAAATGTCTCCTCTCTTTTGGCATCTCGTATGTTTACTAAATTTTTGGGTGAGAATTATCTGACCAAATTCACTTTCACTTTAAGTAAATACCTAAGTCTCTGGGTTTTTGTGAAGAAAGTGTAACTCATAAACTCCTCATAAACTAAAAAGATATTTTGAGTGCTCGTAAAAAGAGGCCTTGAGATATTTATGCTACCTAAAAGTGGAGAAAGCGTGAGAAGAGTGAGTCAACTTGACCTGGTAAAATGGGTCACTGGGAACCTGCCATTGTCCTAGTGTGGTACAGTACGGTGTATCAAATACAGTACAGTGTATCAAATACAGTACGGTGTATCAAATACAGTATTGTGTATCAAATACAGTATGCAAGAGAAAAATATTACGCTTCACTACGGCCAAATGGAGAGAACATTTTTGACATCTTCCCATTTCTTGCCTTGTGAGTTCATGTACATATGTTGTATTTATTTTGTTCATATAAACATAGGCTATATAAACTATATATGAATATATATTCAGTTGAAAAGGAGCCTTTGACAGTTTTCACATTGAAGATGCTTGAGTCAGTCAAACAGGGCAGTCAGTCCGTGGAATTCCTTTATACTTCTGTCACCGTAGAGACGCTACTCAAACTGCCAGCAGGTCCCGGGTGACAGAGAACAACGAGAGATTTACACAGAGGAGTGACAGACAGCGCTTCTGGAATGATACGTGTTTTGGGAATTCTCAGGGTGGGGCTGGGGAAGTGATCTCTGGAATCTTCTATCTTGACGCTTTTCCGAGGGGACAATTTTAAAAGGTGCTGCCAGTTTGATGTTGGGCCTGTAGGGGGTAAAGAGTGGCACCCCTACACAGGGCAGGCGTGTCTTTATCATTCTCAGTGTAGTGAGGTGATGGGATTTTTTTCCCCCTTCTCATTGTTTATTGTTGTTTGTGTCTGTAACTTGTTTATGCTGTTATTTTGGCCAGGTCTCCCTTGTAAAAGAGATAATTGATCTCAATGGGACTAACCTGGTTAAGTGTGAAAAAAGTGTTAAAAAAGCTAAAAGCTAAAATGAAAGGTTACCAAATTGTCCATGTCCTTATCCTTCCCCCTGGCTATGTTCTTTGAGTGCTGTGTGTCTTTTGATCTGTGTCAGATTTGTGAACCTGACCTTTGACCTCTGTCCAGGTCCCAAGCCAACAGCCTGGCCTTGCTGGTGGCGCGGATGCAAAAGAATGCTGACCAGGTGGAGAAAGATGTCCTACGGGCAGAGGAGCTGCTGGCTGTGGTGAGAACACACACACACACACACACGCACACACACACGCACACACACACGCACACACACACACACGCACACACGCACACGCACACACACACGCACACACACACACACACCTGTCTTACCGTTCTCTCCTACCACCAGGATGCAGAGAACGACAAGAAGGACCTGCCGTTCCAGAACCAGAAGGAGGTGTCGGACAAACTGGGCGAGGCCGAGGGGCTGCTGCAGGACCTGTTCCTGGACGTGGACAAGGCCAAGAAATACAAGCACCCGCAGGGCGGCGAGATCGAGAGCGAGTGAGTGATGTCATATACAGGCGCATCTCAGGAAATTTGAATATTGTGGAAAGTTCATTATTTTCCGTAATTTAATTCAAAATGTGAAACTTTCATATATTATAGATTCATTACACATGTAGTGAAATATTGGTTTGCCTCCATGCCACGCCTCCATGCCACGCTCCATGTTGATGCAGTAATTTGTGCAAAAGGAGCCCCCACCAAGTATTGAGTGTATAAATAAACATACTTAACATACTGTACAATCATAAAGATTAAAACAAAAAAAGCTTAAAATATTTCACTTTGTGTAATGGATCTAGAATACATGAAAGTTTCACTGCTTGAATTAAATTACGGAAAACAATGGACTTTTTCACAATATTCTAATTTTCTGAGATGCACCTGTATATTCCTTGATATGCTTCTGAATGTCGGTCATGAATCATCGCCACCATCTAAATTGATGTTGCGCTGTAATTGTTTGGGTTCCTAATCAACTTCAAACAGGCCCAGAGGAAAGAAATTCGGCATTATATATTAATTTATTAATTTCCTCATACATGCTATTGATTCCCTCTGAGTGAATGCTAATGCTAACCACGCCGCATGGCTCTGGTCACTGCAGTGTGAGCCACCTCCACGAGCGCTGGCTGAAAGACTGCGTCTTCTACCGCGATGTCTACGAGCCAATCAAAGACGTGGAGCTAAAGCCCAGGATAGACTGGGCTCCGGTGCTCAACCAGAAACAGGTACGACAAAGACAAACTGAAGATAATTACTCTTCGCCGCAAAAGTCATTCACTGAATGATCGGCCTTCTCACCTTTACAATAATAGACTGAAACGTGACACAATTCTTTAATGTTGATTAACTATTTAAGGGGTAGTATGCTATTTTGGACATTCAGCCCTATTTGGGGTCTGTCTACCATGAACCTGAAACATAGAGACCATCATTTAACTGATCGTTCCAGTATTGAGTTAGCTGCAGTTTTTATGCAGGCTCTGACTGGGCTACAATTAGGGATGGGTATCGTTAGTTATCGATACCGTTATCGACACCGATATTACTTATTGATACCGATACTTATTGATACTCTTATCGATACTACTCTACCAATTTGGCACACATTGCCTGGGTCATAGGACTTTCTGTCTCAGTTGGCCTTCATTTACATAGTGGACTGTCACTGTAATAGAGTGATCCTGTGTGATACTTGTCCAGCTATCGCTGGTTATGGCTGCTTTTTACACACTGGGAAGCTCAGCTATGATGTTTCTCTTTTCAACTGCATGCCAAGCAGGTATGAGGGTGTCTGATAATGTCCCTCTGGAAGGGGGGTGGTAACTGGGTTTAAGGGCTGTGGTCATCTCCCTACAGCAGGGGTGCCCAAACACAGAGGCTATGCTGGTAGATCTCGAGCCGTTCAAAAGGTCATTAAAAAAGGCGACTTGATGACGCACATTAAAGTTGTGTGTGCGGAGGGAAGCAGTCACGTCACCTGTCTTATTGTCCAAATGAACAACGTTTTCCTCCCGTTCCTTTGTAGATTATAAGTGTGTGTGTAGCTGATAGCTGATAGCAGCCTAGCAAAATCAATCAGAAACATTTCTAAAAACATTTTTCCCACATTGTCATTATGGGGTATTGTGTGTAGATTTTTGAGAATCTTTTAAATTTAATAATCCATTTTGGAACATGGCTGTAACATGACATAATGTGGAAAAAGTGAAGGGGTGTGAGAACTTTCCAGATGCACTGTATCTGCAAAGGTGATGAAGGTCTAATGTGATCGAAACATTGTTCCTAAAAGTATTTTTGCAAGCAAGGACAGTGTGCGGCACTCTCTCAGAGTGAAGCTGCTTCAGTTAAAGTGAGCCTATCCCCTGAATCTTTTATTACAACAGGCTAGCACTTGTGGCCTAAACACAGCTAATATGTGTGATAAAGAATCTAGTAAGGTGTAGTGTAGGTGACCCCCTTGTGCCTCTTGGGAGACCAGGCGCACTGGTCAGTTGTCCAGTGACTACAGGTCGACAATACCCACCGTCTCCACCTCTGTGCCTCACTCTACCCCTCCCCTGAGTAAAGACTCTAGTGAGAACCTTTTACTAATGGAGTCTGTCTGCGTGCGCTCCTCAGAGGGAGGTGAACACAGAGGAGTACGGCCCCACCATGGAGGACGTGAAGAAGCAGATCGCCTCCCACAACATCCTGCACAAGGAGATCGAGGCCTACAGCTCCCAGCTCAGCCCCGGCTCCACCAGCACCAAGGTAAAAACAAGCTCAACCCAAATTCACGGAGCGAGTCTGTTTTAATCTCTCTGGCCTTTTCATGTGGACTTACAACATATATAGATAGATATGCTAATGCTAATTTTATGCTACTTTTTCAGGAGGAGTATGCTTCCATCAAGAAACAATACACCAACCTTCTGGTAAGTTCTGAGAAGGATTCATATCACTCTTATTTTTTTTAATATTTTTTTTACAATCAAATAATGTACTGAATGTAGCTCTTGTGGTGTTTGTATAGCTACTATGAGCCTAACGCCGTTCTGAACCAATCCCCACAGGACAACTCAAAATGGCGGAGCCACTACCTGAGCAGCCTGTACGACTACATGCAGGGCAGCACCAAGGAGCTGGCCTACCTGGGGGACGAGCAGGACAAGATCATCAAGCAGGACTGGAGCGACCACATGGCGGATCCTCCGGACGTCCGCCGGCAGTACGAGAACTTCAAGAACAACAGCCTCCTGGCCCACGAGAGCGAGGTGAACAAGCTCCAGGATGACGCGGACAGACTCGTCGATCTGAAGCACCCTGCGAGTGACACTATAATGGTACGGGCCCGTCATCAATAGCCTTACCTATGCAACTACATCAACAGCTTTCTACCTACATGACTACCTCTCTACTTTAATGTGATTCCAATCAACCTATTTTTCCAGATTATACAATACATCCATAGCATAGGTCCACTATGTTGGCAACATCGTGATGTTGATGTCTGTGTATTCATTCCAGGATCAGAGAGATTATGTCAGGAATGAGTGGCAGAAATTCCTCAACCTGTGCATCTGCCAGGAAACCCATCTGGACAACTTGGAGGATTTCAAAAAGGTAAACGTCACTTCGGAGAACATTTAGGAAATCCTGATTTCAGAGACAGGGTAAAGTCAAGGAGTACATGTCCCAAGTGGTTGGTTGATCTATCTGTCTGTGTGTCTGTCCTTCTGCAGTACCAGCTAGATGCCGAGACCCTCTCAGAGACCCTGACCAGACTCAGTTCCAGCCTTGACCCCAAGACCCTCAACAAGAAGAGCAACACTGAAGTACTCCTGCAGCTTGAGGTAACGTTTAGCCCTTAGCATCATGGATTAACGTAATCCCTGTAAATCACGTTCCTTGTGTACACTTGTCATCCATCATAAACTGAGACCCTAATTCACCCTTTTTACCTTCTCTCACTCTCTCTCTCACCCACTCTCCCTGACCCTCCTCTTCCCACCGTCTCTGCCAGGCGGAGGAGAGGTCAGTGCAGCGCGCCGAGTTGTCGCTGGCGGACCTGAGGAAGAGGAGCACCACCATAGCCCCGCTCAAGCTGCGTCGCGTCGCCCCCAGCCGGCCCATCACCGTAGAGTCCCTCTGTGACTGGAGCACAGGCAAGGTAGACTTTGCCGTGACCTTTCACCTTTCAATTTTGACACTAGTCCCTCTACAGGATTAGATAAGAATGACAAAAATGTGATCTCTCATAAAGAGTAAACAGATACCCATTGAACTATGTAATATTACGTTATGTTTAGTTATAGTGGCCAATAAAAACACTATTTTGTAATAGCCTTACATTTCTGTATCTCATTCTTATTCATTCACAAGTTTATTCATTGTTTTGGACAGGTAACGGGTATTGTGTATTTTGAAACCGTTCATTGTGTTCTCTCAGAGTGACACCTCTCGAGGGAATAGGTTCACCCTGAAATCCAATTCAGACCAGGACTGGGACGTCGTCACCGCTGATGGGGCAACCAAAACTTTTCCAGGAGTTTGCTTCCTGATCGCTCCACCTGACCCTGAGGCCATAGACAAAGTGGACCTGTAAGGGAACAAATTATCTAACGTGTGGCTGCATAATGTAATCAGAATCAATGTGTGTGTGTGCTTCTTTCAGTGTTGTGTTGCTTAAGGTTGTGTGTGTGTGTGTGTGTGTGTGTGTGTGTGTGTCTGTACACACAGGCTTGGCGGGGAGCTGGCAGACATCAAGAAGAGGAGGGCAGCTCTTCAAGCTACACTGAAGAACCACAACACAGAGATATCCAGGCCTCAGCAAGCAGGTAAACACCGATCACAACGATCCTTCTCTGTTTCTATAATCTACTCATCAAAGTGTGGAATTGGACAAAAACGGGACAAAGTGTTGAAACTGATTCTCTTTTCTCAACCTTGCCACTTGAAGGCTACACTGTATGAAAAGGGCTTTTGACAACTGATTCTATCCTTCACCATCATGTTCTTACTCTCTTACATTGTCCTGCCCCCCCCCCCCCCCCCACAATGTAGCCCCCGTGTCTGCAGCCCCTCAGAACCCCAAGGCTGTGGCCCTGGCCAGTCAGCTGGACGAGCTGGATGGAAGCCTGGCCCAGGCTGAGCAGGACATGCTGAGCCGCCTGAGGTCCCCGTTGGACCGCACCGACTCCGCCGGGGACCTGGAAAAAAGGCTGAAGGAGCAGGAGGTGAGGAGGGAGAGAGAGAGAGAGAGAGAGAGAGAGAGAGAGGGAGAGAGAGAGAGAGAGGGAGGGAGAGAGAGAGAGAGAGAGAGAGAGAGAGAGGGAGAGAACTGAGTATTGCTTGCTATCTCATTTCCGCCAATGCGTTCATCCGCCTGTAGTACATTGTGCTTTGCCCCCTATTATATCCGTTTGCCACTTCACGCTATCCGCTTCATTCATCCCCAGCTGTGCAGCATTAATACCTCCCTCCTCAGTTGCAACAAGGTACAATGAGATAATAATAAAATAATACGCTGTGTAAATCCACCACCACAACATAAGAATCGCTTTTCGTAAATGGCGCACTCCGATGATAAAGAGAGGTTGGAGGGAGGAGGGTTAGAGAGAGAGACAGATACTTAGAATCATCCCATTGAAATATCCAATGCATAGTGATCAAAGACAGCAAGTCTGTTGTTATTTGATAGCCGACTGATCCTTTGAATGCTGCGGCGATTACGCGGTCCCCGATGATAAGGCAATGCTAATCATCCAGATGATGTGTCTGTTTTTAGAAAGCAGCGGATGTCCTAAAGGCTCTGGAGCAGCAGAAGGCTGCAGCCCAGTCAGAGCTGGAACCACTCCTGTCTGAGCAAGCTGACAAGACCTCCTCCGCCCTGCCGCTCAAACTGACCGCTGCCCAGAACAAGCATGACGGCATCACTACCCTGGCTGACCTGTACACCAGGAAGTAAGCTTTTGTACATACATACAGTACATATTTTTACACACTACACACAAACACACACACACACACAGGAATGTAATTGTAAAGACAGGGGGGTAAACTGTCCAGTTTACCCACCTTGTTTTCCCTCATTGATTAACACAGTTGATCAGAAAATAGGGGAGTAAACTCTCAGCCTCATTTTAAAGAGGTGGTACGTAAGTTTACCCTCCACTACACCCCTGCACACACACACACACACACACACACACACACACACACACACACACACACACACACACACACACACACACACACACACCAAGGTTTTAATAGTTTTTCTTTTTTCATTAGTTTTTCTTTTAATATCATTTAAATTTTTTATGATAAATTTCAGTTTAGTTTTAATTTGTTTTTAAAGCGGATTTGCTTTTTCTTTTTTGAAAATGCTTAGTTTTAGTTTAGTTTTTATTAGTTTCAGAATTAGTTTTTGTCTTTTTTTTTTTGTTCTGCACTAGCCTCGTGAGACCATCCTGATCTCATGAGCGTACACAGTAGCTTTAAGTAACATCAACAACTGTTAGTCCATTCATACCCCTCCCTTCTTTTTAGGCTAAAGGAATCCATGAACCTGGAGGGCCAGATCAAGAAAGTGGATGACATTGTGTCCGGTTTTGAGAAGAAGCTGAGTGAGGATGGTGCCATCCCTGACGCTCCAGATACCATTAAGACCCGCACCCAGGAAATCCAGGTCAGGAATGTTAGGCACTGCGGAGACTGATGTTGGACTGACAGTAAAGTAACTGAAAAGAACCCTGACGCGGTTATATTGGTGTATAAAGATGAATAGCTTGGCGGCACATGCCGTTCAACTCACACGTACCAGAATTTTCACTCCTCCACTATGTCCTCCACAGAGCCTCCGTACGGAGGTGGCCGGTTCCCAGGGTGAGGTGAAGAAACTGGGGAAGGACCTGGAGGCCACGCAGCAGCTGTGCAGCTCCCTGCAGCAGGGCTACCAGGAGTACTGTCCAGACATCCGCCGCCAGGGAACCCAGGTCAAACAGCTGCAGCAGCGCTACGCTAACGTCGACAACCAGCTGAAGGAGAGGTGAGGACGCAGACGCATCATGATTTACCTCTTATCCACATTGGCTAGATGTGCAAACGTACAGTACAGTATATAGCCATATTCTCTTCTCAACATTTTGATCATTATTCTTTATGTGGTCATACATTTGTTGTTTTTGTTTTGTGTTCTAAGAGAAAACCTCTTGCAAGAGGCTGCTATCAAGAACCAGGAATTCCAAAGCACAAGCAAATCCCTGAATTCCTTCCTGGACAATCTGCCCATCAACCAGATCAGTCCGACTGATGACCTGTCACAGGTCAACTCCAAGCAGAGCTCCCAGGAGGTCCGTTGCTTTATCATTCTAAAATGGTTGATGTTCTTTAGATGTCCTGTAGTTGCACATTTCATTCGTAAGTATTAGATTCATGTATTGCTAACCTGTAATCTAATCGCAGAGGGTGATGGATGAACTGAAGAGGAAGGGAGACAGTGTGGAGCGGGTGGCTGACCTGTCTCAGGACTTGCAGAATGTGCTCAATGTAAGACTCTTTTGATTATCCATTCTCACACATACACCACCTGTAGTTGTATTTGGTAGTCTTGTGTGTGTGCCGCTGCTCGTTTACATCAGTGTGCACTTCTGGCGCATTTATCACTGTAGATATACATAATATATATTGATTTTAGTCCCCTCTTTTCAATGACTTGTGCAGGAATATGAGATCAAAGCTGAAAAATACAACAGCACCCTTGATGATGTGGGAGCAACAGATGCCAATGGGCCTCACTCCTCTACTCTTGCCGATGCTGTGCAGAAACAGGTAAGACAAAGTTGGGAATTAATTGCTGGATTGGCAACACTGTGTTTTTAAAGATTAAATAAAGACTACTATGATGTACTGTGATCAGAAGGACCTCTGTTCTTATGTCTATCTTATAGGAAAAGGCTTTGGTGAACCGCTATGCTGAGACAGAAGCTGAGAACAACCAGCGCCTTAATCAAATGGGCTTAGCTAAAATCCTTATTGCTCAGGTAAGGCATTTAGCTGCACACTTTTGATTGTCATTGGTGAAGCTCTAAAAATAATCTTAAAAAATGCATATTTTTCTATTTTCTGCAGAATGAGGAGAAGGTCCAACTGGTAGCACAGCAACAGATGCAGCTCGAAAGCCTGCAAAAGAGCACAGACGAATTAGATGCCCTGCAGAAAGAGCTGAGCGAGGAAACTGATAGGCGCACCCATGCTGAGAACGAGCTAAAGATATTCAAGAGCAGGATGCTTTCTCTGAAGAGTCGCAGAGGGGTGGAGCGTGTTGAGGAGAAGGAGGTGGTGCAGTATTACCGAGACCCTCAGCTAGAAAGTAACCTGGAGGACCTGCAAAACAAGATCCACCAAGAGGCTCTGAAGAGCAGCAGCGCTAAGGGCGAGATTGACGTGGTCAACAACAAAATCGCCACCCTAGAAGAAAACCTCAAAAGCAGCATACCCAAACTAGTAACAAGAGAGGTGACTCGGTTTGAGAGAGATCCTCAATTGGATGTGGAAGGGGCCAAGCTTAGAGATGAGATAAGCAAGATGAAGGATGAAGTTCGTGTAAGAGATGGAGAAACTGTTCATATGAAGACAGAGGTCACTATTCTTCAGGCGAAGAGGCCAAACATCAAGGAAAAGGTTGTGAAAAAGGAGGTTGTGAAAGTGATGAAGGATCCAGAGATGCTCAAAGCAGTCCGAACATTTGGGATAGAAATCGCAGACGAGGGCAATAAAAGTAAGACTATTAATGATGAGATCTTCCAGACAAGGAGCCAGATCAATGCACTGGAGAGAATCATTCCAAATATACAGCCAAAGATCGTCACCAGAGAGGTGAAGCAGATTGAGCAAGACCCTGAGCTCATCAACGAATCCAAGAGGATTCGCTCAGCAATAGAGGAGGAAAGGATTGAAAACAACAGTCTTGCCCAAGACCTGTTGGACTTCCAAAGTCGCTATCAGGAGGCGCAGCATTGGAAGCCAAAAGTGGAGATCAAAGAAATCGTTAATGAGATCTACAGGATAGACCCAGCCACAGAGGTGGAAATAATGCGTCTGCGGAAGGATCTGCAAGACTCCAGCAGGCAGCATAGCGACCTGGAGAAGACAAGGGCTCTTGTCGCAGCTGATCTGGATGTCCTCCGTTCCCAGAAGCCCAGGGTGCAGCTGAAGGAAGTCATCCAGGAGGTCGTAAAAGAGGAGAGAAGCCCTGAGAACGAGAGAGAGATTCAGAGGCTTAATGCTCAGGTGAACCATTTGCAGAGCACTTACAACACCGTTCTGGACCAGGTGAGACTGCGCAGGAAAGAGAGGGACGAATGGAAAGCGGAGAAGTGCAAGGTGGAGACGAAGCTCGTGACCAGAGAGATTGTCAAGTATGAGGATGACCCACTCTTGGAGAAAGAGGCCGACCGCCTCAGAAAGCAGCTTCGTGAAGAGGCGCAACTGCGCCGCACAACTGAAGAGATAGTGTTCGATTTGCAAAACAAGTACATCGTTCTGGAGAGACAGAAGCCTGCGGAGAAGGTGGTGGTGCAGGAGATGGTGCGCCTACAGAAGGACCCCCGGCAGTTGCTTGAGCACGATAAACTTGGCAGAAGTCTGGATGAGCAAGTAAAGTCTCGCCGGCAGGTAGAGCTTGAGGTGCAGCAGATAAAATCATTGCTGGAGGACAAAAAGAGGATCTTGAGGCAGAGTGATGAGTATGAAAAGAGGACCCAAGTTGAGTCTGAGCTGAAACAAATCAAATTGCGTATCAACGAGTTGGAGAATACCCCACCTCCTGTTGAGGAGAGTATCATCATAGAGGAGATCCTAAAGGTTGAGAGAGACCCAAAACTGGAGAGAGTGACCAGCGGCCTTCGCTCAAACATGGATAAAGAAACCAACGACATCCTCCGTCTTCAGAGAGATATCAGGAACCTTAACTTCAAGATCGACGTCCTTCAGCGAGAGAAGTCGACTGAGAAGACGGTGTACAAAGAGGTGGTTCGGGTTGAGAAGGACCAGGCTGTGGAGGCGGAAAGGGATCGTCTGAGGGACCAGGTAAGCCAGGAGAAATACGCCAGGCAGGACCTGAGCGACCAAATTCGGCGCTGTTCCGAAAAACTCAACTTCCTGCAGAGCACCAAGTCAAACACTTCACGGGAGGAGACCACCCTCGTTCTGAACAGGGACGCCTTGCAGAGGGAGAAGGAAGACCTCAGCCGAGAGCTGAGGACATTGGAGGCTGACAGACAAGACATCAGCGTATCGTTCCAACAGCAGACTAAACTCATGAGTGACAGAAGCCACATAAACAGGCAAAAGAGCCTCAAGATGGAATCTGACGTGCATCGTCTGGAGAATAACATCCTAGAGGAGAAAGACAGGATCCACTCAAGAGACAAAATCATCAAGGAACTTAAGACCAGTCTAGAGAAGGAGGACAATGCTGAAACTCGGACAAGGGAGACCAACATTTCAACTAAAATCTCCATCTTGGATCCTGACACAGGCAAGGACATGTCCCCGTATGATGCCTACCTACAGGGCCTGATTGACCGCACCCAGTACATCCACCTGCAGGAACTGGAATGTGATTGGGAAGAAATAACTTCTATGGGACCCGACGGGGAGACCACAGTGCTTCAGGACCGCAAGAGTGGCAAGCAGTACTCCATCAAAGATGCCCTGAGGACCGGCAAACTGACCCAATATGAGCTGCAGAAATACAAGGATGGGAAAATGCCCATTTCAGAATTTGCCCTGCTGGTGGCGGGTGAGAAAGAAAAACAGCCAAAGTTCAACTCCATCACCCCGAAGTCCACATCTACTCTAAATTCATCTCTTCCAAAACCTGTCACTGAGGATCTATATCCTATTGCTGGTATTATAGATACAAACACCAGCACCTGCTACCCAATACGCCAGGCCGCTATGCGCAGGCTGATAGATTCCACCACTGCCCAGCGGCTACTGGAAGCACAGGCTGCAACAGGCGGCGTCATTGACATCAGTACCAGAGAAAGATGCACCGTCCACAAGGCGGCAGACAGGGGCCTCATCGAGTCCAGCCAACTGCAGAGGCTACTCAATGCCCAGAAAGCCTTCGTCGGTGTGGAGGATCCAATGACCAGGGAACGTTTGTCGGTGGGAGAAGCTGCCCAGAAAGGCTGGATGCCCAAAGAGACCGCTATGCGTTACCTGGAGGCACAGCACCTGACAGGTGGACTGGTGAACCCAAACACCAATGGCCGTGTGAGCATAATTGAAGCCATTGGAGCCAAAATGATCGACAGCACCATAATGAGAGAGCTTCAGGCAGACACAACCTACGCCAAGGAGATCATCGACCCGCTCACAAATGAGAAGATCAACTACAAGCAAGCCATGGCCCGTTGCAAGACAGACCCTCTGTCAGGCCTGTTGATGCTGCCAGCCTCTTCCAAAGAGTCTGGCTATACTTCACACTATACTCCTCATCGATACTCTTATGGCAATTACTAAATCTGTTTACAGTGTACTCAGAGGGTACTCTTTGGGGTGATTATTGTGATCTTATAAAACTGTATAAATGTTATCATTATCATTTACTCTAAGTGTGACAATGTACATTTCTGCCTCAGGAAATGTTCGCCGATACTGCGAAGATCACTGTATACCAAGATGATTTGCTGCTGAGTTGCTTTTGTTTACCAAACTTGTTTAAAGTGGGCAGACATATTTTTGAACTAATTTAAGAAAGGAACAAGGATCATGTAAGCTAATTCTCTTATGCTTGATATTTGTATTTTATTGTATTAGGGATATTGGGACATGGTGCAATGTTATTATTACTCAATGGCTTTCCCTGACTGTTCACTTTAAACTCAAGCTTGTTTGGTGAAAATAATGATTGATTAAAGATACATGAAATCATAGTACAGGTGTGTGGGTTTCCTCAGTTCTGTGGTAAAAAAAAACAACCATACAGAAATACAAGTATGTAAAGTAAGTAAAACTTGCTTTCTATAGCGCACAGAGTGCTTCACAGTGGAGATAAATAATAATAAAAATACAAATCACACAGAAATACAGGCAGCTCCTACTACAACATAAAAACCACAACAACAAAGACAAAATCAGCAGTTGAGCTACAGACGACCAAATGCCTGCCTGAAAAGATGAGTCTTCAACTGTCTCTTAAAAAGGTTCTCAGATGTCAAGGCTCTCAATCCTGGGGAAGTGCATTCCAGAGCCTAAGGGCCACTGCACCAAAAGCTCGGTCACCCTTAGTCTTTAGCTTGGTCCGAGGCACCGCCAGGAGCCCCTGGTCGGACGACCTCAGGGACCGGCTGGACGAGTATAGATGGATGAGGTCACAGATATAGGCGGGGGCTTGACCATGGAAGGCTCTGTAGGTGAACACCAGGACCTTGAACTGGATCCTGAAGTGCACTGGGAGCCAGTGTAGGGAGGCAAGGATGGGGGTGATGGGAAGACTTCTTTGACCTGGTGAGCAGCCTGGTAGCAGCATTTTGGACCAGTTGCAACTGTGGGTCAGAGACTACATATTTGTCCAGGTGCATACACTGATCGAAAATAACACCAAGATTTCTCAGGTTAGGAGGTACATTTCCATTTAGGGACCCCATATGGTTCTTCAGTCTTAGCCGAGTTGGAGGAAGTTGCTCACCATCTACTCCTCAATTGTGGACAGACACTCATGCAGTATGTTGAGATTATTCACATCTCTTAGTTCTGTATGATAAATGAATATCATAAAAAAATATATATTCCTGAAAACAATCTTTTTGGAAACTTTGCATACAAAATGTTTAAACCTGATGAAAGTGATCATTCTCCCACTTCCACTGACCCACTTCATATCCCTGACCCCAACGTTCATTAAGCGCACCATAAGTGTGTCAGGAGGAAGAGGGTGTGTTCCTGAACTGCTATCAAATGACAAATAATGGCATGACTCTACATTGCACCTGAACAATCTGCTTTTATGTACTGTAGGTCTGGATATCCTTATACAACACGGTTCAAGCATTTGTCATTCAAAAGTTGCAAGGGACACCTTCTGTGTCTTATGCATGAGAAGAGACAAACATTACTCTCATTGATCATGCGTCATCATGGCCTCATCACCCTGTTCAGGGCATAGTCCTTTGATATAGGTGATATGATTAATACATTTTTAAACAACATGCTATGCCATAAACAGTGTCATCTCATAGTTTGGGGCTGGTCATATCTGTCAGGTCTAACTATTCTACCCTACAAAGGCAAAAGATCGTAACTTAATTTTTGTTCGAAAATGTGGACAAGTATATCGAGTCAATTATGTTATTTTTCAAGAAAATAGTGGGCTGTCTTTGCCATAACCTCCAAAAGTGCAACAGAACCAAGGCAGAAGGCCTTAACATCTTTGTCTTCGCTTCACGGCACTCTGAAACGTTAGAGTTGAGTTATGGTACGCCTTTCTTTTGCTGTCCATCATATATTCTATTTGTATTCATATTACATTAAGCCTAAACCATGATCGCTATCATATACTGATTCAAGAGTCAAGATGGCTATGGGGATCTGATGAGGAAAGAAACAGAGAGCAGAGAAAGATCTTTCTAGCTGAGGAGCAGATTAAACTGACCTTGCTTCAACAGAGAGAAACAAAACTTCACATTCACCTCTTAGAAGAGAGGCTGAAAGATGATGGCATTACAGTTTCAGATGAAGATGTGTGACATTCGTGTACTTGCACCTACCTATTTTTCTAAGGGCTTGGAGGTTTTTTTGTTAGTTAAAAATGTTTTATTGGTTAATTATTAAATTTAGAATGGATATTGTTTTGGCATGGTCTGTGTTAGGCTACTTTAAACTCAAGATTGTTTGGTGAAAATAATGATTGATTAAAAATAAATTAAATCATAGTACAGGTGTATGTTTACTCAGTTCTGCGGTAAAAAAATACCATACAGAAATACAATTATGTAAAGTATGTATTATTATTATTAGGGATATTGGGACATTGTGCTGGTATTATTTCTCAAGATTATTTATAAATAAGGATTGATTAAAGATAGATGAAATCATTGTCCAAGCTTGTGGGTTTCTTCAGTTCACTTCCTCTGTATGGTAAAAATACCATACAGAAATACAATTATACACATCTCTTAGTTCAGAATGACAAATTAACATCATTAAGACATTTTTATTCCTGAAAACAATATTTTTGGAAAACATTGCATATAAAATGTGTAAACTTTATTAAAGTCTCTGTGGATTCTCTTGACCCACTTCATATCCCTGACCCCAACATTCATTGTTGGGTGTACTCCTGAACTGGGTGTAGCCTATTCCTGAACAGTAATTCCTGAACGAATGACAAATAACGGCATGACTACATTGCATGTGAACAATCTGCTTTTATGTACTGTAGGTCTGGATATCCTTATACAACACGGTTCAAGCATTTGTCATTCAAAAGTTGCAAGGGACACCTTCTGTGTCTTATGCATGAGAAGAGACAAACATTACTCTCATTGATCATGCGTCATCATGGCCTCATCACCCTGTTCAGGGCATAGTCCTTTGATATAGGCAACATGATTAAGACATTTTTAAACAACATGCTAAGTCATAAACAGTGTCATCGCATATGCAAGGGAACCATTACACAAGTGGTACCATAATACCTGCAGTGTCAGAGGCATTAAGGTACAATCAAATAATTCCCAACATTCCATAATTTCGAATGCAAGACACTGATGGATTCTCATTGGCTGTTGAGGCCATAGAGATACACAAGTCTGCTTCCATGTCTGCAGCTGAGGCTCAGGTCAGGGCGGAGCAGGTGTCTGAGCAGTACGGGTCTCTTTGTTCTCCCTGTCTTTGAAGTAGCTCCTCTGTTCATTGATGGCTCTTTCTAGAAGGGCAAGGTTGACCCCGTCCACGCAATTCAGCACACGCGCTCGTACCACAACACCACTCCCTGCTGTTCAGAGAAGACAATAAGCAAAATATGATTGAATTATCTTTGGGCAGTGTTCTTTAGCTCTGATTCTAAATGTTGCTCTAACACACCCGATTTAAGTGTGTGTAGCATATGTTTCAGCATGTCCAGGGTGGGATTTGAACTCGGGTCTCCAGCGTGACAGACATCACACGCAGATAAAAAGTAGCTCTTCATCGGTTCAGGTGGACGGTATTTATACTGGGGGAGTGAGTTTAACCAACAAGTGCTTGATTTGGTTGAGTTGGAATATATAAGATTTTAAATCCTCTTACCCTCTGCATTTTCAATCTCACCCAGAACCATGTACTGGGCCCCAATTATGGGCTCAAAGGGCTCCACAAGTGTAGTTTGAATGACAACTTGGTGCTGTGTTGAGGTATGCTGGGCAGATAACGTTGCCTTTGATTCTTCTGGTTGGTAACATGCCAATCTGGAAAATAAACAAGACTGTTATGCAATAGTGTAGTTGTGATAGGTCTACTGTATGAAAAATCTGTGATATATTAAAGCTCACCTTCCAAAGGTCCTCACTGAGTCTCCCTCCTTCACTGCACCAGACTGGATTTCCCAAGGAAAATTAAAGACTGCAGCTGCTGGCAGCATGTCTGTAGAGTGCAAAACAAAAAAATAATGTCGACTACTGATTGTAGTTCACTGTTTTCTGGCATTTCAATGATGGCGGAACAACGTCGTCATGTGCTTTTTACTCCCGCCTGAGGTCAATAAGGAAGTTGACTGAAATCTGTCACACAGATTGGTACAGCTAACGGCCTGTGTAAAAGTCTAGTTCCCATATATGCAGAGATCGCTCAAACCATAACCCTAAACCTGACCATAACCCAACCCTATACCTAAGCCTAACCTTAACCCTAAACATAATTTTAACCTAATTTTAACCCTAACCCTAATTCAAACCTAAATTCAACCCTAACCTTAACCCTAAATAGCCTCTGCGTGTATGGGAACTAGCCTTTAAAACCCCTATACACTAGACGTAACTGTACCTCTTCTAGCCACGACCCGACAGCGGTTATTGACGTTCAAGTGTGTCGTTGTTCGTAATTCAGCTATGAACCCTGATATACGTAAGGAACGGGAAAATGCCACGTTTGACACTGAGATTCTCACGCACATCCTGGACGGTAGTCCGGAGAAGACTCGGAGGAGGAGAGAAATTGGTGAGTTTAGAATAGCTAACGTTAGCTATAGTGAGCTAACTCTCTGACTACCTCGCTGGCTCATGTGCTCTGTTATCCCTCTGCCCACGAACCTCCCTTTACAACATGAAAAAAAGTTAAACTCCTAAGTTTCCAGCAAACTAGATATCCAGCGTGTTATCTAGCTTCATTCACTAGCATCACTATCACTAACATGACACTATCACTTACCGATTCACACCCTGTACCAGGTACCAGCAAGCTGACTGCTAACTTAGCGTATCTCTTAGCATTGTCACCAGCTATGTTCAATTTAGCTGGTTGTCTGACTATGTAGGCTAATAATGTGTGTTGTTTTGCCTTCACCAGCGAGCTCAAACAGTATGTTACATGAGTGTAATTCTTTTGCACGTAGCCTAACAAGATTTAGATCCATTCTTTCAAAATGTTGGCACTCATTTTGCATTCTGCACCCTGCAGACTCACACCTAGGACTACATCCGAGTTAAGACTGTCAATTTTATGCAACAATAACCTTATAGTTGTCTAATTATCATTCTGCATTGCTGTGCCTACCACTTTATCCCTTAACTCCCTATCTATACAGAGTCACTGGTGATCAGCGACCCGGACTTCCAGAATGAGGACCTGAACTTCCTGTCCCGGAGCGAGCGCTATGATGCAGCAGTGAAGAAGAGCGCTCAGATGATTCTGAAGCTCAGGGACTATGGCATCTCAGACCCAGAGGAGATCTACTGGTACAAGAGGTAAGAGACGGGAGAGAGAGAGAGAAGATCTACTGGGGAGAGAGAGAGCGAGAGCGAGAGAGCACCAGCCACTATGGGTCTCTGTGGTGATGTGGTGATATGGTTTTCTTTGTAGGAGTTTGAGTATCTTGTTATTCATTCTCGGATGTTATTTATGGATTCATCTGCGAAACATCTCATTAAAGGTATATGTTTTTAGACAACATAGTAAGTAGCATCTGTTGTACTCTGTCTGTGATACTGAAGCAGTAAGTTAGGAGAGGGGGTGGCGGTTGTGCTGTGGTCATACTGTAGGCTGGAGGCACAGCCGAGTTGGCGGTTGTGCTGTGGTCATACTGTAGGCTGGAGGCACAGCCGAGTTGGCATCCAATTTGTGATGATGATGATGATGATGATGCTGCTCTCTAGAAATTTGAATTGCAGCCACATTTAGATACGGGACCGATCCGATCCAGTTCGGGATTGGTCTCCGATCCAGACCGCTCCAAAAAAGACCGGTGGTATCGATATGGGATCGGTATCGGCAGATATCCAAATTCTGGTATCGGAATCGGATTGGAACTGTAAAAAAAAAGTGGATCGATGCATCTCTAGCCACATTACACATGGATAGAAAGCTACAGTAGCTAACGTGGTGCGGTAATAATTCAAATAGAACTAAAATCAGGCTTTACCCTTGGTATATCAGGAATATATAAAGGCTCTTAACAAATCAGATTGCGAGGTTGGAACTACCCGTATGATGATGGGCACCGTTGACTTTTCAACACCGTGTCCACCAGGCTACAAGTTTCACCTGGTTTACAATAAGGCTATGCAACATCCCATGCTAATGTTCTACCTTGCTATCATCCACCGTAAGTAGGGGAAAATGTGCTTTGTCATACTCTCTTGTGTATGGTGCCTTATCTCAGTAACTTATCTATATGAAGTAAAGAAAACTACAGTGAAATAGACTAACCTGCAGCAGCCCTGGCGTATGCAGAGAGCAACAGTGTTGTGGTCTAATGGGGCAGGTTATTTGGCTCTCTGCCACTATGTCAAGCCATAAAGGTTCCTTGGTGTGTGAGTCATGGAGCAATGCACTGTGGGACAGAGCCATCTCTAATTAGTGCAAAGGTCAAAACTAGGGTGAAACTGTGCCAAAGGGTATTCTAGGTCTTCTTTTTCTCTTTACTCTCACTGTATCTCTCCATTCATTGGGTTAGGCTTTATTAATAAGTCAGTAAGCAAGACTGTAAGCAGTGGACCTGGCAAATGTGCACAGTTGACGTTAAGCCTACCCGTTGATGTACACTGGTATACTTGTGTTCCCTAAAACCAAGTCTTCCATTTAACAAAAGTCTTCTAGTCCAGTCCAGGCTGTTTGTTCATGCCATGTCAATGACACATCCTCTAGGCTAGCTACAGTTTATAGTTACAAGCCTGTGTCTGTTGTGGTCAGCCCACTGTATGTATATGCAGGGGTGAAAATTAACTTTTTGGCTCACGGTGAGTCACCTGCCAAGGGGACTATAGATGAAAAAATCTACCGGCCAAGTATATATTTTTTTCAGATAGCCTTCCGAAATCTAGTCGCCAACTGGAAATTTTACCTGCATTTGGCCGGTGGTAGGTGTTAATTTTCAGCCCTGTGTGCACCCCTTCCTTCCCCTAGCATTATGCGGGGCAACAGCAACGAGGCCCTGGGGGTCCACTTCGTCATGTACTTGCCCACCCTGTACACCCAGAGTGACCCCCAGCAGTTCCAGAAGTGGGTCCCCCTGGCTGAGTCCTTCCAGACCCTGGGCACCTACGCCCAGACAGAGATGGGCCACGGTCAGTCCTTGACAACTGTAGTACTGCTGATAGACTTGATTTATTTAGACACTAGCACTCATAGGGTTACTACTACTACCCTACAGACATTCAATGATAAAGGCCCTATAAGTGGTGTTGAATGGCCCTAAGTGGCGTTAGGTGGAGTAACATTTTTGAGGGGTAGGTGTTGGAAGGAACAATTTCTGTTTTTTAAATCTATGATATCATTCAATCCACTGAGGTGAGGTGGCCATTGTGAATCTCTTGTTGGTGTTTGACGGATCACTGAAGTTGTATCGCCCTGGTAGGCTCCTGTGTGTGTGTGTGTGTGTGTGTGTGTGTGTGTTAGTAGCAAGTTGTGTAATTAACAAAAGTGGCTTATGCATAGATGCACGGTTCCCTGTGGGTTAGTAGCACATTTTGTGTCTCTGTAACTAACAAAAGTTGCTTATGAGTAGATGCATAGTTCATCGTACCTCATATCTGCAAACACTTCATATTTCATCTCTGAACTAACTAAGATGGTTCATGTTAGTTACAGAATCTGTTTGTAGATCCCACACAGCCCGTCCCTGCCCTAATCTGCTCAAATAAAGTGAAAATTGCTGAAAGAAAACAATGATATAGCACTTGGAGACTAGCTGATGGCGGGCTCGTACGAGGACGGCCTAGAGAGAGACTCGATCTCAATATCAAACATTTTCCCAGAACCATCTTTCCCAGTTTGTCTGTAGTTTTATCCCATACCTTCTCACACCTCTCTTCTTTCTTCTCTGGCTGCTAGTGGTGATCGAATACAGTATGTGGGCTTTGTTTACAAACTTGTGGGCATTTTCATTGCTAAAGCCCTATTCGAATGGGACTAGTATTACCTGGGGACCTATAGTAATTTATCATAATTGCGGAGGTCGTCTGCCATCTTAATCCCCTGCAAATCTGCCTGTAATTTGTAAAGTAAAAATTCCACCGCAAATTACCCACCATATTTTGCCAAACACAGAGGTCATGTGATAATATTAGTCTTGTGCGAATCTGCTTCTCGTGATTTGGGATTGTATTTATTTATTTATTTTTCTGCCAGGTCAGAATGGACTGGAGGCTGCGTTGGCAATTATTCATGAAAAGTTTAATGGTTAACAAACTTAACCAAGAATGGCACAGATAAATAAAGGTAGGCCTTTGTTACAATGAAAGGGTCGTGTGAGCCTAAAGATTATAAATGCATCACCAACTATTAGGCAGGTAACGAAATATAGTAGGCTAATACGATATAGGCTATAGGCCTATAGTGATATGAAAGCATGCATCCTCCAAATGATAATGGTAAACTGAGGCTACATGTCTTGTATAGGCAAGGCAAGGCAAGTTTATTTATATAGCACATTTCAGCCACAGGGCAATTCAAGGTGCTTTACATGAGACATTAAAAGCATTAAAACAAAAAGCAAGACATTATAGACATTCAAAACAAAAGGCAGGACAAATTAAAAGCATTAAAACAAAAAGCAAGTCATTATAGACATTTAAAACAAAACGCAGGACACATAGAATACAGGAATAAAAGTTACAGTGCAGTATACAGATAAACATAACTCCTCTTAGAAAGCAGTGGCAAAAAGAAAAGTCTTCAGGCTTGTTTTAAAAGAACCAAGAGTTGCAGCAGACCTGCAGTTTTCTGGAAGTTTGTTCCAGATATGTGGGGCATAAAAACTGAACGCTGCTTCTCCATGTTTTGTTTTAACTCTGGGGACAGAAAGCAGACCTGTGCCAGACGACCTGAGGGGTCTGGATGGTTCATAGTGTATGAGCAGATCAGAAATATATTTTGGCCCTAGACCATTCAGTGCTTTATAAACCAACAGCAGTATTTTAAAGTCAGTTCTTTGACAGACAGGAAGCCAGTGTAAAGACCTTAGATACTCCACTTTCTTAGTCTTAGTGAGGACTCGAGCAGCATTGTATAGGCTAACAGGCTTGCAGGGTATTTGTCATGAGAATATTTAGATTTCATTTTTAATTGTGCCCATGTGGTACTGGAAAGGCCTAGGCCAAGTGCTATTCTGTTACAAATTGGCAGGCATTAGGCTATGCATATTTATCATTTGGTTACAAAAAGCATACCCATTTAGAAAAAGAAATTGCAAACACTGATTTATAATTTCTCCATTTGAGATGAATTATACCATAAGCACATTCGACCGCATTGACAGAGCTTTTAGCACGTGAAGGAGATAAAACAGCTGACTTCAGTGATTTGTCAGGCAGTCAATATTTAGAGTTGTAAAACATATTTTACACTGTTGGAAGGCAAAATATCTCTTTCAAGCGGTTTAGCCTATAAATATATAAAGGGCTGCTTCACTGCTACCGAAAATGCAGGAGCATGTCACACATTAAATTCAATGCAGTTAGACAGAGCCGTGACATATCCAGGAGATAAGGTCACTTAGCTAAATTCGATTCTAATACAGACTTTGCTTATCCCATGCGAATATGGGGGGATAATAAATCTAAATCACATGAGGTCCCTAGGTAATACTAGTCCCGTGCAATTTGATTTCCCCCTCCCTCACCCTTTATCCAAATCTAGGCTACTCTTTTCAAATGATTAACTTTATTCTTGCAGAATTTTGGACCTTTTCTGTCATAAACATGGGAAATGGGCAAGTTCAGTCTTTAAACTCCCTCATGGGTGAATGTTGTAGGCTACTAGTGAGGCCGTCCAACTTAATTGGTGAATAGCTGAATTCATGAATAGCTTACCGGTTGTCGAATATCAATCTCACTTCTTTGGGCACGCAAGGTGTTCAGCCAAGAGGTAGAGTTTCAGCCACCTGAATGCAACATTGTTCTCGGAGAGGCAGAGGAATTTGTGAAGTAGGCCAGGCTAGTTTCCTTGGCATTATTTGTTTTGATATTGTTATTGAAATGATACATGTTTAAAATTGGGAATGCCGTTAGTCAGTTAGGCCTACTAGGTTGATCGGATGTTGGACCAGCATTGCACCAATGTTGCACCAACAATGTTGTGCTTTAGAGTGGGTCTAGTTCAGTGCCTATTTTCCAACTTATTATCAGGTTTAGGGTCAAAGCAGCGCCATGGCGAAACTGCAATCATGTCATTCCCATGGCTGTCTGTTCGCGCACCATGCTTTTGACATATGCATGATTTTACAGAAAACTGAAATGAGACTTGTTCCTCCTATTGGAGGAAGAGCCTGTCTGGAGAGAATCCAGGTGCCACCTCCGGCGGAGCTTCTCAGGCAATGAACACCTCGCAGCAATATAATGCAATATCAGGCGCTTTCACTGTGTAAAACTAGAAGAATAAGATATCTATAGGCTATGATTTTTTTTGCCGCTGCCTACTGTGTGCTCCCAACTGCCCTTGGGGGAAAGACGACGGGAGTTCCATCGTTGGACAGTCCAGCCATTTTGTGTGTTCGGCGTGTGACGTGCGTGTTTCTCACCGTGTGATAAATAAAGATGTTTGTAAAAAAAAATTAAAAAAAATTGAATCGACAGCATTCATGTCCATGCACAACCTGGTCCACCGCATAACTTGGTCGCGACAATACCCTGGCGCGGCTTCCGGAATGGCGCAGCTTTGGGTGGAGACCAAGTTCCTTACCCTTCCTCACAATCTCTTAACCATGGGGGCTTTAAAACTAACTTCAAAGCTCTAATGAGTTGCTTCAAGGCTTTCTCTGGAGCAAATAGCTCCAGTTGCATTAGCATGGACTATGATATTTGCTATTACTTTCAGGCTTTCACATTTCCCTCACAAGTTCCCCTTCAACACCTGAAAAGTACAATGATCATTTCACATTTCAGCCAAATGAACGATGGCAAAACTGTGTAATTCTTTTCTGAATTAGCATAAAAGTAAATCCAAAGGCTGCTGCTAGCAACCACCTCAATGATCTGGGATATTAAAGAGGCTTTTTCTGTGTAATAGTTATTAATGGCGTCAGAAATGAGCACCTATTGTTTTCCTCTTATTTTTTTTTCTCCTTGACACTAGTACTTTCCTTTCCATCAATGACATTAAATCCATCTCTTCCCCTGAATCTCGCTCTGATATCTAGCTCTGCACTAAACCTCAATCCTCCTGTGTCTTTGGGTGTCCCTCTCTATCCATGGTCCTTCCCAAACTCCTATCTCCTTTCCCTCACATACCAACCCCCCCCCCCACCCGGAACTGGTCCAGCTGTGTGCACCACGAGCGTCCGCAACCCCTGGACCTCCACCTGGCAATGTTCCTGCCCACACTTCTCAACCAGGCCACGCCCGAGCAGATGGACACCCTCTTCATGCCCGCCTGGAACCTGGAAATCATCGGCACCTACGCTCAGACTGAGATGGGCCACGGTAAACTAGAGTGTTCTAGAGGGTTGAATAGAATGGAAGTTTTACACTATGGCTAAAGACCCTCTGTCTGTAGACCCTCTGTATCCTGCTGGTTAGGGAACGTTGAGTAGATCTCTCTGCAAAAAAGAAGGGGATGTCTCACTGAGGGGACTTTTGTATAAATCTGCCATTACTAATTCTCTGTCAACGCATGCCTTGTGCTTTGTGCAGTGGGGATTGCATGCCTTCCCTCCTTTTTGGAACGTGCCCATCGCCCCTGGCTTTCCTCTCACCCTGGCTGTCCGCCACGGCCAATGTGCGCGTCTGCAAGGAATGCCCTCCGAGGCCAAATTGTAGCCCCCTTCCCCCCGACCCTTTGGTCTCCTTTGTAGGGAACAGCTTCACTTCTGAGAGGGATCTCAGTGAGGATATCCTTCACTGTGTGAGAACGCATGGGCCCGGCAATACAGCTCAGGATGAGGTGGATTGCCGGCAGTAGTTTTAACAGGGTTGTTGTTTTGTTTTGTTGGTTTTGGAGGTCCGTCAAACACCCACGAGAGAATTCACTACAGTTGTCTCTACCTACTGTACATTGCAGTCATTTAGCAGACGCTGTTATCTAAAGCGACATACAATAAGTCTTGCCTCTGATGTTTGAGTTGAAGAGAGGCTAATATTTCCATTCCAGTCCATTCAATAGCCAGTCCTATCCTGATTGATATAATTCTTTGTCCCTCTATAAACTGAGTGTCGACATTTTGTCTCTCAGCCTTCTGTGTGTGTGTGTGTGGGGGGTCTTTCTCCTTGTCTAGGCACCCATCTCCGAGGGCTGGAAACCACGGCGACCTATGACCCCGCCACTCAGGAGTTTGTCATGCACAGCCCGACAGTGACCTCCATCAAGTGGTGGCCTGGGGGATGTAAGTACATACACATACACACTCTCTCTGTTATGAGAAGTGCTACAACTTATATTTGCTTCATATGTTATTTTATCAAAAGGAATCTTTCACAGTGTCTTTTTCTCTCTCTCTCTCTCCTCTCTCTCTCTCTCTCTCTCTCTCACACCAGTGGGTAAGACATCTAACTACGCCATAGTGCTGGCTCAGCTTCACACCCAGGGAAAGTGTCACGGCTTGCATGCTTTCATTGTGCCCCTGCGCAGTATGGGTACCCACCAACCACTGCCAGGTAACCACTGTGCTTATTTTTGTCTTTTTGTCTGAATGTGGCTTTGGGTTGTTTCGTAAACACACTCTATCTCATCCACCTCCTGTCTCAGGGATTGTGGTTGGAGACATAGGACCCAAGTTTGGCTTTGATGAGGTCGACAATGGTTACCTGAAACTAGAGAGTGTGCGGATTCCCCGTGAGAACATGCTGATGAAATACGCCAAGGTGAGCATAGTAACGTGAGACTGCGGGTGTGTACGTATGCGTGTGTGTGTGTGTGTCTGCACATTCATGTATCTGTGTGTGTGTGTGTGTGTGTGTGTGTGTGTGTGTGTGTGTGTGTGTGTGTGTGTGTGTGTGTGTGTGCGCGCGCACGCACGTATCTGAGTATGTGCAGATGTGTGCCATGGCCCCAGGTATAACTTATCAGCTGACCGTGTATTTTCTCCCCTCGCCACTAGGTGGAGGTAGATGGTACGTACTTGAAGCCCCCCAGCGCCAAGCTGACCTACGGCACCATGGTCTTCATCCGCTCCATGATCGTGGGCGAGTCGTCCCGCGCCCTCGCCAAGTCCTGCACCATCGCCATCCGTTACAGCACCGTCCGACACCAGTCTGAGATCCGCCCGGGGTCGGTCACCACACACACACACACACACACACACACACACACACACACACACACACACACACACACACACACACACTTGCACATTCATTCATCAGGGGTCAGAGAGTCTGGCCACAGAAGCATGCATTCATCAGCAAATGTATGCACACGCATACAATGGGCACACACACACACACACACGCACACACACACACACACATACACTTACATCCATCTACAGTCCAAAGACAAAAACACAGGCCTTGGAACAGACATGAATAATGCTTTTATATCTTCTTGTGAATCCCTGTGTTTCCCTGCAGGGAGCCAGAGCCCCAGATCCTGGACTACCAGACCCAGCAGTACAAGCTGTTCCCCCTGCTGGCCACCGCCTACGCCTTCCACTTTGTGGGCCAGTATATGAGCCAGACCTACCACCGCATCACCGGGGACATCAACCAGGGGGACTTCAGCGAGCTGCCCGAGGTGAGCAAGCCTCCTCACTTGTGTAACTTTTTATTTTTATTTTTTTTACAATTCAAGGTCATTTTATTGTGAGAAAGAGGATAAAATAATGTCAATTTATAACAATGTAAAACAATTTTGCACTTTTATCAAGGCGAGTGCTTCAATACAGAGTTCTACTACTATAGGCTAAGTGTTTCATTCACTGAAAAAAAGCAAGTGAAGGAAGAATCTAGAGGCGGGTCACAGATGTGATCCTCCCTCAGATAGATACTCTACTTAAACATGGCTACGTTCTTGAGTGACGATGAAGTGACCATTTGTGAAATGTATGTAAGCTCATCTTAACCCCCGTCTCTCTGCCTGTTTTCTGCTCAGCTCCACGCCCTGTCGGCGGGCCTGAAGGCCTTCACCACGTGGACGGCCAACTCGGGCATCGAGGTTTGCCGCATGTCGTGCGGCGGGCACGGCTACTCTCGCTGCAGCAGCCTGCCGGACATCTACGTCAACTTCACGCCCACCTGCACGTACGAGGGGGAGAACACCGTCATGATGCTACAAACGGCGAGGTAAACAAACGCAGACAAGCGCACACACGCACACATGCACGCCCTGTGGTAGAGCTCTTATTTTTCCCTTTATACTAGTATAATTTGTACAGCCTTCAGGATGTATGTCTTACACCTCCCAATCGGCTCGTAGACCCATTAGATCACTACTTTACAAGCGAGACGGCGAGACGAGTGGTTTGTTGCTCCCTCGGGCACGATAATATCCTGACCTGTAGTGTGTGATGAGCCGTTATTTTCAAATCTTGTAGTTAGACGAACATCAGTTAAGATTCTCCTTATGTGTGTGATGCAACCTGATTTCAAAATCGGTTAGGATTTTAAAAGTCCTGTAGTATGAGCCTGGCGTAAGTCTTAAGGAACTATATTGAGCCATTACGTCACTTACTGTTTCACTATGGTATAAAAATGAGGTAACACGCATGCAATATTTCTTTGTCATTTAACACCACAAGAAAATAAAAGAACACAGTTCAAAAGAGGCAGATGGTTGTAGGCCTTTATAAAGCTGGTAAGGGCTAAGAAGGTCCACAAACGATTAAATACACCACTGAGCGTTGTCAGGGCAATTATTAAAAAATTCAAAAGATATGGAACCGTTGAAAACCTCATGGGTAGGGGACACAACTGCATGTTGCCCCCCAGGATCCTGAGGAGGATGGTGAAAGAAGTAACAAAACCCCCAAGAATCACTGTGAAAGAATGTCAGGCCTTGGTGGCGTCTTGGGGCCATCCTATGAAGGCACCATCAGATACCACAACCACAGGCTCTTTGAAAGGGTTGCCAGAGGAAAGCCTTTTTTTACCACAAGACACAGAAGCAAGCGCTTGGAGTTTGCCAAACGTGATTTACATTACGACTGGAAGAAGGTGCTCTGGTTAGTTGAGACCAAAATTGAATGTTTTGGTCAGATACATTGGCATGTTTAGCGGTGAAACAGAGATGCATACAAGGAGAGGCACCTCATACCCACGGGGGGATATTGTGGTGGCCAGTGATGTTTCGGGGCTGTTTTAATTCCAGAGGTCCAGGGGCATTGGTTAAGATTGATGGCATAATGAATTCCACCAAGTACAGTATCAGGCAGTTTTAGTGGATAATCTGGTTGCCTCCGCCAGAAGGCTTGGACTTGGCCGTAGGTGGACTTTCCAACAAGACAATGACCCAAAACATACCTCAAGATCCACACCGAAATGGTTCCATGACAACAAAATAAATGTTCTGCAATGGCCGTATCAGTCGTCAGACCTCAATCCAATAGAAAACCTGTTAATAATTATGATTTTGGCTGGTTTCTTTTACAGGTGGGTCCAATTAATCGATTAATTGATTAATCGTTCATGACGGTCGAAGTCGACTTTTAGTCACTAATCGATTTTGGTCAAATTGTGATCTTTCTTTTTTTTCATTCAAATAAACACCTCCTTTAATTATTCTTTTTTTATTGTCATGCATCATCAGTTCTGTAGCGCTATATTGATTGGAATGGGGGCTAAATTAACTTCAACTAAACTTCTAAAACATTGGAATCAAATCTTTCAATTGTCGGCCAAAAAACGATTAATCGATTAATCGTTCATTCCACCCACTGATTATTCGACTACGTTTGTATATTCAGTTTCTCTATAATTATATTTGTTATATTCTTTATGTATTGCTAGTGCATTGCCAGTCACTGAATGTCTACAAACATGGTATTGAGTGTTTGTGTGTGTCTGTCCACAGGTACCTAATGAAGAGTTACCACCAGGCGAAGGCGGGCCAGCGGCTCAGCGGCATCGTGTCCTACCTCAACGAACCGGAGTCCAGGGTGCAGCCCCAGCCTGTGTCGGCCTGCCCCCCCACGGTCCACCTCAACGACCTGGCCGGCCTGGTGGAGGTGTACAAGCTACGGGCTTCCAGGTGAGACGGGAGGAACACAAGGGAGGGATGGAGGGCTTTTTTATACTGAGGAAATATTTGGTAGAGGAGGGGAAGAAGGGATTCATTGGAAGAGGAAGGGGGCTGATGTAAGGAAGACATAGGAGTGGCGATTATTAGTAAACCGTTTTGTAAGATTCTATATAGTGTATAGTGACCATTGCTCGTGCGTGTGTGTGTGTGTGTGCGTGTGTGTGCGTGCGTGCGTGCGTGTGTGCGTGCGTTTTCAGGCTGGTGAAGCTGGCAGCTACGAGTATCCAGCAGGAGTTGCAGTGCGGAAGAAGCAAGGAGGACGCCTGGAACAACAGCTCTATAGACCTGGTCAGAGCCTCTGACGTAAGTAGTCAGAGGAGAACACTCAAGGAAAATATCCAAGGATTTCTCACTGAGACACTTGACATGCGTGAATCCATTCTCACCAAGTCACTAAACCCAACTGCTCCATCCTTCTTCCATTCACCATCTGTTCTTAAATCTTGACTTCTGCTCTTCATCCCGGCTCTCTCCTCCTTCCTCTCTCTCTCTCTTTCTCTCTCTCTCTCTCTCTCCTCCTCTCTCTCTCTCTCCTCCTCTATCTCTCTCTCTCCAGGCCCACTGCCACTACATGGTGGTGAAGCTGTTTGTAGCCAAGCTGGAGGAGATCGGGGACCCGGGGCTCCACTCTGTCCTCAGCACCCTGGCCCTGCTCTATGCCCTGCATGGCATCGCACAGCACTCTGGGGACTTCCTGCTGGTAACAGAGTGGCTTTTTACCTGTTGAAATACATCCAGAGCAGTGGGGAAAAAGAGAAGAGGACAAGCTACTTATGACTATTGAGGCACACCCCAAATATAAATATTACTTTTCTCTAGCTCACCTATATCACCCATTCTCTCTCCCTCTCCCTCCCTCCCCCTCTCTCCCCCCAGGCGGGTCTGCTGAGCGGGCCCCAGGTCTCCCAGGCGTCCCAGTGTATTAAAGAGCTGCTGGCACAGCTGAGGCCCAACGCTGTAGCGCTGGTGGACGCCTTCGACTACCGCGACGAGATGCTCAAATCCTCCCTGGGACGTTACGACGGCAACGTGTACGAGCACATGTTCGAGTGGGCCCGCAGCTCGCCCCTGAACCGCACAGAGGTGAGAGTTCAGGGTTCAGACCAAGTTCATAGGGAAGTGAGCATATGAGTGTGGAGTGAGAGAGAAGAGGGGGGGATGAAGAGGAAAAGAATTATGTATGTTTGGTATTTAAAGCAATACATCGCGATATTTGGACCTTTACAAACATGTCTGGTGCTAATTCTCCAATTAGATTTACTAAAAGTAAGCTGAATCGTCCAAACAGAGACTCAGAAAGATAATACATTGACATTTATTACCTTTTAAAACTCGCGCCCCGGGACGCAGTTTATTCTCGAAATGTTACCAGCTATTGCCAGTTCGAGTAGGCTACACAGAAACGCCAAATGCCGATGCATGCTTGCACAAAACTTGCGTATGTGTGTATGTGTGTGTATATATATATATATATATATATATATATTAGGGGTGTCAATTGTAAAAAAAATAAACCAACTTTATCTAATTAAACACACATATCATTTTTTGCTGGGAAAAGCCCCAAAATGAATCATTTAAAAGACAAAGACATTATTGTGGCAGATGAGGAAAGCATTGAATAAACATTACAAAAGGTGGCTTTAGTAGTCAATATATTATTTTATTACATTTTCAATTATTATTTGCAATCAATCAATCTGAGCAACACGTCAAATTTGCGGATACGTCCATGGATTTTTCTTAACTATTGTGCCTCTTGATGCCGGCTTGTAGTTGCATTGGAGGACGTAATTTGCAACGCTTCCATGAAGCCCTTGTCTTCTACTATAGCAATTGACCTGCAGTCCATAGCAGTTCATTTTGCGACAGTTTGTCATTTTGTCTGAGGTAGACTTAGCCTACTCATTCTGTGCTGCTTTGCTCTCTGTAGCCTACGGGGGCAACATTGCTTAATTAAAAATGTTGGTTAATTTGCATTAATTAAATTAACGTGTTTCGCCATATGGGCTGTCAATTTAACATTTTAATTAATTGTAATTAATTAATTATGAGAAAATGGCAACAACAACAACAAAATATATATATGCACACACACACACACACATATAACTGTATTGAACTTGAACCTTGGGTATTTGTTGTATATCTATTAAGTGCAACCATGTGCTCTCCTCCCTGTTCTTTTCCTCAGGTCCATGAATCCTACCACAAGTACCTGAAGCCCCTGCAGTCGAAATTGTGAGCTGACCCCTCAACCCTGATCCTTACGTCACTACAACGAGGGACCACAAAATGGTCGCCCACCGTCCGCCAATCAAAAGGGCTCATTCCACCCTTGCCTCCTCTCTAACCATTGGTGGTACTGTGAAAGATCGACCCAAGGGAGACCTATTCCTTCTCTCTAACTCCGCCTCAATGGATGTGCTGCTGGTGTATTATAATTGTCATTCTACTAATGCAATCTTAATTGAGTTTGTTCTACTTTGGTCCAGGAGCTTCCAAATCTGCCTTCTGCATAGTAAATGGACTGACTGAGAAATGGGAGGACAGGAAAGAGAGGGCACCTGACATGGCCTTTAAAACAAACAAAAAAACTGATCCATAATCTATGTATTATAATCTTTTTTTGGGGATCATGAATAATGCAGATGCCGAGATAATTAGTATAATCTGTCATTGTAGTGAAGTGCATGTCTCCAGAGAGATAGAGATGGGAATATACTGTGAGATCATGCTTGCAGATACAAAATGTCAAGTGTAGATGCAGTAGCTACTGTTATATACCAGTGTGTTGTAATCACACAGATGAATCAGACTAGCCTAATGAATCACACAGATGAATCAGACAGATGAATCAGACTAGCCTAATGAATCACACAGATGAATCAGACTAGCCTAATGAATCACACAGATGAATCAGACTAGCCTAATGAATCACACAGATGAATCAGACTAGCCTAATGAATCACACAGATGAATCAGACTAGCCTAATGAATCACACAGATGAATCAAACTAGCCTAATGAATCACACAGATGAATCAGACTAGCCTAATGAATCACACAGATGAATCAGACTAGCCTAATGAATCACACAGATGAATCAGACTAGCCTAATGAATCACACAGATGAATCAGACTAGCCTAATGAATCACACAGATGAATCAGACTAGCCTAATGAATCACACAGATGAATCAAACTAGCCTAATGAATCACACAGATGAATCAGACTAGCCTAATGAATCACACAGATGAATCAGACTAGCCTAATGAATCACACAGATGAATCAAACTAGCCTAATGAATCACACAGATGAATCAGACTAGCCTAATGAATCACACAGATGAATCAGACTAGCCTAATGAATCACACAGATGAATCAAACTAGCCTAATGAATCACACAGATGAATCAGACTAGCCTAATGAATCACACAGATGAATCAGACTAGCCTAATGAATCACACAGATGAATCAGACTAGCCTAATGAATCACACAGATGAATCAAACTAGCCTAATGAATCACACAGATGAATCAGACTAGCCTAATGAATCACTTAGATGATTCACAAGAAATACAATGGATCAAATCATGCTGGAAAGATGTATTTTTGTACAACTGCTGCGTACCGGCACCGATAATCAACCCCCACTCTTTACAGATTCAGCTAGATTCATGGCTGCCAATATTACAATGTTTATTTAGCACACAAACAGTAGCCTAACAATTATTTTGGGAAGAATGATACATAATATTGTGTAGGTCGCCCTCTTGCCGCCAAAACAGCTCTACCCGAAACAGCTCTGACCCTTCGAGAGTTTTTACAGTCATGTAGAAATAATTCACCCTCTTACAATATCTTATCTTTTTATAGCCCTGTAGCAACTAATAATGTAATAAACTACCAATATTTTAACTCCCAATAAAACGTTTGAAATGGATTACATCCAAATATGTAATTCAAATGTATGCAATAAAGTAGTAGTAGTAGCAGACACCAAAGTAACGCAGATACAAATTTACAGTAGATACAACATACCAGATACAAATATATACAGAAATCCAAATACATGTACCAGAGCAGAGGACACCTTGAGAGCTGGAGTCCATGCCTTGATGGGTCAGAGCTGTTTTGGTGCCAAGAGGGGGACCTACACAA
This sequence comes from Borostomias antarcticus, assembly GCF_949987555.1. Taxonomy (NCBI): domain Eukaryota; kingdom Metazoa; phylum Chordata; class Actinopteri; order Stomiiformes; family Stomiidae; genus Borostomias; species Borostomias antarcticus. Next base: position 27,876,539 of record NC_140240.1, read on the forward strand.
CATTAGGTAGGTGGTTTTAATGTGGTGGCTCATCACTGTTTGTGCCTGAGGTACTTGATTCCCCTTATTCTAGCTAACATACTGTAGAATGTTCTTCTCATGTCTTTTCATCCTCATCAAGATTATCCTCTCGATAATTTAAATTGACAGTTTTAGATTTTATAGAGTATACAGTGGTGGCCGAAATTATTAGAACAGCTGACAGATCTGAAAATATTGACCTTTTTTGCCTCCAAAACATGATTTCATTCCATAATGTTCATGAAACATGCAGATGGTTGCTGTGAGCACAACAAATATCAGATGAAGTGAGTCCTATTGTTTTTATCCACTTTTAACTTTAATATTTGGTATGTCCACCTTTTTCAGCAATTAGAGCAGCACATGTCTTTGGCATAGTGTCAGTATATTTCCTGAGAACATCAACACCAATGTTATCCCATGTCTGCAACTCAAGCCAAAGGATTTCCTTTGAATGTACAATAGATCTGTCCAGTTTATTTTCCAACTCGCCCCAAAGTCTCACCAGAATGTTGTGCTATACTTTCTTATCCATGATGCCATCATTTTTTACTAAGTCAGCTGTTCCCGAGGCTGAAATGGCCCCCCACACCATAATACTATATTTTTCTCTCTCAGTAATGGTTTCTTTGCTGCTATTCTGCCAACAAGTCCTTGTTCTCCCAGTTTCCGACGCACAGTTCTTGAAGACACTGTTGCACCATTAGTCATTGTGGTGTTGATCTCGTCACGCAGTTCTCATGAGGTCTTTCTTCGCTCCTTAAGACTGAGAATTTTGAGATGCTTCACTTGTCTGTCTGAAAGTTTCTTTTCCTACCTCTCCCCTTTCAGTTCTTGTGTGAATGGGTGGCATCATGGTGTGATTGTGTGACATTGACAGTGAAATAGGCCTTGCTTGTTTTTTGTGAGGAAAATGACCTAAATCTCCTGATAATGGCTCTATTCTATGGTTTCTAGAGCATAATGATGACTAGATATTTCATTTGCTTTATGGGTATTTTAATGGCCAATTCAACAAAAACAACTGAAAACTCTTAAATATGCCAAGTGTTCTAATAATTTTGGCCACCACTGTACAATATGATTATTAGGCTACAGATGTCTTTGATTCATTTAACCCATCTGATTGTAGTGTACAAAATGCATTCAATTGTTTTAGAAAATATTATTTTGTCAAGATCCGGTAAATAATTTCTGTAATGTTGCATTAAAATAATGTCATAATAATGTAAAGCTATTTCAAAATACATTAAAGACGATAAATATGTTATGATGTTGGTCAATGGATTTACTGAGCCCATGAAGTGACCACCAGATGGCCTCCTGAAATCACACATGTACTTTCCTCCAAAGTCACAAGGTCCATTTATATTTGCCACAATTATCCTGTGTATCAAAATGTCTTTCGTACAAAGAGTGGCGAGATGTAGGCTTCAGAACACCCCTGAATCTGTCAGGTGAAGATCTTTTTTTGTTTGTTTGCTGCTGCTGCCAATAAATTAATGAACTGAGTCGAGCCCTGTCATTTTGAAGCACCTGTCGTCCAAATGGGTGTGGACGATCCTCTATATCTCGCTCGTTTATGTCAGTTTGAGTTTACGGGCCCTGGCGTGCATACTGCCAACTGATGCGCCCTCGTGTGCCACTGGCAACTTTCAGTTTTCTCCAGGCATATTTAATTTTAATTATGGCTATGTACATCATAGTAATAATATCTACAATGTATCTTTACAACAAACTATATGTTGGAGAGAAATCTCCTGAAATATTTACAGCCTACTAGAAGGTCATTTCCATAATATAATAGCCTAACATAAATGGAATATTGCTAGCCTACTGATGAAGTAGCTGTCCGTCGTCAGGTAGTCCGACGGCCAGGCTGCCTGACTCCGCCCTCCTCCACCAGAGGCTGCAATCAAAGATATTTCGAAAGAAGAGAGCTGTGTTGCTAATGTAATACGTTGGTGCTACATTGTAATGTATATGAACCGTAATTCTGCGGGAATAATTCATGAAAGAAGTAGTAGACGGTTACTTTGAAGGTGAGTGTTTTATTTCCTTGTCTTTTTGGAAGTTTGGGAGCGAAAGTGACTTCAGCACAACGTGGTGTCGAAGGACAGATAGGGACAAAAGTGGACAAGGCATCAGGCTATCAGAATAATTACACACTCGTAACCTTATCGAGTGATAAGTTAGCCTAATATAGGCTAGTGTTTGGTTAGGATATGTGATAATAATGTACAAGGCAGGCGAGTTTTAATAAAGACTACAAGGTGTAACATAATCCCGGGAGAATGCTTTTACCTCAATACAATTTCTGTCAAAGTCCCTCGCGCCTCCCTCGGTTCGTCTCGCATTTTTTGAAAGAAAGTAATAAGTTGTTTGTTTGTGTGGCTACTCTGCATTCGGGCGTTTGACTGGATCTCGGTAGGTAGGCCTATTCAAATTGCACCATTCCAGCGTCGTTCTTTCTGCTGTAACCCAATAGAGTGTTTCATTATGGTGGAGATAAAAACAAGCTGCTGGTAAACTCAAAACACATTCAAACCTCGTGGATTTGGCAACGAGTGGCCTGGCCTAACTAAAAGTATGCAGACTCAAGTAGCCTAGATAATTGCTGATACATTTAGCGCAGTCAACATCATTACACAGTTGCAACGTATTTCACTGGATTTTCCCTTGTTACTACATGAATGGCATACAGCACTATCGATTTTAATGCATTTTACTGTATGCTGTTATGACCCGTGTGAAGGGCTTGCCAGGGGCGGGATTCGAGCCTATGCTTGTTGCACCAATAGGGACGTCCCTCTTGGAGGGACTGTCAGTGAGGAGCGAGTTTCACCAGTTACGCCACATTTTCACTCTAGTTACCCTCACCTCTCTAAACTCACTCCACACCACTGGACATCCGGGTCACGGCACCAATGTAACCCCCGTTAAGGGGTTGTCCAGGGTGGGATTCGAACCCGACGTCCCAACATAATATCTGGCATGTCAGATATTTTCGTTGTAGATCGCAGATCACGTAGAAGTTTAGCCAAGATGAATCGTGGGCATAATCGTGGCTGACAGAAATCGTATACTGTAGTGTGAATACAAATCGCATAGTGTGAATACACACGTCGTATGGTCTTGAGACGGAGTCCCGGTCGTACAGTGGGAAGGGATCCCCAATCTAAGACTTTTTCAGTCATACACTGTACAGAAGGCTTAAGGATAAAGTTGAAAACAATGGAATGGAATATCTCTTAATTCACACTAACTCAGTTCAGGAGAAGAGGAAGCTGTTTGAGCTGGTAAAAAACAGACCCACAGCATCTGCGCCTTGCTGGAAAGTCAGTTACACCACAAACACCTGCTGCCATGTCTATAAGGAGGCATTGTGGAAAGAATGCGTTACCTGTGCAAAGCCTGGTTAGGTTGACGCACCGTATGAAAATGGTCATGTTTCACTGGACACTGAATGAGAACTGACATTAGTTTAAATGGACATTTAGAATTCTAGTCACTCAGTGGCTATTTGGTTCAATAGTTTCACTCTTGGACAGTTTGTAACGCATCATGCCTTTATTATCCCTCCAGGGGGCCTTTGCTGGGTTTCAGTTGTGCTCATTGATTGTGTTACAACATGCCAGCCTAAAAGCAGGGCCTTGTGGCTGTCATGGGAGCCCTTCCTCAGTCCCAAGAGTGTCTCTGGATTCTTTCCTGCATCGTCATGCCAACTCATGTTCCACACCATCTGACGCATTCCGCATTTGTCTCAGTTCAACAACAAAGACGAGACGGCCCAAAAACCACAAGTGGAAGGCTCTTAAGCACCTTTTTAAAAGGTTTGTTCCGGGAGGCTCCGATTGAAGTGCCTTTGAATATTCTTCCTATTCTGCCTGGCTGTACAGCAATGTGTGTCAGTTAGTACCCCGCTGGGAGTGAGCCAATGACTTGATCCCACTGCAAATCTTCAGAGGCTAGGCTGACTGGCTGGCCCAAGGGCTGGCTGTCTGCCGCGGGCTGCATTCTTAAATTGCTTCCATGACAAGCTGAAAAAGAACATTGTATCTGGCAAGCGTTTACCCACCATTTTGGATTTAGTTTGACAGGCTGCACCCCTATTTTGCTGAGCATATGCACACATCAAACATTTGTTTCTGTTTCTGAAAGAAGTCAACAGGTCTCCAGAGCTATGGTATTTGTGGTAAGCTTCTCGCCATGCAGGTCTGGGCATGCAGGCTCTGGAGATTGGTTTTCAGCTGTGAAATAGTTAATTCCTTCAAGCTACAGAGCAAGTATTGTAACCAGTACATCACAAGACTTCTTGGAAGAGAACAGAGTCTGTCTTTTGCTTGGTGGTTAGAAAGGCATCCCATAAAATGCATAAAAATAATTGTATCCACTGGTGACTGAAGAAGTGAGTATACTATAACAGCAACTATTCTGAAATTGTTCAGTTTTTACATCAGTGATAAATAAGAAGTGGATACAGTATTGTGTGTCTGCTGATTAAAGAAATGGGTATATTCTAGGGCTGGCTCTGAATGTTCAAAGCTTTGTTCGCTGTATTGACAATTAAATCTCAATTCAGACATTCGAAGTTCGAAATTTTAAAAACTTGAAATTCTCAGGCCTAGCCCTGACTGGCACCCCAGCAAACCTTCAAACTGTTATATACATGTGTGACAATTATGTCTCCGCCACTGCCCTGTTTGCTGGGAATAAAGGCATTCACACGGCCACGCAATTATTTTGTTCAATAAATACCTGCTGATACATTGTCCGACCCCCAGCCCCACCTACCGATTCACAATGCATGGCACGATTATAAAAAACAAGGAAGTAGTTAGTCCATCCTATTGTTGGTAAATTATACTACGATCCACAAAGATACTGGGAAACATTTTCTGAATATTCCTTTGGGAATTGAGGATTACTGTGTGGAAATAGTGTTGAAATGGTGACTCCACGAGCCACAGAACCGACTGACTGTTAACGGAGTTATGAAGTGCACATATTTTCCAAGGCTGGGGGATATCTTGTTAACAAGATGAGGTCTGTGTCCATGTTCATTATTAGGCTTGTTGTAATGTCCTCATTTCATTCTCGGGTTAAAAGGGGTAGTGCGCTATTTTGGACATTTAGCCCTATTTGTGGTCTGCCTACCATGAACCTGAAACATAGAGACCATAGCCCAGTATTTCAAAACATTTAATCTGGATCAGAATGATCCAGATTTCGTAATCCCTTTTTTTGCTATCCCAGATCAAATTGATCTTATAGGTTCTGTCCTGGTTTTTCAAAGAATTTCCAGATAGGATCATTCTGATCCAGATACCACAAGATCAGGATTACAGAATCTAGATTTGCAGTCTTTGGACAGGCCTCCATTGGTCAAAGTAATACAACATTTCATTGACAAAGACGTGAAAATGTTGGGAAGTGTAAATTAGCATATTATTCATATTCATTTAGCTGCATTAGTATACAGTACATAGGCCAGAATTGCATAATTTGGGTCTGGTCATAACTATCTGGTCTAACTATTCTACCTTACAAAGGCAAAAGATCGTAACTTAATTTTTGGTCGAAAATGTGGACAAATATATCGAGTCAATTGTGTTTTATTTTTAAAGAAAATAGTGGTCTGTCTTTGCCATAACCTCCAAAAGCGCAACAGAACCAAGGCAGAAGGCCTTAACATCTTTGTCTTCGCTTCACGGGACTCTGAAACGTTAGAGTTGAGTTATGGTACGCCTTTCTTTTGCTGTCCACCATATATTCTATTTATGTTCGTATTACATTAAGCCTAAACCATGATCGCTATCATATACTGATTCAAGAGTCAAGATGGCTATGGGGATCTGGTGAGGAAAAAACAGAGAGCAGAGAAAGATCTTTCTAGCTGAGGAGCAGATTAAACTGACCTTGCTTCAATAGAGAGAAACAAAACTTCACATTCACCTCTTAGAAGAGAGGCTGAAAGATGATGGCATTACAGATGAAGATGTGTGACGTTAACATTGTTCATTTAAATGCATCAATTTGGCGCACTTTGAGAACAAAATCAAGAAGCCATAGCAATTTAATCATCGGACCACATTTGGTTATAAAAGGGGATGGCAAAGAAGTAGTCATACACAAAATCATGGTAAACGAGACGGGACTTTAATAAATAAAAATCAATATTAAATAACATCCAGTGTCGTGCCCAGTCTTTTTTTTAAATGAAAATACAGGTAACACCCTGACAAACAACTCAATGTGCCAAAGACCACATTTCCATCTACTGTACAAAAGACTATTTAATGCAACATACTACGGGACATGAGCCCTTAAAAAATGTCAGTTCTGAAAAATAAAAATCTGGGGGAAAATGTGCCAGTGGAAGCTGAAATGACTGCAGTTGCTAAAAAGAGCCAGCTGACCATCATCTAATAGAGATCCCTCAGAGATGGCAATCATGCAGTCTGAACGAGACTTCCCGTCTGACACCAACAGCTGCCACACACCAGGGCAGAGGGCCTGGACATCTCACTGGTCTAATATCTCCCACCCTCTCTCCCTCCCTCCTACTATCTAATGAGCCTCTGACACTGTGTGTGTGTGCGTGTGAGAGAGAGAGAGAGAGAGCGAGAGAATGATGAGTGAGGGAGCTACCTGCCCTGCTGCTTCTATCTGCCACCTGAGAGTCAGTCAGTCCCTGTCTCTCTCTGTCCCTCTGAGAGACTGCTGGCTGGAGAGGAAGCTCTCCTGCCTGAGACTCAGAGTCAGTCCCTCCTTCTCTCTCTGTCCCTCTCCCGCCCCTGGCTCTCTGAGAGACTGCTGGCTGCTGGTTGAGGCTGCTGGCTGGAGAGGAGGCTCTCCTGCCTGAGAGTCAGAGTCAGTCCCTCTCTCTCTGTCCCTCTCCCGCCACTGGCTATAGTACTATACACAAAATGTTTTTGGCCTGATGAACACAATATCTCAAAGGCTTAACGGAATTTGTTCATATTTGGGTAAAATGTCCAGTTGAACTCAAGGATTACCTGATTACATTGTGGGGGTCAAGGGTCACTGACCTCACAAAAGGTGTTTTTGGCCTGCTGAACATGATATCTCAAGAACGGCTTGACAGAATTTGTACATATTTGGCCAAATGTCCAGTTGGACTTAATTAGATTAATTGGATTCGATTTTGGTATTCATGTCAAAGGTCAAGGTCACCGTGACATCACAAAAGGCACTTTTGAATGCTAACGCTAGCTATCTAACGCTAATCCTAATGATAATGCTAGCTAGCTAACGCTAATTCTAACACTAATGCTAGCTTTAGCTAGCTAGCGTTAGCATTAGCGTTAGCTAGCTAGCATTAGGGTTAGGTTAGGTTAGCAGTTAGTCAGGGTTAGGGTTAGTTAGATTAACTGCAACTGGCATTGTTGGGCGGAGACATTTAGCCGCAACGCATTTTTTCTAGCTACATATGCTCAGTGCCCTTCTGGTGCTGTGAAACACATCAGGGCATGCTTTGAAAGCGCACGCTGTGCGTGCGTGCTTCGTTGGTCCTGGCTTACCCGGTTCTAGGACCCACCAGACGCCACTGACCCCTACGTGCGTAGTTTCTCTCCCTATCTGCGTGTGTGTGTACAGAGTGTGCGCAGGGGTTGGCATTGGGAGTAATAACAATGTCGGACAAGACCCTGTGCAAGACCCCACGGTACGCTACTGCATTATAGACAGACAGTCCTCATTACAATAGGAGTAGGACACTTCAAATCCTAGTAATTCATTTTTGTATGGGATGTGATGCACCAGTCACTCTATGCCTACATGTGGTTTATTTGACTGTGACTGTGACTGGCACAGCTTTAGGTGGTGATGGAGGAATGAGCTTAATGTATTGATGCTTTTTTGTGCGTGGCTGTAAGCCAGCGCACCTAGTATAGCGTTCGTCCGGTTATCACTCCCTCCGTTACTGCGGACAATGTTGGCCTGCATTTCTCTGTTGGCACCACAAGAGGCAGTAGTCCCAGCACACCAATATCAAGAAGGACACCAAAATCAACCCGCCGATCTCCACTGCACAAGTACAGTAGTGGTGAGAGCATTGGACTCCCATCCTGGAGACTGGGGTTGAAGACCCGGTGGGGATGACTTTATGGGACTATACCCCAAACCTCCACATGTTCATCCTTTCACTCCAAGCTTTACCCCTTGCCTTATAGATCAGATCCTGTCCCAACCCCAACCCATATTCTAACCCCAAACCACACTAGGGACTGGAAGAAGGACACCAAAACCCACCCGCCGATCTCCACTGCACAAGTAGAGTAGTGGTGAGAGCATTGGACTCCCACCCAGGAGACCGGGGTTCCTAGTGGGGATGACTTTATGTTATCATTAGTGTAACTGCTTTAGCCACTGACCGCTACCATTAATGTTATGGAAGCTGCTGCTAGTTGTTGTGAGCCAATGAGCTAACTGGCTATCCCGCTCTCATTGTGCTGAATTAGCATTGGAACTGATGTGTCCAGGTGACAAGACCCATCTTTATTTATCACACATTACTATTCTACCAGTCCTGCACAGAAACAAGCCAGCCAACGCACATAAGCCAGGCTTGGCTTGGCCTGGTTGAACAAACATTCTGAGCTTCATTAGCAACACCAACAAATGTCCAAACCCTAAAAAATGACATTCGGGCCAGCCCTAGTATACTCCATATCCATATACCCTCCACTACTGCTTGTATCAACATTATCAGTGTACTGCATTTGGAATGTACTACAACTGGATGTCCAAAAGTTAAGGGGTATGGCTTGATCACAAGTAGGAAGTAGCTTTTGTGAAATATGTCTTTAGACATAGCTTTTGTGAAATATGACACATTGTGGTCAGGAGTTCAAAGTGGGGGGGTGGTTTCGATTGCTACTCACTCTGCGTCCTGCAGTCACTGTCCTACACTACATTTAGCTACCGCTCAATTGAGTCATCCTCTGTGTGAAGACATGACTGTCTCTGCTCACTCATGCACACACATGAACTCTCCAACTCTAACCATCAACAGAACACTACACAACCTCTTTGAAACCCTGTTTAGGAATGTGTTAGCTGTGAAGATCTCAGCTTGCCGTCAAAGACTTTGATCAACTTCAAAATAATGTTTGCGGTTCTCTTTTCTTTCAGGTTGATGTCTTTTCTTGACAAGATGGCTGACAGACACGGAACGGGGTGCTGCTGCTGATGATGCAATCTGGCAGACAGTTCCTCTTTTGGCCTGACGGTGTTCGAGGGTAGCAGTGACATCTCTGGTGGCACCCACCTCTGGTGTGGAGTTGCTCAGTAAGTGTGGATTCCTTAAGCCTTTTCCTCTGCTCTGAATGGGAGAAAAATGTTTTACAAAAATGTCACGAGGGGGGAAATATTTGACACCCTCAGCTGATCTTGTGTAAACCTTTCGTTTTGTGACAGTACTTCTTGGTAGTCAATATTTTATTGCATCATTGAGGAATGACAGTTGGCTATTTGTTCTTTCCTTTAAGCAATGATGATAATGCTCTCTATGTATGTGATATACTTCACAAGTCTGTTACACTTTATGAGAGTACAACCTTTCGAGTGCTTCAAGTACTTGTAGGTTTACCTTCAACTTCCTCAGAATATGTAGGCTACGCCAACTTCCCTGGTCAACAACATTGGAGTGTGAGTGTGACAGATAGGGGAACATGACCTCCCCCTCCCTTGCTTTTGTCTATCTTTGGGGACTGGGGGGGGCAGAGCGAGGGGGCAGAACGAGGTGACTATCAGTCCCGATTGTGGCTAGCAAGAACCACAGCTCCCAAACCTTGACATTTATGAGTGAACACATTCCTGCTTGTCTCCAGGGCTACGGCGTGGGATGACAGCTGGTGGACAGTGTATTGGCGGTTTGCACTTGACATCACACTGATGACACACACTCACACAACAAGGAACACATGGGGGCACCACTAAACATCTCTCTGCCACATCATGTTAAGGAGCCCTACTCTTATGTATGCCTATGCTAGTGCTGGCTAACATGCTAACGAGAGAGACATTGGCCGTGTCCGAAATGCCTACTTAGTACCTACTACTCCACGAAAACGATATAGCAGGCGAGAAAATGTAGCATGCTACTCGAGTCAGCTGACGGGAATGCGTGGGTTACGTCGTAACGTACATGACCGCTCCATTGGCCGGCTAACTTAGCCGGTAACGTTGCGTTTCCATGGCTACAGGGCTACTAGTTAGCTACGACATCGTGAGTTCTCGAAATCTAATTTCTACCCCACATATATACACAAAACTGCATTTGTAGCTCCGTGTCGTTATAACTAAGATATCTGACAGAAAAAAAACATTTTTTCATCGACAAATTAGTCAATACTTACATTTAAAAACTCCTTCGTTCTGCCCCGCCTGACAGTCACCGGCGTCGGCCATGACAGCTGTCCTGAAAATTTCGCTGAACAGTGACGTAGTTCTGGAATAGCATGCTCTGAACTATGCTAGGTTTTTTTCCGCCAATATAGCAGGCGAGGTAGCAGGTGAGAATAGCAGGCGAGAGGTAGCAGGCACAGTTTTGAAGTAGCATGCTACTTCTCGCCTGCTATATAGCAGGTAGCAGGCATTTCGGACACGGCCTTTGTATTTATTGATGAAGAGAGACAGCCGGGGACTTCTCGGACGATGAGTTGTTGACCAAGTCACAAGAAGAACACAACGGATGATGTCACTGTCAGAGCATGTCTCTTCCCATGCGCTGACACACGTCTGACTCGTCAGGAAGTGTGACTGAGACTGGTAGAGTTTGTTTGAATCTCACCACGTCTCTCCTTAACTCCTCAATCCTCTCTTCACTTGCCTTCTTCTCAAGGAGAAGGTATTGAGAGGAGGAACCTAAAAAACGTTTAAATTAATGGCAATATACTGTACCTGGCTGAGTTCATGGTTTACAACCATTCATCTCTTACAACATACATAAATACTGTAGATAATAAGGTGAACAGTAGTAATAGGCTTTAATATTGTTATCACAGCAGCGCAGCTTGAGATTGAGCAATTAGAGATTGAAATAAAAGTTAAGAGCAGGGAATGTGCACCAGACATGGAACACAAACGGGGATGGAAATGTATTTGTTGGTGACTGTTGGTGTTGGCTTGATGGCTGGAGAACTGCATTTTAAACTCACAACATTCTCAACTATGCCATGGTCAAACCCTACACCTCATCCTGACCGCTTCGCTCTGCTACCTCGGGGCGACTGGTTGCCCCGTCACTCCGAGGCCCCTGTGGTCGATCGACATGGTCACGGCTCTTCTCTGTCCTGGCCCCGCAGTGGTGGAACGAACTGCCCTATGACGTCAGGACAGCAGAGTCGCTGCCTATCTTTCGTAGCAGGCTCAAAACGCATCTCTTCAAGAAGTACTACAACAATCCTCCCGCCTAAGCACTTATTGTATTATATTATATTGCACTGTACTTTAGATTGCAACGTTATATTCCTACGTTAAATGCAATTATTGTTAGTCGCTTTTGATAAAAGCGTCTGCTAAATGACTGTAATGTAATGTAATCCAGTCTAGGCACATTCATAAGGACAGAGGAAAGACTTTCGAGATTCAAACTTTGTGAGTGGGGTCTATTGTTAATTATTAGAAGTGTCCAGTATTTACTAAGCAAACATATGCTTATCAGGCCACTACCAGCTACTGGCCCTGTTGATCACTGGCTCACTCTGGAGATGAAATCTTACGTCAACATGGATGTTAAGTCAACATCAACATGTTTGCTAACCCTGAGAGGAAATCCCACATAATTCCAAAACTCTTGTTTGATGGATGATTTTACACAGAAATTTGACTGGCCCCTTATGTTCCTCTTTCACTAATTTGCTTAGATTTGTTTTTTTTTGCATCTGCAGAGGAAATAACAGTTGCAACTGTCCTGAAAACCCCTGTCCAACACACTTACCAGACCTGTTTTTGTCCTCACGGTTGGTTAAGGTGAGGGTTGTTGACAATGCCGACGATGACTTGGGTCCAACAAAGAATTTAGAAGGGCTTAGGAATCCTCTTTCACGTCAATAGGATCATTTACATGTACTTTCCAGGACACCGATTATTGTTCTCCTAATCTGGTTCTGAAATTACTTCTGCAAAGTCATGATTAGTGCTAATGATAAAGATGTGGGATTATGGAGTGTATGCAGATTATAGATTAAATGACTGTATGACCATGTCCTTATAGAGCATGACACACACACATGAGCACACAAACATGGTAGTAATGACTGAGGACAAATCTCTGATCTCCCTCTCCATGTTATTAGGCTATCAAAACAAAGAGCCACAGGCTGAGCCCCTCAACTGCAGTGGAAAACAAAAGCAAGTCTTTTCGCGGTCTGATAGACTGCGGTAACTGTAAGTTACGATCTGCCACTCAAGTCCACCCATAAATTAAAAAACCTCGTCCATCAGTGGAAGCCTTGGATATTCTATTATTTGAGTGGGTGTGAGGCAGTGAGCCAGACCCATAGGACCACAACAGAACTCCCCTTTCCCTCCATTACTACTCTGTGGCTGCAGTCTAGCTTCCATTGACCTCCCCGGTGTCGTATTTCCTTGCTCTTGCAACCCCCCCTGCCAACAGACACCCAGGCCAGATTGATTTGTAGCAACCCCACCAGAAGCCCCAAGGCTCCGAGACTTCGGTGATATAAAAGTGGACGGATTGCCACAGGCTCTGCCATAAAAGGAATGTTTCAGGCAAGGCCTACCTGTGCTTTTGATCATCGAAGGAATGTTTCAGGCATGGCCTACCTGTGCTTTTGATCATCGAAGGAATGTTTTAGGCATGGCCTACCTGTGCTTTTGATCATCAAATTAATGTTCCAGGCATGGCCTACCGGTGCTAATTATCATAAAATGAACGTTTCAGGCATGGCCTAACTGTGCTTTTATCATGTAAGCCTATAATGACTTTGACTCATGGCTCTGGTGATGTGTTGTTTTTCTACCCTAGGGGAAGCAGCCGTGACGATGCTTCAAAGTAGCATGTGACTGACTGACTGACTGACTGACTGCTCATGCACACGGAGATGGAAGCCCATTTGTTGCCACGTTCGATTCTCTTCACAATCCACTCTCTTGTGTGTCTCTCTGTGTCTCTATGAGGTTCTATGAATTGTATTCTACAATCTTCATTCCTCACACCCTCCCCTTGCTGTACTTAGTAACATGTCATTGTCTCGCCTTACCGCTTCACCCGATACCATTCTGAAGCATATGCTTCAATCAATGGCGGTAGGACGTTTTATAGACGAGGTCCCTATCCCCACTCCAAAGCTACTGAGACCCAGTACGGTGTAGAGTCTGGCAAGGAAGAACCCATTAGCTAATTGCTCTGGGAAATCAGAAATATGGCGCGTGTGTGTGTGTCCATTAATCTAGATGGAGGAGGGGCGAGGGGAGGGGAAACCATGTTTGTTGGCATGGACACTGCAGTCATTGTTTTTCCGTCCATTGTCCTTGTTATGGTAAATTTAAGGTGTGGCCCCTCTCTCCTGGGACTTGCTCCTGGGCCTGATTGTGGATATTTACCTCAGAGCAGGTCAGTGACTGTTACCCGTGCATGCTGTTAGCTTAGCTTACTTAGCTTAGCATTAGCCTAGTGTGCCTGTCACCAGTGACGAGGGTTAGGCTTATTTTGTGTGGATGCCTGATCATACAGTATATCCGGCCCACTAACCTAGTCTACATATAGCCTAGCTGTATAATTCAACATGGGTCTATATTTAAGAGCCAGGAGGCTGGAGTGTGCCCTGTTGAGAGTTGACCACGTGTAGGTAAATGTTGTTGTTTCCCAGGAAGTGTGCCCTGTGAGATTTCAAGTATTTTATTGTGGAACAAGAGTGCAGATAAACCTTTGCTACCAACATCTAGGGATTTTCCTCTCTCAAGGTTTTTCCGCGAGCTGTGTCCTTCTGTGTCACAGAAAAGTGTGACCATGACCACACAGGAGATGGAGACATAGATAATGTCACAGGAAATGGTTTGTGTAAAGCCTGTGAGATCATGGACAATGTAGGCTATCGGGTCACTTTTGTGGTCTTCTTTTTAGTGAGAAGCACTAAATGTGCAGCGTTGCTTTGCAATGTGTGATTTTAAACACATTAAACAACATCCTCCCCTTGTCCTCCCCAGATCTAAGAGATTATGTCATCGCAGGAAGGGGAGGAGCCCCCTCCCAGTGGCAGCCAATCGGACAGCCGGTTGATGAGGAAGAAGCCGCCCAGTCTGATCATAGCCATTCCGCCCCCAGAGGCGGAGCCTCCGGAGAGAGCTGACTCTGTGAGAAAGGTACCTCCGCTGTGACCCTCTGGCCAATATAGCAACAACCCCTATTTCAGTTCCCTAAACTTGAACAGCATAGATCTCTTAGCGACCATTTGAAATTCATGGAAGGGGGTGGGTCACTGGATGACTTAGAGTGCTCGGGATTAAAATGCATGACCCTCCCTCTGACAGATATTTTTCTTTGACCCTCCCCGAGCGATATAAAAAAAATTATTGACACTCCCCCACCAAATAGGCAATGCTCATTTTAATTATGGTGTTACTCGAAATAATAAGAAAAAAAAACACAAAGTTAAAATCAAGTCATCCACGGTGTGCAGCATCGCCTCTCCTCTAACACTTGATTCCCCTTTGTCTTCCATTTTTGAGACAGAACAGGTTCAAAGCGGCCCCTATGTTACTGTTATGTCAGTAGTGAATGAAAGAAGTGAAAGCGACCAGCAACAGGGAAATGCACTGCACTTTCCTAGCCTACTAGGAAGACTAAACAGACCGCAAGTCGGTATCATCTGTTCGTTGTACATTTGAGTTGCTAAACCTACATGTCATCACGAGGTTAGAAGAGGGGTACAGAGGGAGAGGGAGAAAGGGCGCCACTGATTTGCTGGATGCTGTACCCACTATCTGGATAGGCCAATCACAAAGATGGACTGATAAGACATAAAGACAATAAGCCAAAGACAATAAGCCAAAGAGAAACAAGACATGAAGACATAAAGACAATAAGCCAAAGAGAAACAATAGCCTACACTGGGTCATACAAAACAGCTTGCCGAATTCCTAAAAGCTGAAGAAACTATTTTATTTTGATTGATTCAAGTGGACTCAAATCAAAAAGCTGTAACCCTCCCTTGGACTAAAATTAAAAAAGCATGACCCTCCCCTGTTTTCCTCGAGTGACCCCCTCTCATAAATTTTGAACGTCCTTAGTAACCTTTGAGGAGGAACTGAAGTATCTTAACTTCATTACGACACGATCAGAGCAGCAACAGACCTCATGGCGTCTTTCTACTATTCCCTAAGGCTCTAACCAAGCTTTCTACTGTTCCCTGAGACTCCAACCAAGCTTTCTACTGTTCCCTGAGGCTCTGACCAAGCTTTCTACTGTTCCCCGAGGCTCTGACCAAGCTTTCTACTGTTCCCCGATGCTCTGACCAAGCTTTCTACTGTTCCCTGAGACTCCAACCAAGCTTTCTACTGTTCCCTGAGGCTCTGACCAAGCTTTCTACTGTTCCCCGAGGCTCTGACCAAGCTTTCTCCTGTTCTCTCAGGCTCTAACCAAGCTTTCTACTGTTCCCTCAGGCTCTAACCAAGCTTTCTACTGTTCCCTGGGGCTCTGACCAAGCTTTCTACTGTTCTCTCAGGCTCTAACCAAGCTTTCTACTGTTCTCTCAGGCTCTAACCAAGCTTTCTACTGTTCCCTGAGGCTCTGACAAAGCTTTCTACTATTCCCTATAGACTTACCTATAGACTACTATACCAAGCTCAGCAGAACAGCATGTTGGTATACGAAACAGAAAGGCGCTTGTCGAAGCAGTTTCTCAACATATTTGTGACATATCATTGAGACACATTTCTGGTTACGCCCAGCTGAACCGCAAGCTAGTGTTATTTTATTAGGTCCCCAGTATAAGGCGCAAACCATTAAGGGTAGCCTCCCCCTGTCCCCATACATGCCATTTCAATGGGCAGCGTGGCATTTGGGACAGCTGGCACTCTACAGGCAGAGTGCCATACATACCCCATGCATGGGCCTCACACACACTCCCTCCAGCACTAGTGTTACACCCACATAGTACTGTAGATCAACTAGCCAGATACTGTCAGAGCTGAAATGTGGAGAAAAGAAACAGTGTACAAGTTATGTATCATGCATCAAAAGAGACAAAATAAGTACTTGGAAATGTGCAGAAAATTTCACAAGTCACAAAAAAATCCTACACATTTAACAGAGGAAGGAGAACGTGCTCGGACCTGTCACGTCTATCGAATGCCTTAAGAATCTGTGCTTGTTTAAAAATAGGGCTTTTCATACTGTACTAAACCCAGGGATAAATACATTCTTATTACATTTTTAGCCCCAGGCTAAGGGAGCTGTTAGCCCCAGGCTAAGGGAGCTGTTAGCCCCAGGGAGCTGTTAGCCCTAGGCTAAGGGAGCTGTTAGCCCCAGGCTAAGGGAGCTGTTAGCCCCAGGGAGCTGTTAGCCCCAGGCTAAGGGAGCTGTTAGCCCCAGGGAGCTGTTAGCCCTAGGCTAAGGGAGCTGTTAGCCCCAGGGAGCTGTTAGCCCCAGGCTAAGGGAGCTGTTAGCCCCAGGGAGCTGTTAGCCCTAGGCTAAGGGAGCTGTTAGCCCCAGGGAGCTGTTAGCCCCAGGCTAAGGGAGCTGTTAGCCCCAGGGAGCTGTTAGCCCCAGGCTAAGGGAGCTGTTAGCCCCAGGGAGCTGTTAGCCCCAGGCTAAGGGAGCTGTTGGCCACAGGCTAAGAGAGCTGTTAGCGCCAGGCTAAGGAAGCTGTTAGCCCCAGGCTAAGGGAGCTGTTAGCCCCAGGGAGCTGTTAGCCCCAGGCTAAGGGAGCTGTTAGCCCCAGGCTAAGGGAGCTGTTAGCCCCAGGCTAAGGGAGCTGTTAGCCCCAGGCTAAGGGAGCTGTTAGCCCCAGGCTAAGGGAGCTGTTAGCCCCAGGCTAAGGGAGCTGTTAGCCCCAGGCTAAGGGAGCTGTTAGCCCCAGGCTAAGAAAGCTTTCACACTGGCACCATCCTGGCACATTCCAAAGTGTGCCAACCCTGATTTTAGCCTAGGGCTTGCTTGCCCTGCTACGGAGCAGGGTTAGCCCTGAGTTTACGGGGTTATCCCCTCAAAATCCACTAAACACAGGGCTAAACGGTGCCAGTGTGAAACGGGTTCAAGTCAAGCCCCCAGGATTCGAAATCTAAAGTGAAGGCCTATTGAACCGCGCCATCTTGGCTAGATTTGTAGTCATTTGGCTATTTCCGGTGACTTTTGTACTTGCGCAGTTGAGCTTTTCTGTCCGACGCGCGTCCACGAAAAAGTTCACCTTTATGTGAAATGTAGACGCATGTTCTCGGCTCTCCCGCTTTGATTTAGCAATGAAAACCGGCTTGCATATTAAACTGTTTTTGTCAAATATATCCATTGGAGAAATTATTTTTTCATCCAGGCATCTTAGTTTTAACAGGTTAAATATAACTGAACATGTTTTTTGCTAGTAGATGGTATTCATTCCGTTCGCGATAACGTTATTGCAGCCAGGCTAAATTCCTCCAGGGAGCCAGTGACCGGCGAGTTGAAGAGCTTCACTCCCCGCCAGCAGGAGCTTTGGCCGCTGCTACCGCATCTCGGATAACCCGCTGAGTTCGTGGCTACTATTTCACACTCGCCCTTGATCAATCCCAATACCGATCCATGGTAATAATGAATCAATCGTTCAGATCGGCAGTGCTGCATGCATGTTACAACATCATTGTTAGCTTTATTAACATAATCATAGCCTACATTTATCTCTCTAACGTTAGGCTATCCATCTTACACCAGTCGGCCATTCGATAGCTAGAAGCGGTCAACGCCAACGTTGACTGAAAACACCCAAACTCAGTGTATCGTTTCATCTTTATGCTACACATCAACTCCTTTCCATTGTATGTGAATAAATTACTGTTATTCTAAAAATATCCCATTTCTGTCCATTCCTGGAAAAGGCTAATAATTGCTGTCAAATGATCATTCCAGTTTATCACCGTATCCCACTACCATTTCAACTATGCACAAGAGGTTGTCTTGTGGTCATTTTCATTAAAAAATGATTAGCCTGATCAGTTTGTTGTATGTATTAAGCCCTTTTTGAGCGGTGTGCTTTGACTACTCTCCTTTTTTGTGGTCATTTTCATTAACACATTTGATTAAACATCCGCACTGGCCTATGAACGGCTAAAGATTCCCCAGGCAGAACTGGTTGATGCTGCTAGGGAAAGGGATGTCTGGGGCCCCCTGCTGGAACTGCTGCCTCCGCGACCCGACCCCGGATAAGCGGATGACGATGGATGGTATTAAAAGACTTTAGCCGGGACCCCGTTGATGTTAGAATTAATAGGCTACCTTTATTTGTGGTACTTGAACTTGTGTCTGCGTTTCTGGCTTGCCATCATGGATGTATTGTTCATAGGCTATGTTTAGTTGTCCGGGCAGGTCAGCTAATGTGATTTACGAATGGAAATACATGCTTGGGAATATTTAGACATTTCAAACTTCCTCTGTTAAGGTGGTGCTGGGGACAGCGCAGACGGCCTGCATGGCAGTAAATTATCAAAAATTAGGCAAAATCTATCTATGAAAATAACCTCAGATTGAAACATATTTTGTGGTGAATAAGGCGATATAGGCTTAATGTGTATTTATACGGAGATAAGATTCGATTGATCAAGGGCGAATGTGAAATAGCAGCCAAGAACTCAGCGGGTTATCCGAGATGCGGTAGCCGCGGCCAAAGCTCCTGCTGGCGGGGAGTGAAGCTCTTCAACTCGCCGGTCACTGGCTCCCTGGAGGAATTTAGCCTGGCTGCAATAACGTTATCGCGAACGGAATGAATACCATCTACTAGCAAACAAAACATGTTCAGTTATATTTAACCTGTTAAAACTAAAATGCCTGGATGAAAAAATAATTTCTCCAATGGATATATTTGACAAAAACAGGTTAATATGCAAGCCGGTTTTCATTGCTAAATCAAAGCGGGGAGAGCCGGGAACGTGCGTCTACATTTCACATAAAGGTGAACTTTTCCGTGGACGCGCGTCGGACAGAAAAGCTCAACTGCGCAAGTACAAAAGTCACCGGAAGGCCAGAAAAGCACAACTGCGCAAGTACAAAAGTCACCGGAAATAGTCAAATGACTACAAATTTGCCAAGATGGCGCGGTTCAATAGGGCTTCATTGTTGATAGCGGTCAGTGAATGGAGTGGCTGTATCCAGTTCTATTAATACATCCATGGTTCAAGTAAACAATGGACTTTGCATCAGGTTTTCCTTGTCCAATCACGTGACTTCTTCATCACGTTATTAGTACGTGCTAGGCAACCGAAATCGTTTTAACTACACTTCTATTGGGAACATCATAGCTTGCTAAAACAACAATAATATGTCCGTAAAAGATTTAAAAAGATTGAATTGGTCGCAGGCAAAAACAGCAATGTTTCTGAGTGGATAGAAAAGTCAGCTCAGAACAAACTAGATGGCACATTTTAACATTTGCTGCTTGCTCTTAATGAGTAGTCACGTCATTTGAATATAAACATTAGTCGTATAGCCCTGGGCCTAGGTTAACCCTGTGTTAACCCAGGGTGCACTCTTAGCCCAGGGCTAAGGATATCCCCGCGCTAAGTCCTGGGTTACACGACGAGAATGACAATGAGAACGAGAATGATCTCCAAGTCACACGTAACGTTTTATCAGCGTTGCCAGAAGTTATCAGGGTCACATGGAAACGATATCGCAATACTGGGCATGCACATGCCTGTTATAAATAGATCCTGACAGTTATCTATGAAAATAATTTGTTCCTAAATAAACTTTTCAAATGCATTTATTTAGGGCTGCTTGTCTTCAGCAAAGGAAATCTTGGTCAGCCTGTTCCCAGGCTTATATTAGGCCTAATTCGTTATTCAGAATAAGTTGTATTATTATTATTATTATAAGTAGTAGTAGTATTATTGTTATTATTATTATTATTTGTTCTGATGTACAGTAGGCCTGCTAGACCAGGTGCTTCCACTCAACATTTTTCCACTCGACCTCAAGTCTACCCTGGATCATATTCCATAACCTCTCATTTTGTGCATCCATCCAAAGTTTTAAATAAATGCACTTTCCAGTGTCTGAATAAAATCATGAGAGTTTGAGGTGGCAATCCGAGACTTGACAGACTTTAAAAATCTTTTTGAAGTCTTCTCGTGGATGATTTGGAGATTGCACTTTGTCTAAATTATACGATGCTACTGCCGTGTCTTTGGAGATTGCGATTTGACCATTATAACGCATAAAAATAGCGTAACAAAATGAAATAACGATAGACCTACATTTTACAGTGCTGCGCGACCATGCATTTAGAGGTTGGGCTGGACTTAAGACCCTTTTTTTCAGCACCCTGTTCAAAATACGTTCCCGCAGCTAGGAAGAAAATCAGTCATCAGTCTTAGCATAACATAAATCACATTATTAGGAAACACGTAGTCTATTTTATTAATGTTATATAACCTATAGCCTATTTTTTTTCTAACAAGGTTTATTGCTCGACTAATAGAATCTTGGTCAGACGAGTATTTCGACCAAGCAATCACATTGAATCCTACAATCACATTCTGGGCTTTAAAATGATGCTGTGTTATAATTAGACTGTACAATAGCCGAACGTGTGTCATCGTTATCAAAATGACATCAAAATGACATCACCTTCGCCAGCCCACAAAAGGGCGGAATCCAGGAAATTTAGAACGAAAACACCCCTTCCTGTGTTCTCGAATTCTCGCGGGTTTTCACAACACAAACTGTGTGTTCACGGAACGGCGAGGTGCAATCAAGTACTGAAAGTCCCATACACAGGAGAAACAAGCTTGTGTAGCCCAGGCCTGAGACTGCCGTGTGAAAGGCCTTGTAGAGTGCGTGCTTCAGGGAGAAAGCTAGCTAGAGGTTGAAGAGGTGAGTGTTTTAAATCTGACCAGCCCCCATCTTTTGTTGTCCCTGATAACTCACTTCTCATCTCCTCACTGTCAGCCCCCTTTCAGGCCCGAAGCCCTTCGCGTTAAGTGGCTAAATGATCTGCTCCATCACGCATGAAGCACTTCCTGTCACAAATCATCATCAGCGCTGGGGCAAACGCAGAGTGTGTGTGTGTGTGTGTGTGTGTGTGTGTGTGTGTGTGTGTGTGTCTTAGCAAGGAGTGGGGCTCTGCCTAGTTTTCCCACTAGGTTTCCCTTATTACGGCCCCTCCGTTGCGATGGTCTGAGCACACCCCCTGCTGGCTCCCACTCAGACTGGACATACGGCTTTTCACCACGGCCTATTAACTCGCTGATGACTCAGCAACACGCTCGCCATGCTGTCGCTGTGGAAGATAATGGGCTCCTAACAAAATCACAGCACCTTGTCTAATGCAATAAGACAACTAATCATCCTGTTTAGCTTACAGGGAACTCTATATTTGGTCGAAATCTCATTTGGGGGAATGCGGTCTGAGATAGTTAGCATTTACGTTAGCATTTAGCATTCAACCCCCCCGTCTCCTTCTAATACTGACCCTCTGTATCTGTCTTCTCTGCTGACCAGCCACTGCGTCCGTCCCTGAAGAAGAGCGTGAGCGTGCAGCCGACCAGGCCCATGTCCGAGGCCGGCTCCGGAGCGGGGGATGGGGGAAATTTGGCGGGGGAGAGGAGGGCCGCCTTCCGCCGACAGACCTCCCTCTCCCAGAGCATACGCAAGTAAGAGGGAGATGGAGAGAGGGAGAGAAGAGGAGATGGGTAGAAATAGAAATGCTTTCTGGGGGTGGGGGGTGGGGGGTTGTGGGGGGGGGATGGAGGGGATTTCCTTTTGTTAGTTCTGATCTTGTACATGGCTCTCTCTCGACCTTCTCTCCATCTCTTTCTCCCTCTCCTTCTGTACCCCTCTGTTCTAACCTCATCTCCCCCTCTCCCTTTCCTCTCTCCCACCCTTCTTTTCATCCCCCCCCCCCTCTCTCTCCGTAATTTCAGGGACTACAAATGAAAACTAGCCTCTTGGCTAATTCTGGTATATTTACCTTGGCTAATTCCGGTATATTTACAGCAATGTATATTAATATGCACTGCCCCTGAGAAATGAACCGAAAGAAAAAACAAAACTCCTTCTGCCCTCCTTCTCTCCCAAACCCCCTCCCTCCCAACTCTCCAGGGGTACGGCCGAGTGGTTCGGCGTGGGGGAGGACTGCGAGACCAAGCAGCAGGTGTGGCAGCGGAAGAGCCTGCGCCACTGCAGCCAGCGCTACGGCAAGCTGAAGGCCCAGTACCGCGAGGCCGAGCCCGCCGGCGTGGACCAGGTCCTGGACTCGCCGGCAGCGTATAGGATGCCCAAGGTACTACCGACAAACACTTAACCATTTAGGGTGACCTTCGAAAGCCACCTTTTTGAAAGTCGTTGAACTCTTGTGTGACTTTAAGTCTCAGTTTATGCCCGGTAGTGGCGGTGCTTCTTTGATGTCCTTTGAATGTAACGTTAGCTGCTGGAACAGTGCAGGGATCGATAAAAAGTATCTACCTACCTAGCCAAAGATAATCAGAGGATCTGAATCTGAAAACGGAATCAGTAAACAGTAAGTTGATCAAAAGGCGTCCTTTAAAGTTCAACTTTACCTGAGGAATCATTGAGCCACTGTTGACAAAAGGGTGAATATTAGGGGTGTAACGATACACTAATCTCACGATACGACACGATACACGATATTGGGTTGACGATAACAATACGATACACTAAGGGCAGGTGTGAAGCGTTGCAGTAGTGCTGCTGTTCACAACAATAGTGCATTTCTCCACATTTCTACTCCAATACACTTTGTGAATTTAGAGCTTAACTGTTATAATATCATGGATAGGCCTAGAGACAACAGACGTGTTTGTATGTGTGAGGTCAGGATGACGTCTAACCGACTAACACGTCAAGAAAATGTAGTCTAATGTAATTAGGCTTTGATAGAACTACGATAGAAATATAGCAAAGATCTAGAGCTTTGTTGAATGTACTTTCTCTCTTCTCTCCCCCCCCTCTCTTTCTCTCCCTCCTTCTCTCTTTCTCTCTCCCCCTGCCTCTCTCTCTCTTCCTCTCCCTACCCTCCCTCCCTCTCTCTCCCTCCCTCCCTCCCTCTCTCTCTCCCTCCCTCCCTCCCTCCCTCCCTCCCTCCCTCCCTCCCTCTCTCTCCCTCCAGATAGTGGACCCCCTCGCCCGGGGGCGGGCCTTCCGAGGCGGGGACGAGGCGGACCGGCCGCCGCGGACCCCCCACGTGGCCCTGGGCCCCCTCACGCCGGGGGTCACCTCGCTCTCCTCCTTCACCAGCCAGCCCTCCGCCTACGCGCGCCTGCCCCGCCGCAAGAGGGAGTCGGTGGCTCGCATGAGCATCCGGGCCGCCTCCAACCTGCTCAAGGTCAGCGGGGGAGGGAGGGAGGGGGAGGGGCCTCCGTCCGGGAGAGTTCGCCAGCACTGTAGAATTGCACCGTTATGATATGAATGTGATTGTTTGGCTTGTGCCTTTGTTTGACTTTTATTTTCTTTGTTTGCCTCAGAAAAGTGTAAGAAAAGTGTAGAAAATGTGCGTGCGGTTGGGAGAGCACACTGAATCAGATCTCTGCGTTTTAAATGTGCTTCTGTTTTACGAGTGGAACATATCTTTGGCAGCGGTAGGTCTGTGTGTGCTCTGCTGAGGCTCTCCACAACACTAACGGCGCTGTCGGTTCCGTGTTCCTCAGGGGCGCTCCGGTCTAGCGGGCGCCCAGACGGGCCGCAGTTTCCCGCGTCGCAGCTTCGCCAGGCCCAGCTGGCTGGAGGAGGACACCGTGGATTCGCCGGACACCTCCGAGTACGTCTTCTTCAGCAAGGTGAGGACACGCCCCTTTTCCCCTCTCTCACCCCACCTTCTCTCTGTATGTCTGTCTTATCTCTATACTTATCCTCCCTTCCTCTCCTCCGCTCTCCCTCTCTCTCTCTCCCCCTCTCCCTCTATCTCCCTCTCCCCCTCTGTCTCTCTCTCTCTCTCCCTCTCTCCCCATCGCTCCCTCTCCCTCTCCCCCTCTGTCTCTCTCTCCCTCCCCCCCCCCTCTCTCTCTCCCTCTCCCCCTCTCTCTCTCTCTCTCTCTCTCCCTCCAGGCGGACGCCCATGACGAGTTGTACTCCATGGCTGACGATGTGTTTGAGTCTCCCCCTATATCTGCCAGCGTGGACCTCCCTGAGCCTTACCAGAGCCTGTGAGTAGTACTGGAGGACAGGGCTGGATGGAGGGACAGATGGGGACAGAGGGACGGACGGACGGACAGAGGGACGCACGACGATGTACACACTTACCAAGCTCTTTTAACTTCTCACAGAACATTTCTTCCTCGCCCCGCCCTCCTCTCAATCTCTCCCCCCCCCCCCTCCTCCTCCTCCTCTTCTCTGTCTCCCATCATCGATTCCTCCTCTTTCCTCCCCTCTCCTCCCCTCTCCTTCTCCCCCTGCCCCCCCCCCCCCCCCTCCAGTAAGGACGTGTCCGAGAAGTCGGCGGCCATCGCCGGCGGGCGCAACCGCGGCGGGCGCATCGCGTCCCAGGTGAAGCACTTCGCCTTCGACAAGAAGAAGCGTCAGTATGGCATGGGCGTGGTGGGCAAGTGGCTGAACCGCCACTACCGACGCAGCCTGAGCAGCCAGGTGCAGAAGCAGCTGGACGACTTCCACAGTCACAGGTGAGGCGGCGGAGGACGGGTTCGTACTTTGCGTTCCACGCGAACAGGCATGCGTTCACCCCCAACGCCGGACAGTCAGCAAGCGGCGTACACACCTACCTTCTTACCGATCAGACTCGAGACTCACGATCTGTTTATTGCCATGTACAGTATATGGTTCACACATACAGTTAGTGCTGGGTATCGATTCGAATTTCAAGAATCGATTCCGATTCACAAGGTTCAGAATCGATTATCACGATTCAATTCGATTCGAACTGGCTCGTTTCAATAGATTGCATCTACAAATCCACCTCTCGTTTCTACACTTCAAAACTGTATTTCCCAGTCGAAATTGATGCCCACAGATCATGAAAGCGAATGTTTTGTTTTAATAGCAGCTAAATCTGAGGCGCGATCAAGGCTATTTTTACAGCGGGGTTATCTGACTAACGTTAGCTGGAAACAGTCACGGGGGACACAAGCCTTGTTTATGAGTCTGATGGCCGTGGGAAAGTAGCTGTTATTGTGGTGAACGGACCCGATCCGCAGTCTCCTGCCAGAGGGGAGTGGGTCAAAGAGACCGGGATGGGGGGGGGGGGGTCGTCCGCGGTCGTATTGGCCCGTTTTAGGGTCCCAGAGGCGTGCAGGTCCTGTAGGGATGGCAGTCTGCCCTTGCCCTTGTCTGTTGAGGCTGAGAACCAGATGGTGACGGAGGAGGGCAGGATGGACTTGATGATGGAGGTGTAGAAGAGAACCATCGTTGCCTTTGGCATGTTGGATTTCTTCAGCTGCCTCAGGAAGTCCATCCTCTGCTGTGCTTTTTGGGTGAGGGAGCTGATGCACAGCCCCCACTTGAGGTCACGGGAGATGATGGTGCCCAGGAAGCGGAAGGAGTCGATAGTGGTCACTGGGGTGTCATTCAGTGTGATGGGGGAGGGGGGGGGAGGGGGGCTGGATTCTTCCTAAAAAAAAATTGTAGATCATATAGAATCTTTATTTAATTCTCGGGAGTACAATTGAGGGCCTGGCCTTCATTTCCAATGTAGTCGAGATTACAAAGAAGTAAAACACAATAAAATGGCACAATCAATCAATGAATCAGCAGAATAATATGTATATTAAAAAAAATCGACATTATGAACCTAATCCACCAACCATTATACTATGCCCTCCCCCCCCCAGGCCCTACTTCACCTACTGGATCACCTTCGTCCACGTGGTCATCACCCTGCTGGCCTGCTGCACCTACGGCTTCGCCCCCGTGGGGTTCGCCCAGTCCTCCACCACCGAACTAGTGAGTCCCCCCCCCCCCCACCATGGCTCCCGGTGACCCCAAAAACGCCCTTTGGTTCAGGGGATGAGAGGCCGTAAAGAGACCGGGAGAAGGGGGGGTCTGATTAAAGACTTAGTCACACGTTTGCTAGAGATTCTAGGATTGTAGGAGGATAAATGAATGGTGTTTGTGGCATGGCTTGTGATCGTGTTTCTCTGGCGCCCCCTGTAGGTACTGAAGAATAAAGGCATTTATGAGAGCGTCAAGTACATCCAGCAGGAGAACTTCTGGATCGGGCCTAGTTCTGTGAGTCTTCAGCCTCCTAACATTCACTTCTAATCCTTAGCAGATATTTATAGAATATCAAAACGAAGGTAATTCAGGTGCCTTTGATTTATTCCAGAGTTTGAATATTTGAGACTGCTCCATTGGTTTCATAGTGCTGGGTTAATGAGGTCACGGCTAACTGCATCAGTTGATCGTTTGATCTGTACAGTCAGATTCATTGTGTGTGTGTGTGTGTGTGTGTGTGTGTGTTACGCCCCTCTGTCAGGACGATCTGATCCACCTGGGGGCCAAGTTCGCTCCGTGCCTCCGCCAGGACATCCAGATTGTGAAGCTGATCGAGAAGGCCAAGGACCTGGAGAGGCAGTCTGGCTGCTGTGTTCAGAACGACAACTCTGGCTGTGTGCAGACCCTCAGCACCCAGTGCTCGGTATGGACACACACACACACACACACACACACACAGAGGCCCCGACTTGTGATCCGTGCAAAAGTGTAACTTGTTTTTACCCATGTTGGTGTGTAGGGGGTCCTGGCCACCTTCATGAAGTGGAAGAATGAGGAAGTGGACGTGCGCAGGTCGTCTGGGTCTGTGTGTCACCAGGACCCCAGGTAGCCCTGTCTCCGCTACCCCCTCAACTCACACAGCCACACGCTGAGAACCATGCACGTTCTCATCTCCTGTCTTGTCTTGTCGTTTTCCTGTTGCATGCTGGGAACAGGACCTGCGAGGAGCCCGCCTCGGCGGAACCCCACGTCTGGCCCGACGACATCACGCAGTGGCCGGTGAGTGATGGCGGCCGGGTATCCCCGACGGCGCCCGGTGGCGACTGCGTTCTCATACACCTCTTTGCTCGAAATATCCACACCGGAATTAAAACTCCGGGTCCCGCAGACGCTAAATAAATGAAATAAACCGAAATGGGTTCGTCCTCTGCTCCTTCCATCCTCCGCCACTCCAGATTTGCACCTTCCCCCAGAAGTGGAACCACACCGGCTACCGGCACATGGACTGCAAGATCAAGGGCCGGCCCTGCTGCATAGGGACCAAGGGCGTGTGTGAGATCACCACCCGAGAGTACTGCTCCTTCATGCACGGCTACTTCCACGAGGAGGCCACCCTCTGTTCCCAGGTAGCCCAGTGTGTGTGTGTGTGTGTGTGTGTGTGTGCGCGTGTGCGTGTATCTGACCCTATCCCCCGTCTCTTGGTCGGCCAGGTCCACTGTCTGGACGATGTGTGCGGCCTGCTGCCCTTCCTGAACCCCGACGTGCCCGACCAGTTCTACAGGCTGTGGCTGTCCCTGTTCCTCCATGCCGGGTACGCGGGCGTAGCAGACACCCCTCCCCCCGAGCGCATGAACGCAAAATACAAACAACATGTGATACCCACCCCCCCCCCCCACCACTCAGCCGACTAAGTAGCGGCGAACGCTGTCTTTAGAAGGCTCCTGCCACCCATGATTTGGATATGCGGGGCTTAGTGACACTTGCGTGCGTGTGTGTTTGTGTTTATTCCTTTGTGTGTGTGTGTGTTTATTCCTTTGTGTGTGTGTGTGTGTGTGTGTGTGCAGGCTGCTGCACTGCCTAGTCTCGGTGGTGTTCCAGATGACCGTCCTGAGGGACCTGGAGAAGCTGGCCGGCTGGGTCAGGATCTCCATCATCTACGTCCTCAGCGGTATCACCGGCAACCTGGCCAGTGCCCTTTTCCTGCCCTACAGAGCTGAGGTACACACACACACACACACACACACACGCACAGATTACAACCTACACAAACAACCCACTCACCCCCCCCGACCCTCCTCCTCCCCCCAGCCCTTTCCCGTATTCGTCGATCTTCTTAGTCATTTCTCAGGCCGCCCGGCTGATCTCCGCTGAGCAGATCGAGTGTTTCTGCCGGGAAAGCTGCCGGTTACGAGCTCTGAGAGCGAGCGAGTGTGAGCCTCTACCCCCCCCCCCCCCCCCCCCCCCACCCACCCTGACCACACCGCCGCTCAGCTAAGCTCACTTAATTTGAGGGAGTTTGCTGGAGCTTTGCAAGGGGAGAGGGAGATTACCGGAGGTGGATATGACTGACCCTGTCTCCAGGGTGAACAGCCACCCAGGCCTCCTCCACCCCTGAAGTGGTTTGGGTCCATCCGGCTTCCCCTTGACCGGTCCACACACGTCCTGAAACAGGAAAAGCCTCTTGACTCAGTCACGGAATGCCGTTTGTCGTAGGTAGAACACTTTATATAGAGAATATTCAGTCTAGCTTTTTACTGCGGTTGAAAAATGGTCTTATATGTCAACCACACGCCACGCTCAGACCGGACGTGAAAGAGCCGTGAGCCAGCCGGCACCGCGCCAGCGCCAGAATTGCCGTCCGGTCCGTTTTTTTTCCCACGGGCAAATGTTTGTGATCGACGCACAGAGTTGCTCGGTTACCGGGGTGGAGAAATGCACCTCTGGCGCGAACAGTCAGGCTCCCGCTCGTGTGTGTGTTGTACATGTTACAGAGGTGCGGTAGGTATTTAGGGATGGGGATCAAAACCCGGGTCCAAAAAGACCCGGTTCCAAATTTCTCAAGACCCGGTAATCAATACAGTCGGAGCTTATCGGGTATGCTATCGAGCCTACGGCCGAGTGACCATTTTAACCGGGACAATCAAAAGTGTAGGCTAGGCTACTGCACGTTCATGCAAGCGCACAAGTAGGCATATATATATATAATTCTCGAGCACAAAAACCAGGCGTTTTCATTCAGAATGATACAAGTATTTCAGTTTCAGCATCATGGACAGGGCGTTCCCTATGTTCCTGTGTCCCAGGGACAAAGTGGTGCTTGATGTCTGTTGTGAGGTCATCACCAGGTCCAATCCAGCTCCTCCACTCCTGTATGAAGTGACCGTGGAAAGACGGAACAATCCTCTTGGAGAATGGGGGATTAATACTGTCTGTGTGAAGGAGGAGGAGGAGAAGGAGGAGGAGGAGGAGGGCTGCTGAGACAGCAGTGGCTAAATGTGGACAGAGCAGGAAGTGATGTCAGAGGCCTGGCAGACAGTGCACCTAGGAGCCTATTGCTCTTCCAACCCCATTCATTGCCCTCTTAGAGATTACAGGGAAATTTCAACGGGACTCCTTTAATGACAGGAGCTGCTGTAATCGCTGCTTAATGCAGCTCTTAATCCATCACACAAGATTATTGCATCACACAAGTTAGATTTCAAATTCTGCATTTGTGGTGGGGAATCCCAGTGAATAAAATGTACTTAATTAAGATGTATCTAGGTGTAGCCAAGAGCTTTTAAAAAACCGAGAGATTTTTTTGTCTCACTCAGTTGAACTGTTCTCGAGTTCTCCGTGTCCAGGATGCAGGATGTTTGCAGCCTGGGAATCACCCTATGTGAGAACGCCTAGTCCAGAATATCCACATTCATTGGCACAGGCCCATTCAGACCCGTTTGCCTGCCTGAGATCCACTCTTTCTCTTTCTCTCTCTCTCTCTCTCTCTCTTGCTTTCTCACTCTCTTGCTACAGATTAGCTCATGGTAGATAGATAGACAGATTATTTATTGTCCTTTACAGGAAATGAATTTTCCTCTCTGTACAGTGCTACACATAGTACAAACCCTTTATCATACAATCCCCACATTTACCCTACAGTCTCACATTTACATATAATCACCAACCATATTTACACATACGGCACACACACACGCCTGTGCATGCATTTGTATACATTGCATATGATGATTGAGGGGTTATCATGGTGTCTTGTTGAGGAGTGAGACAGCTTGCCAATGTGTAAAAAGTAGCCATAACCAGCGATCGCTGAAAAAAGTATCACACAGGATCACTTTATTACAGTGACAGTCCACTAGGTAAATGAAGGCCAACTGAGACAGAAACTTCGACCCATTCATTGTATCATTCCCAAAGTGGTAGAGTAGTATCGATAAGAGTATCGATAAGTATCGGTATCAATGAGCAATATCGGTATCAGTACCGGTATCGATAAAATCCTAACGATACCCATCTCTACAGACCACTGAATAACAATTTTGGTTTGGCGCCTTTAATTTGATGTGGAACACCACATCCCTAGCCAGCATCCCATGCCTTACCCTGTTCATGTTTGCACTGATAGTGTAATCACTACAACATGCATATCGGCGTTAACATAAATTCTGTAAATACACAAGCTGACCTGACTCAGAGCCCCGTCTGCAGCCCGATGTGGCTTGACGTGCTACAGTACGATGTGTCACACCATGCTGTACGTGATCCCGTCTGTGATGCCACTCCGGGGCCAGAAATCCCCAACGCAGGACCTGAAATAGTCCCGAGAAACACATGGGCAAGGCACAGCGAAGGTCCGTCGCAAGCCACTTACAGGCCAGTTTGAATAAGAGCGTATTATCTCATTACCGGAGTTAAAGAGATCCTCTGCGATGTGGTCACAGATGACTAAACACCGACACCCTCAGCGATCAGCTGACATTCATTTGACTGTATTCAGATGGGTCAACTGGAACACCATTTGCTCTTACAGCTCAATCGATAATTTACGAGAAAACACGTTCTAGAAGGTTCTCGTACGACCTCCGCCGTTGGTTTTGCGGTAGGGGTATCAGCACTTCAAAAGGTCGTGCTCCCGTAAAACCAGGTCAAGGCATCACCTCACCTCTGAGTGGAACCAGCCACCGCCTCCTCTAATCTCTCCCTACGGTTGGACGTACGTACGTAGACGTGCTCTGACATCAGACTCGTGTCACATGCCAAAAAGAATTAAGACGAAGAGCCATCACTCTGAGAGGCGGGGGGATACCGTATGAAGGCCTGTGTGCGTGCGAGGTGATCTGAAGCGCTTAGGCGGTGGCGAGCCAAACCACCTGGAGGCCAATGATGATTCCCACGGGATCAGTGCCAGATTACCAGGGAGATGATAACCCTACTGCATGTGACCACTGACCAGTATGTTGACAATGGATTGGGAAACCCAAATGATATCGGTCATAAAGATATTATATGGGCAAGTTGACATTATACAGACAAGTTGATAACATTTTATTGATGCTGAGGTCAAGTGATCATTGAAAAATCTGCAGTGGTCCAAAACCCTTTGAAACTAATGTTAAATGCATAGTAGCCAGATTCTTTGCTACTTCCTTTCAATGGTAGTCAGATTAGCACTGATACTTGTCTTTGACTGGCGCCAGGCCAAGCACAAAGCCAGAAGGTGAGTGGGGCAGGTCTGCCATGTGTCTAGGGTGTATGTATAGTCGGTCTCTCTCTCTCTCTCTCTCTCTCTCTCTCTCTCTCTCTCTCCCCCCCCCTCCCTCCTTGAAATCCAGACCTCACATCGACATTAGTGTCCAAACTTGGCGTTGGAATTGAGGCAGGATTAAATGCTTGTTTCTGGCACCAATCCTTTTGTCTGGTGGAACTAATGCTCAGGGACTCACTTGTCATGAGGTTAATACTAGGCCATGTCGGCTTCGTCCACCACTGATATAAATGCGATAACCTTTATAGACTTGACTTGAGTAAGGTAGCCCCCCCCAAAAAAGATTGATGTTTATGGATCGCTTGCAGATTTCAGTAAAGTCGCCGTTACAACAGTACCATTCATCCCCATTACCCATTGAGCTTCGCCAGTTTGTCTACGAAGTAGATTGTCCTCCGCACCCATTCGTTCACATCCGACCTTCCGACCCATCGCACTATTTTGTGTCATCGTTTTGTGTCCACACCCGCTGCCTGTTCTGCCTGATGCCTACTGTCCTCTGCTCTGAGAGCAGGGAGATGGTTTCTCTCCAGACTCAAATATTACGCAGAATCGCTGCGCTCTGCATGCTACATAATAGAGTCTGTGCCACTTCGCCGCCCCGAGCTGGTGTTCCGAGGGCGTATCAATGGTTCAAAATTGAAAGAGTGACAGGTCGTAACAGCAAATGAGAGACGCTAGCCCATGTTAGATAGGCGGGGCATATCTGTGGGTGAGTTATAGGTGAATTTAAGTTTGAGCCTTCTGCATGACGTATGTGATTTCTCTCTCTGGCTGTCCAGGTTGGCCCGGCGGGTTCTCAGTTTGGGCTGCTGGCCTGCCTGTTCGTGGAGCTCTTCCAGGGCTGGCAGATGCTGGAGAAACCCTGGAAGGCCTTCTTCAAGCTGGTCGGCATCGTGCTCTTCCTCTTCCTGTGCGGCCTGCTGCCCTGGATCGACAACATCGCCCACATTTTCGGGTTCCTGAGCGGCCTGCTGCTCTCCTTCTCCTTCCTGCCCTACGTCACCTTCGGAACCTTCGACAAGTACCGTAAGCGGGTCCTCATCCTGCTCTCTCTGCTGGTCTACTTCGGCCTGCTCTCCTCGCTGATCGTGTGGTTCTACATCTACCCCATCAACTGGCACTGGCTGGAGCACCTGACCTGCTTGCCCTTGACCAGCAAGTTCTGCGAGAAGTACGACATCGACCACGTGGTGCACTAGCCGTCAGGCCACTGGCGAACGCTAACTCGCTAACCAATATGCTAATATGCTTAACAGGCCTCAGGGCCTGGAAAGAAAGCGCTGTGGAAAAACCGTTAAGGAAGAGAAACTCTTAAGGGGAGATGGGTTTGAAAGTGAGAGTGCACCTGGCCTATCGACCCTATCCTAAGGGCCGGAAGACGGACATGATTGGCCGTCTTAAAGACTGTATTGGCCAAGTTAGAGCCTTGGACTCTTGACTGAAGATGCAGTTGTAGTTGGATATAGATGATGGTAACCGCGGTGGATACTATTGCCATGTGTTTCACAAATATACAACAGAGGCCTCTTATGTTACCTTTTGTACTCTACTTTCTACAACACTAGATGCATCTAAGACTATGTAAACATTTCATTCTGTTCCATTTCAAAGTCTATCAGCTGTTCTTGTGAGCCTATCAATATACCACTGAATATGTATGAAACATAGAGTTACATGTATAATTGTTTCAGCTCAGAGCTATAGATGATTTTTATATTTTGTACTCCCATGTTTTGCTTATTGCCACTAAGTGTAAAACTAAAGTTCAAAGATTAGCTATGGACCAGGAGCAGCAAGGGTCTTTTTTTATGAAAGTTACATTTTAGGTAACAGATGCTAGAATTCCATCAAACATCACCACTTTAACTATAGCATCTTTACATCTTTTTAAATACTTTTTTTCTGCCAGCATGTATGACAACTGACCTATCCTACCAAATCTGAAAACCCAAGCTGCCTATAGTACACAGTATACTCGTTTACTCGACCATGCATACTACAGTAGAATGAGGAATTCCATAGGAACTGGTGGTTTGAGTTCAAGGAGTGCTAATGCCAAATTCAGATGGAACAGCCGAGGCAGCTGTGTTAACTGCCTATTTGGAACGTTGAAAGTTCTTAAACTGGTGTTCAAGATTCAACGTGAAATATTATGTACGGAAAGACTCATGACGGGATGTACTTATGTCCTAAAGCTAGTGTCTTGTCGCAACTATTTTATCTGAACCCAGCTTGACACACTATGATTGTATGATAATAGCCATAATTGTGCCATGTCACTGTTGGACCTGACCTATGTTTTTTACTTTGCTACCGTTAAACTTCATTCAAACTGGTTGTTAAGGGATTCTAGGTTTCTTCACTTGATGATTTTATTTTAATTTCGTTTTTGAGTAATGCATGTCTTTAATGGCAATTCGATGTTTCATGGAAATATAGATCAAATGTTTGATCTGTCATTGTGTCATAAATATGTTCCAAAGAGCAAAGGGGAATTGCTACTGGATGGCCCGATTCACCGGAGGGTTCTAGAAACAGCCACACTTTTCCTCTCTGCCCTGTGAGGTTCTGCCCCAAACTGCTGAGAACCATTTCCTAGGAAGTGGATTACTAGTTGAAATGCATTATTTGTGGAAAGCTAATTTGGGGGAACCTTTGCTTAGTCGCTTGTCTCGCTCACCGGTTAACTGGTGGTGTTTATGGCCAAGTATATTTTGGTGATATTTGTTAGTGATGGACAGGAATCGGTTCCATTTTTCAATCCCCACCTCTGGATAGGAATTCACAGTGCCTTTTTGGGATGTTTCAAAGCTTTGAATCTGAGTGTCTTTCATTTGAAGAATGACTGTATGCCTTGAAAAATAGTGTATCAAAGATATTACAACATTGGCAATTGGACCAAATTAATGTTGTTATTTATTGGAATAAAAAGGAATAGTTTGTAAATTGTCCTCTTAAGTGAGATTGTTATATTGGTGCATTTTATATTATATTCAACAAATTGTGTATAAAACAATCACAATGTCCCTGAAAATAAATAAAAAGTCTAGTAGTGTTTCAATTTACTCGTGTGAATTAGTGTTAATGTGTGTTCAAAGTGCAAAATGAAGCTCAATTAAAACAGTCGAAAACAGAACATTTGAAAAATAGATTATTTATTTTACTAATTACAAAATGTTATAAAAATCAGTTATGTCTTGATTCAAGACATTAATGTAGGCAGAGGTGGTGGTTTACTTGAGAGGAAAAAACAACATTAGGATATGAATTCTAAAAACATGAAAGAGAAATAGGCAAACCAGGCTGTGATTCAGAGATCAACATGCCGGTATAGTCTACTAAATCACTGACTACAGATCAACACGCCAGTGTAGTCTACTAAATCACTGACTACAGATCAACATGCCAGTGTAGTCTACTAAATCACTGACTACAGATCAACATGCCTGTGTAGTCTACTAAATCACTGACTACAGATCAACATGCCCGTGTAGTCTACTAAATCACTGACTACAGATCAACATGCCTGTGTAGTCTACTAAATCACTGACTACAGATCAACACGCCTGTGTAGTCTACTAAATCACTCTGATTACAGCTCTATTGGTAATCTGATTACAGCTCCATGCTTCTATCTAGAATTTGACCACTATTCTTGTAGTCTACTGTCCTCCAGACAGACACCTACTCTTAATGCTGCTTTGCTGCCAGTAAACAGGTGCCCTGGTAAATCCTTGGAAGTTTACTACAATAATACCCACTAATGGAGATCAACAGCAGCTGTAGCACACAGGTTAGCTGTTAAATCCCTCTAGCCTGGGGAGAGAGACATGCTGTTATTGCTTTTAGAGTCTGACTAACAAACAGACTTGTTTACTCATACCCCTCAACTGTTATTTAAACCCCATAACATTTAGGCCTAATAGTCTCTAATACATTCACAAGCAAATACTGTACAAGAGATCATGGTTCTATAAGTGGTACATTGTATAGAGTAATCCACCAAGCTACTTCACTTGCCCAGAGCTTTCAAAAGGCATACAGGAAAATAACAAAACACGTGCAATGTTGGATACATGTAAGTCCACTGTCATCTTTAAAAATAGTTACACACTACAGGTGGTACCTTGGAGCACAAGAGACCATAGTAAAAGTGGAGTTAAGAGCCAGAAGCCACAGTAGCCTGACACCATACACTGTCCAACATTTTCTCGTTTCACAACAGATAACTGATCATCGTGGACATAGTCCAGATATGTTTTATACAAAATAGAGAAAAAAATTAGTTATAGTTAGCGCAAATGCCTCTCTTTCTCAGTCTATCCTTTTTTTCTAATAGGCAGCCAAATCTTTGGGCATAAAACTTAAAGGCTAAGAACTTTTAGTGCACTAGTTTAAAGGAGTAGTAAAGGGAAAATGCATGTTTAGCCCTGTTTTAAGGTTACTTATGATCGTATATAATGGTTCAGATCGAGAGTTTAACATTTTTTCAAGGTGCCCACCCACATCCATTGTAGGACCTAAACGGTGGTAGAGCAATTATCAACGTTTTGATCTGAACCATTGTATATGATCATAAGTAACCTTAAAACAGGGCTAAACATGCATTTTCCCTTTACTACTCCTTTAAGTTATAATACATTTCATTCAATACAAAAGACCATGTGGGTCAAAGTTGGCATTAGGGGTTTTGATGGCAGAGACAGCTCTGGTCTCGCCAAGGTCCTCTGCTTTCTGTAACACACCCCTGACCAGACAGGAAACACCCTGTGGTACAACAGTGAGAACAGACGGGCTCCTGGCCACATGCTTGCTCTTAAAGACCGTTCACCGGCCGCACCTCCACCCCACGGAGACAGACTGCAGGGTGGGGGCGGGGGGGGGGAATCCACACCACATCCCACCGCCACTCAACAACCGCTGTTGCGGCGCATGAAGGCGTGGCCTCTGATGTGGTAGAACATCTCCGTGAAGGTGAGCGGGCCCACGGTGATCTCGCTGGGGCCTTGGACTTTAAAGCCGGACTTCTGGTAGAAGGGGACCAGGAAGTCCTCGCACATGAGCACAGCGCGCCGCACGCAGGGCAGGCAGCGGAGGTACTGGAGGTAGCGCCACATCAGGATGGAGCCCTTGCCCTGCTGCCGGAAGGTGCGGTGGACGGCCAGCACGTGGATGTGGACGGTGGTGCCGTGGGGCTTGTGGAGGGTGAGGGCGTCCTGGAGGGGGAAGGAATCAGGAAGGACGTACGTTATGACGAGCCGTATTGAGCCACGTACGTTGGAGTTGGTGTTTCTGAACCAAATACATTGTCATCCTTGTGACTTGAATAGACACATCTATTACTTTTTTGCATTTCGCTTTATATGACCTTTTATGTGTTTCTTGCACTTTGTCTTGATGCTTTTAATGTCTCGCGTAAAGCTCTTTGAATTGCCTTGTTCCTGAAATGTGCTATACAAAATAAACTTGCCTTGCCTATTAATACAATAAAAGACACAATGCAGACGTTTCTCCTCTGTTTTGAACTAATATCACTTCAAATACTATCTTTTAAAAAAGATATGTTAGTTTAATATATGGGATATAGACTTATGATCCATCATATTCATCAGTTTTCAGGTGAGCTACCATGGTGAGCTTCTCCTGGTCCCACAGCGAGCCGATGATGAAGGCCACCAGCCGTCCCTCCTCAAACCAGCCCATGGAAAGCTCAGGGCACAGGGTCAGGAAGTGACGCACCTCGTCCAGGTGGAGAGGGCACTCGCCCGACACAGAGATGAAGGCTGGGAAAGGATAACAAAGGGTTGTCATTATGTATGTGGTATGGAGGCCTACACTCATTTATATACTTCATACCTTACCTTTTTTTGGTAACACTTAAGAATAACTATGCCTTATAAATAGTTAATAGATCATTCACAAATGGTTAGTTAATGACTTATTAATGACTTGTTAAATGTTTGTTAATAGTTGGGTAACGATTAACAACTATCCCTTCTAAATAGTTAATAGATCATACACAGACTATTGATTAATGAATTCTTAATGACTTGTTAAGGTTTGTTACTAGTTGGTTAATGATTTAAAACTATTCCTTTAATAATAGTTTACTACTCACTTCTAAACATTTATTAATTTGTGATCTGGCCCTAATGGAAGGCCAGATGGGGCCAGCAGTAGGTGGATCAACTATTAACAAATGTTTACTAATAGTCTGTTCATGATCTATTCACTATGTGTAAGGCATTGTTTTAAATCATTAAGCAACTATTAACAAACATTAAAAAGGCATTTCTAACTCATCAACTAACAGTCTGTGAATGATCTATTAACTAGGCTATTTATAAGGAATAGTTGTGAATCATTAATCAATATTAACAAACATATTAACTAACAATTTGTGAATGATCTCTCTATGTATTTTTATGTATTTATTACTAAGGGATAGTTATTCTAAATTTTTACCATTATAAACTCATGAAAGAAAGGTTATACATTATTGTGTGTGTAAAGTATCTGTTTTTTATCTGGTCATTCATTTGAAAGAAGCACCATGTAAACAGAAAACATGACCAAGTGCCCTACATTGTTTCTCATCATAGGATCGAATAAACTTTGCAATTTAGACCATTTAAAATTCAAGGTGAGTCAAATAAATGTGCTTACCCTCTCTCTCGATCTCGAACACGCTGATTGCGTCCTCGGGGCTGAGGGAGCGGAACTCGCTGGCCGGGAGCGTGTGGCGACGCTGGCGCGACGGAGAGATCTGGGAGCCCAGATGGAGAGGTCTCATGAAAGGCAAGGCGCTGACTACCGACATGGTCTGAGTTCAAAAATCCAATAGTCAACAATTTACCGATTATTTTTACTCGATTTTCCTAATTAAATTGAGATCGATCTCTTTAGTGTTTTCTGTGAGCTAGTCCACTCAATAGACCAAATGACAGTGAGGTTGGTGCGCCGTGCGTATTTATACCGTTGGTGCTTAATGAGATCAAGCAGCTGGTTGACCAAATCCTTTCCCACCCTGAAAGATACGTTCAACAATAAACATGTTTAATCGGATTTGTCAGGGGTAGCCTATTCTTTATCCTTGTGCCACCTCGAAACAAGCAATGATTTTAAGGCTTGAGGATGAATTCCATGTATTTTTAAATATTAATTAGCAATACAATTTCAGTTGCATATAAAACGATCTCGGTGTGACACGGCCTACTCTGTAGACTAGATAGTCTATTCCAACAAGGTGTGAATACGCACTACAGATTTACAACATATAACATACTATATGGCAATCTACAGCATATTATTGGTCACGCACGCTAGATTTTAGCCTCTATAATCCAAACAGCGTGAAGTCATCCCCTTCCCACCTCACGTGACTCTTCAGGGGAACTTTCCATCAGGGATCCCAAGATTGTGTTGAGGTTTCCCCCCGTGATATTTTCATTTAATCTGTAAACAGATTAGACAGAGTGGGTGAAAGTTCACTGATAAATATTCAAGCTTTTATTATGAATGATTATTTTAGATTTGTATAGGCCTATCTTTGCAATGGCATAATGTGTTGACTCTAAAAAGAGGATAATACCTGATATAGCCTACTGGTGGGTTTACAACTGCTGTTAACAGATTTCCTTGTAGCCTATGAATCACTTTATGTAAATCATTGAAATAGGCGTGGTAATTATTTCAGTCATAGGAAGCCTGGCGTAGCTCAGAGTGCACTTCCACTCATCCTACTGCCCAAATAACAATTAACAATCACGCTTAACTAAAATTCATCATCCAATAATAGCCTATTGCCTATATGAACTTTTAATAAATTGCATCTGAGGAGTGTGGGGCGAGGGCTTTTCAAGGCTAAACAACATCTAGCCTACTGCATCTGCCTGCAGAGCAGCCTGACACCAAGCGGAGAAAGCAATATCAGACTTGAATGTTCCCGTTTGGTAAAGACCATACTTATAAGCCTACTCATATAGGCTACTGAATTAACTTGGGGGAGAAAATGAAATAAGAGTAGCATGTTTATCTTTTAGTCATCTTTTTAGACGCACCTCTCCTGTCAGCCGCGCGGCGCGCGCTCAACGCCCTGATGACGTCTCTACGTCAACACGTGCACTTCCCTGGTTACAGGTTTTCCTTCTTCTACCCGCTCACACCGCTCGGTCTTCCGCATCATTCCCTGACAACAGCAGCGATGGCGGAGCCCGTAGCATCGGACGCAATAGCAACAGACGCAGCATCCCCATCTCCTACCCCGGCCGCCAGTCCCGGGTCGGAGCCTCCCTCCATGGCGCTCTCTCCTTCTGCAGGAGGCTCCCAGCGACTGCTTTTCTCACACGATTTAGTGTCCGGTCGGTATCGTGGCTCGGTCCGGTTCGGCCTTGTGAGAATGATGTACGGCGAGGAGGAGTTTGATTCAGACTCGGACTCAAACATCGACTCGGATGGCGGAGGTAGAGGCGGTGGTAAAGGTGGAGGAGGTGGTAAAGGTGGAGGCGGTGGGTCGGATACGGAGAGCGGCGCTGCGGACACACGGCGGCCTCTCGGGAGGGGGTTTGTGCGCGTGCAGTGGTACCCGGAGGGAGGGAAGCAAGACATGCGGGAAACAAAGGTAATGTTTACACAACGTCCCCGGGCTCAGCCTTCAGGGGAATAGGGCTGTTCTCAACGGTTGGTTTTGTAAATATTGCTGTTGCTATTGCTAGTTAGTTAGTCAATCCGGTTAGTTAGTTAGCATGCTTGCTAATTACAAGCTAGCTAGCTCGTGCTTAGTCTAAGCAAGGCTGCTGGCTAGCTGCTAACATGCAGCAAACATTTCGACCAGGTTCTGCAGTCCTATTGGGTGTGACTTTGCTAGCTAGCTCGTGAAGCTAGCCGGGTTAGCTAGCAAATAAAACTGTGATGCAACCATTGGCTCATCTAATGTTCTTTATGGTATCTTGTAATGACTTAAATCTGAATAATTGTCTTGCCAATGTTCATAAGCGCACCTTGCTTGGTGTAGATATCTATGAACATTGGTCTAGATACCGATGCACAATGGAACATAGTCAAAAGGACACAAGTTCCCCTTTTGTACACAAACGACTGTTTGTATTCTAACATCCCTAAAAAAGTAAAGCAGTGTAGCAATCTGGCAGCTGTCTATAATCACATCACATGAGATATCATAAAATAGCGCACCAAGCGAGGACCATCCCCAGTTCCTTGACTGCCTTCTTTGGACAGTCAAGGAGTTGGCAACAATTTGAGTTACGACTGCAATTTACAGATGGCTGAACCTTGAAAACAATAATCAATTCATATAGGTAAACTGATTTTAGCTTGGTGCGAGTTCAATTGTGTTACTTGTAGTTTCCACATTTCTCCATCAGTTTCACTAGGCAACGTTGGATTGAGAGGTTTTCCACAACTGTAGGCATATCTCTTTAATGCGGTTGCACAATAAACACTGAAATCAAGAATACTGAATGTCCAGTGCTGCAGCTCGATTAAAGCCTGTACCCAAAACTGTCCTGCAGTGTCCAAGCCAAGCCAAATAAGAGATCTCCCATAGAGCTAATGGGTTTCTGCTGCAGTGAAAGGTTGCTCTCTAGGGCCTTATGGAAGAGGGTCACATGGAGGCAGGGTAGAGCAGGGACGGAGCTAGAAGATGCTCCGTCAGTGGGAGCTGCACAGGCCTGTTTTGTCCTGTGGACTAAATGTGTAAAGTTCTAGCCACGGAGAGTCAGTGTTGGGACAAAGGTTAGGACAAAGGTTGAGTGATGGATGTGTGTGTGTGTGCGTGTGTGTGTGTGTGTGTGTTTGTGTGTGTGTTGTAGAACAATGAGTCAGGGTTGTGTATACATGATCACTGGGGTGACTCAGCTGCTCTGCGTCAATGCCCAGTCACGTTCTAGGCCTCAAAGCCCTATTCCTCTGTATGTATAGTATATGCATGTTTTGTGTGTGTGTGTGTGTGTGTGTGTGTGTGTATATATATATATATATATATATATATATATATTATATATAAAAATGGGCCTACTAGTCTATTTTTGTTTTTTTGATCTGTGCTTGAATATGCTTGTGCGAGAGGGAGACTACCTTCCTCTTAGTTTGTGCCCATTTCATTACACATCCTGAGCAACTATTTTCCAATCAATAATTTACCACCGTGCGCAGTATGTAAAAAAAACTAAACACGTTTCCAAGATGCGGCGTCCCCAGGATTCAGTATGCTGTTTGTTCCCTCCGCATCCAACGTCGATTTGGATCTCTCCACTCCTACCTCCCTGTAGAGATCAGTGTACAGAAATCCATTAACTAGAACCTCGTATTCGACTGCAGACACAGTATGGCGTTTTAATTTGGTTTCCCCCTTTAAATGGTCCATATGATGCCCTGAAAACACTTTTGACGCTAATGCCAACACATTTGTGCATTTCCAAGACAGCCTCAAGCCTACGCTCGTTAAATTAACAAGGCATTGCGAAGATAAACAAACGAGTTGTTTGCGTACCTCAATGCGAGGCCTACATGCTGTGTTGGTAAGAGGCAACTTGGAAACAAGTTTCTTCTCACGCTGTGTCCTGCATCTCAAGCAGAGGGAGTATAATGAACGTGTCCCACGCGGTGCATATTAGCTTGAACTTGTATTATTCCTTCTAATGACGCCATGGAGCTTTCTGATCATACCAATGATGATGGAACCACATAACCCCCTCATACGTGTTCCCCTAGGGAGAACTTAGGCCCAGACACATTGCTAGCCTGCTTGACAATCGGTCTCTGACCCACAACCAGCCACATACGGCCAATACATGTTTTTCTTTGCTTTACTCTATTAAGTCTTAATTGGTATCCCCTAAGGGACATTCAGGCCTCAGATGTCCTCCGCTGGGCGCTAGTTCCAGTCAGATGCCCACGGTGACGCCCCACACTGCGTTCCGTCAGATCGCCCTAATTGGTATGTATGTGATCAAAAGCACACCTGCCGTGTTGCACTTCCTCTTAACAGACTTGAGAAATATCAGGGGTTTTCCTGCATAGAGGATTTTTTGGCGCCTCCCAAAGAGATTTTAGCCAGAGCCAAAGGAAAATCACCAGTGCCAAAATGATAAAAAATTGAGAATAATAATGGCAATTCAAATCCTCTCCAAATGTGTTTGATAGCTTAGCTTGTTTCAAGTGAAGCCCATCCCTCTTTCTTGCGTTGTCCATGGTTTGGACCACTAGTAATCGAGATAATGAATAGACAGGTTATCAGTATCTTAAACATTTTGTCTTCGTATCCATTTTGTGTCGTGTCGGGAGATTTCCCGCGATTGTCAAAAGTGAGCTCAGTCAGAACGGCAGCAAATAATATAAGCCTTTTTATGCTGGTAGGCTACTCGGCATAAAACTGAGGTTTCTCCCCAAAATTGTGTGCGCATCACCCCCCAAAGACCCATTGAGCCAGGAAAAACCCAAAAGTAGCTCATCTCATCAGAACCCACCCCCGCGGAATATTATAAGGAAGACGATAACAGGTGAGTAAGTAATCACATTATCAGCGGCAAGGACACCGTCTGTGAATACGGGGGCCGAAAGGACAGTTATTTCCCTCTGCCTCTCTATGCTCATCTCTACATGAAATGGAGAACGGATGATTGAGAGCGGATGAGATCCACAACCCCATTCCCACCTCTAGTTCTCCCAACGGAGAGCCAGGAATTTTAATCCGCCTCATCAGGACCGACGGCCTGTGCATGGCATGCGCTGTAAACACAGGGGCACTACAATCAGACCTTATTGAATTTTAGGCACCTCTGTCGCCTTCCT
This sequence comes from Borostomias antarcticus, assembly GCF_949987555.1. Taxonomy (NCBI): domain Eukaryota; kingdom Metazoa; phylum Chordata; class Actinopteri; order Stomiiformes; family Stomiidae; genus Borostomias; species Borostomias antarcticus. The sequence continues at coordinate 27,919,993 of NC_140240.1, forward strand.
CAAGCCCACTGCGACCGGGCGTGTCTCCTGCCAGTCGAGGAGCCCAGTGAAGCACGGGACCCACTGACCCTCGACGGCGCCCCTGCAACTCAGAGGCCTGAGGCTGAAATAGAGGCCTGAGGCTGAAATAGAGGCCTGAGGCTGAAATAGAGGCCTGTTCACTCACCGGGTACTGGACAGCATGACTGAAACAAAAACACTCCCGGATCCCTGTTGCTGCAGTACTCCTTCAAAGGCACACTAGGTACGCGCAGGCAAGATGGCCACTGCGCGTATCGTGCGTTCGCTCGGAACGTCCTTTGGGCATTTCTCCCTTAAGCCTTGAGCGTATGCATACGCAATTCGCAATAACGACAGAAATTGTCGGGGCAGTATGCCGAAAATCATCTGACGTTCTGTTAGATGGAAACGGCGAAGAACAACACAATGGCTGCGTTCCGCATCGCATACCTCTACTTTTTACTACCAGTACGTACTACAGCTGCCAGTAGGGAGTATGCACTTTGCATGCAGTATGCATCCAATTGGACTACCTTGTCATAACATTGCGCCTTGAAATTTGACCACTTTCGTCGCTGTCCGTGAAGCGGCCTTCTTCCACAGCTGGGATTCATCAAAAAGCCTCCGACGCGACTCGCACATGTGACATGATTTACGCCAAGCACAGGATTGTGGGTCAGAATAGCCAGAAAAGTGTGCTGGCTTGCATACTGCAAAACACGACCGGATGTAGTAGGACATACTAGTATTTTTGCCATACTGCATGTGGCATACTATGCATTGGGACATACTACATACATTTTTGGCATACTATATAGTATGGAAGTATGTGAGTCGGAACGCAGCCTACAGTACGACTGTGAATTTTAAAGGGAAGCTGTGTGAGCTAGTCTGCAATTACACACACCTGTACGATGTGATGTTGACGCTGCACCTTGGCCAGTGTGCGAGCGATGCCAGAATAGTTGGTGAGAAATTGGCAACGCTTTAAACCTTGAGCTAGAATGTTTTAATTATTGCTGACCTTCCTCCTAGCGGACGTGGCTTTTAAACATCCCTTTAGACATGAGGTCCGCAGTGGAGTTATGTGAACAATGGAGATTAAACCGAGTATATCATGGCCTGAAGTCTTCGTGCCGCGCAGCAGGTAGCAACGGTAGTCAGCGAGGGTGGTGGTGTCGCCCCCCCCCCCATCACAGCTTATTATTCAAGAGTTCTTGGTGGCTGAAGGGTCGTCGTCGGGGGGATGGTGGGGGGAGGGGGTTGACTGAGCAGCAGTGCCCAGGCTCAGGGGCTTCTCCTTCGGGGGAACGACGGTACTGAGCTGGGGGGCGATGGAGGAGGGGCAGAGGAGAAGGCCGGCAGGGGTGGGGGGGGGGGGGGGGGGGGGGCTAGTGACGACAGGGTGTGGCGGGGGCCACTGGCGGCCGCTGCTGACTGCTCTGTGGGGGGGGGGGGTTACAGAGAGAGAGAGAAGAAGGGAAAGTAAGAAAATAAATGGGAGGATGGGGTGAGAAGAAAGTATGACTGGGGGAAAAAACGGAGAGAAAGGACGAGCGAAAGAGACGGGCAGGACTGAGGCAGATGGTGGGTATGCTAATGAGGGTTGCCTTTTTTTTTGTCCTTGAGAAGCGACCCCTTCTGTGCCGTCAGGTCAATATTCTACCAGGCTCGGTTTTGTTTTTACTGAGGGCTGTTTGCGAGCATATGCGCCAGGCCGTTTATTTTGAACAAGACATTAGAATATTGTGTTCTCCGTTGCGATTGCAACGCTCTAAGACGGAGCTGCCAGCACAGTTCAGTGTACAGCCGGGTGAAGTGGAATATACTGGAATAAAACAGGAAATCGGCCTGTGACTCAGTCAAGATGGATAGTTAGCATTGTCTAGAACTGTCCTACTTTTTTTTTTTTTATTGGTTAGAGAGAGAGAGAGAGACTGTCTTGTCCAGTATCTCTCTTGTCCAGGGCCATAGAGGGCAGTGGGTCGTCAAGCTAACGGCCTGTTGTGGCCAACGGAATGGAAATAATGACTTGATATACAGTAGATGTCATCAGACTGCTCGGCAAGGCAGGGACGTTAAAGAGACAGTCACTTAAACGGTGGCAGCGTGGTGGGCAAGGTTTATTATGCTTTGTTTTTTCTCACCCCCTCTCTCTTCCTCCACTCCCTCTTTCTCTTGCTTCCTCTCCCTCTCTCTGCCCTTTGCTATGGAAAGCATTAGGCCATGTGTACGTCAGCCTCCATTCTATTTTTCACTTTCTGCCTCGTCACCCAACCCCCCCCCCTCCCCTGAGTCGCTGCTTTGTTATTGGCTCAGCCTGTCTGCTGGTGATGAATGGGAGGTTGGAAGGATCCATCTCAGAAATGGGGGTGGGGGAGGACTGAAGGATGCTCTCTGCCCTGACTGCACAGTGACTCCCATCCATCAGCTGGGTCCAAACGAGGATTGTCCAGCCTGGGCTGTGGACTGCGGAAATTACATGCCAAGTCACTCCTACACACTCGAGCGTCTTATCCCCCAATCATGTTAAATCATCAACTGTCCCACCATGAGTGGATTGTTAATTAGCCAGCTAACTAGGCTTGTTTGAGGCCCACTGCTGTAATGTGATATCACTATTAGCCCAGTCGTTCCCTGCTATCACAAGAATATCTAGTATTTACCTTCAGCTCAGACTCTAATTGACTTAACACTTAAAGCCAAAGACATACTGTACAAAACTTTGAATCTATGCTCATTTGCTCATGAGTGAATTGAAATGTACTCGGTTATTTGCTTGCCAATGCTAACAATGACATGCAAGAATGATCATTTTGGCTTCGTACCACACCGGGTTGATACGAATGGGTGGTCTTATCTCGTATCGCTAACCTGGCTGTGGTCCTGCAGTTCGCAAGCGGCTTATTGTACAGTAAGTGCTGTGGGATATACCGCGTAATCTGGGACACGAGCAGCGTTGGGAGGTGGGCAGGGTAATGTGCCAGGGCCTTAAGCCCCGGACGCACTGGAAGAGTCTGACGCTAGCGTTTTGAAGTACACCGATTGTTTTAAATGGCCGATCACGCACCGAAAGCGTTTTGAGGCGAGTCAAACTGCCTTGACGCTTCTACTCCGAACTTGTTTACATTCTGGAGCGTCAAATGGGGACTAATCAGTCTAAATGAAATCAGTTCCCTATCAAAGCTGACGCCTGCAGTGCGCCATAGGAGCGTCGAATGAGGCGAGTCAAATGAAGCGCGTCAATTGACTCTTCCAGTGCGTTTGGGGCTTTAGGATATGCACACACACACACACACACACACACTGTTGCTCTAACCACCACTGCTCAGTCATAGGCCATAAGCGTTCCTTGATACTTACACCCCGAAGAGGAGGTTCTTTATTTAGCCACACGGTGATCACACATTACTTTCTGGGATCGCCGGTGGAAATTGTTCCCTGCATTTATCCCATCCCAAGCTGTCCTCCAGAGTCAGCCAGGAGCAGTGGGCAGCCAGGAGCAGTCCAAGTGCTCAGTCCAGGTCTTGGTCAGGGACCGGACTGAAGAGCCTCTGTTCTTCTGCCTGTTTTTCGTATTGAGTTCCTTGGTAGGAAAGCCTGAGAACGTGGGGAGAACATGAAAACTCCACACAGAAAAGCCTGGAGACCTTCTTGCTGTGAGTCGACAGTACTAGGTACTGTCCCCCACATGAGCGATTTTTGGGGTTCAGGGTCTTGCTCAAGGACACGCCGGAAGCTGGGATCGAACCGGGGACCTTGCGATCCACAGCCGTCCGCTCTACCTCCCGAGCTACATGCACATACTGTACATCCCCATCCACAGTCTCCTGAAAATTAACCATTTCCAATTCGAATTTATGAATCTATTTTGTACCACTATAAATTAGAGGGCAAATAGTAGCCTAACCCTAAAACATATTTTTTTTTTTTTTTTTTTGTTGCTGTTTGGCTAGTGCTGCTGTACTTGCTAACTTGGCTAGCACTAGCCATAACCACCACGTCTTGTTGAGGTTAGTTGCTAGCTAACGTTGGCTAACTAGCGTGTTCTATAGCCAGTTGATTTCTTAGATGCATTTTTTGCCAGGTTTGCAATGGCAGTTAACGTCAGTTTACATATGACCATAACACATGCCACAAGCTGCAGGCCAACCTGCTATTTGCTAACAGCTATTTTGCTATTTGCTAGCAGCTATTTTCAGTCAGCTAGATAGAACTAGACAGCCAATACAAAACAGATACTGTGTTGATAGCCAAGTTAATATTAGTCTTGGCTCAAGCCTTGAATAAACATTTTAGCCCCTCAGGTCTGTTTATTTTACATAATGCCTGTGTATCCTGCTGTTTTCTTAGTCATTGAGAGGCTACCTGATAATCGAGGTCTTGTAAGGTTCCTTTCACAGTACGGAATCAGACGGAAGATGATGTTTTAAGTAAAGTAGCCTAGGCCGTATGTTGAAGTAGGCTACATGGGAATTTTTATTATTATTTTTTACCGTGGTATCGAATTGGGTATGGAAAATCATGGAATTTCACTGGTATTGGTATCGACTACTAAATTTTCAGTATCGTGACACCCCTACTGCCCCCTGTCCTCCGCTCCATCCTTTCATCACTCCAGTCCTCTTTCCCTCATCCCCCCTTCCTCCCACCACTCCTACCATCCCGTCCGTCCCCATCCCCTCATCCTCCATCCCCCTCTCCTCCCCTCCCTCCCTCCCTCCGTCCCTGTGGACCGTGTTGTGGAATGCCGAGCAGTGATGTAATGTGCTACGGTCGTCCACACCCTCCTCGGATAATGGGGAGAGAGAGAGAGAGGGAGAGAGAGGCTGCGTCCCCTGCAATATCGACCCCTCACTGTTTGTGTCTGTTTCTCTCTCTCTCTCTCCTCTCAGCCATCTCCACATCTCTTGTTAGTCCTCCTGCGCTCTCTTGCTCACGATCTGTGTCTGACTTGTTTGTCTGGGTCTCCTCCCGCCTCCCCTTCCCTCTCCTCCTCTCCCCTTCCCTCTCCTCCCCTCCTCCTCCCTCTCCCCTTCCCTCTCCTCCCCTCCTCCTCCCTCTCCCCTTCCCTCTCCTCCCCTCCTCCTCCCTCTCCTCCCCTCCTCCTCCCTCTCCCCTGTTGTTCACTCTCTTCCACTCTGTTAGTTTCTATCCCTCCTTCTCTCCTGCCTGCTCCTCACCCCCCGCCCCCCCCCCCTCCCCCCTGTTTCCCAATTACTGCCTCTCTCCCATCATCCCCTGCTTCTTCCCTCGTTCTCTGCACCCGCCTCCGCCTCTGTCTGTCTCCGTCCGCGCAGGCAGACACAGAGAGAGGATTGACGTGATGGGCCAAGGCACACGGTTCTGTCATACTTGTAGGAACCAGGTGGTTCTAGTGCACGCTATCTCGGGAGAAGGGTCTGTTGACGGCCCCTCTAAGTACAGCCATGTTCCGGTGCGTCTAAATCAATAGACCTCGACCAGAGATGGCTGGTTAGCAGCGACAACAGGAGTCTACTGAGAGGTTGGGGGCTTGAGTGGTGGGGGGTGTAGGGGTGTGGGCAGGTGGGGGGGGTGTACGTGTGTGTGTGTGTGTGTCTCTGTGTGTCATCATCTTTTCACACCCATTTGTGAATGTGGCATGTGCACCTGACCCTGTTTGCAACACTGCTTTTTATGTGCGCTTGTGGAGCCGGATGATTGCTGCATTATCGTGTGTGTGTGAGAGAGAATATGAGGAAGATGAATTGCTTGTGTGTGTGTGTCTATGGGTAACAGGCGTGGCCAAGGCTGCAGTCCTCCGCAGTCTCTCTCTCTCTCTCTCTCTCTCTCTCTCTCTCTCTCTCTCTCTCTCTCTCTCTCTCTCTCTCTCTCTCTCTCTCTCTCTCTCCCTCCTACCTCCTTGCTTCATATACCCCCACCTAGAGAGTGACTCGTGTTAATTAGCTCGGGAAGTCCAAACAAATGCCGTTCTCCATCGATCACTGTAATCAATCTGTGGGCTTCCTTAATCAGAGCATTTTGTTCAGGCAGCCAAGGTTGTCTAGTCACAGCCTCAGTCGCTACCGTCCATCTCTCTCTCTCTCTTTCTCTCTCTCTCTCTCTCTCTTTCTCTCTCTCTCTCTCTCTTTCTCGCTGTCTCTTTCTCTCTCTCTCTCTCTCTCTCTCTCTCTCAAGCACACTCCCTTCCCCTAGCTCCATCTTGAATGAGATGTGAGTGACAGAGATCTGCTTTTTTACCGCCTGTCTGCCTGGCTCTCCCTTTCCAGTCAAATCCCAGTCTGCGCTAAGGTGTGTGTGTGTGAGAATGTGTGTGTGTGAGAATGTGAGTGTGTGTGTGTGTGTGTGTGTCTCTCTCTCTCTCTCTCTCTCTCTCTCTCTCTCTCTCTCTCTCTCTCCAGCATCAGGCCCCCTTACAGAACAGACCGCTGGTTTCCAGACTTGACGTAACGCTGACTCGCCCTCTTTGTTATTTGACAGTCGCTCGACAACAAAAGAAGCCGACGCGTGGGTTTCCACCAGGTTCCTGAGCGCCGCCGTAAACACCCGTTACTGTGGACCTGGAAACAGACTTCTGTGTTGTCTTTGTATATTTAGCCTTCACTAGTGGGCGACTGATATGGGGTTTTCAATGGCCGATTCCGGTATTTAGAGAGCAGAGCAAAACAAGAATGTAAGAAGACGACGAAGAAGAGGAATTGAGACACAAAATTGCAGAACTATAATGAACATTTATTTAACACCACTGGTGTTGTCTATTGTCCCTGTGGTGGATTTAAAAAGATAAAACAAAAATGTCAAATGGCATTAAATCAACCCGATTAATCAGTCAACCAATCAGTTGTTAGTGTTCACTACACATATATAGTACGTAACATTGTGTGCCGTTAATCCATATGTGCGTGGATGTTCCTTGGGGCAGACGAAGGCCTAATTTGATTGGTCGCAGTGTGTTCTAGCTCAGGTGATTGGGTGTAGGCCGGTAGAGGACTGTAGGAATTATTCTTCTGACGAAGGGAGATATTCTGTGTGTTGGGGGTGTTCTGTGTGTTGGGGCTGTGCCGTGCCAGTGTGCGCTCTGTTGAATAACGATTTGTTGTTGTACGTGCCTGACATTGGTACAACTACAAGGCTGAGGCAGGCCTACAGGCATTGAGTGTTCATGAATGTTCTTTCCCTGATTTATTTCTCTGTGTGTGTGTGTGTGTGTTGTGTGTGTGTGTGTGTGTGTGTGCGTTTTTTTCATACGCACAGGAGTAGCAATGATTTGTGCAGGCAGGGTGAGAGGGACAGATTAGCTCATTCAGCAGGCAACAGATGACAGCGAATACATCTCCAGGGAAACGGTAGTAGCCCATAGTGATCCCCGCCTTAAAAAAAACAAAAAGAAAGAAAAGGGAAGTGAAGGAGAGAAGATTGATGTCGTCCTCTTTCTTGAGTTCTCCGTCGCCTGTAGTGAAACGCTGCGTCCGCCTCCCCTGAGTCCCCGCGTCTATTTCGGGAACTGGAGCCACTGCTTCTGTAGATGGTACATATTATATATTACTGCCCGTGTCTCATGAATATATTACAGCCCTTGTATATTACGTTCCTATTACTGAGTCCTACGAGGAAATAATAGGATGCAACGCGATAGCCGGGTCGTGACCTTTTCATTCGTTTAGTTTCATCATCAGGAAACGTCATGTTGTGGGGTCAATGGCAGGTGTGAGGTGCTGTATTGGTATTGATTTAATGTGAGACTTCCTGTCGCCCGGCCTTGACTTCCTGTATTGGTCCCCGTGGTTCTGATGCAGCAAGCTAATGGCTTAATCCATGCTCAGCATACTCAGTACAGATTTAGACCAGACACAAAGTGTGTGTGTGTGTGTTGTGTGTGTGTATGTCCGTGTGTGTGCAGAGATATGTGTTCCTTGTATCAGAGAGTGTGTGTGTGTGTCTGTGTGTGTGCACAGAAATGTGTTCCTTGTATCAGAGAGTGTGTGTGTGTCCGTGTGTGTGCACAGAAATGTGTTCCTTGTATCTCTGTGTGTGTGTGTGTGAGAGTGAGTGTGTGCGCGCGCGCACAGGTTGTGGGCCTCTCTGTCCTTCCGTTCAACATCTAAATATCAAACCACTGAACATGCGTGTAAGTGGAGATATGACCGAAGGAACATGGCGATCGATCGTTCGCATCTTCCGCTCCTTTCATCAGAATCCTGGCTGCAGGGTACGGTTACAACTGCTGCGCGCATGTGTGTTAATCTGTGCTTGTGTGTATCCATGCGAATGAGCGTTAGAGATAAAGCCTTATTACAGCAGTATTACAACCATAATCTGTCCAATCCTCTGCTCCTCCCTGCCCTACCCGCTATCTCCCACACTAAGAACACACACCTCCCTCCCTGCCTCCTCCGCCAGCGCCATCACCATCGTCCTCATAATTACTTCCCTCCCTCCCTCCCTGAACCCTCCAGAGCCTCAGTCCGGCGATGGCCACCGGCTGCCACCCTCTGAACTCTGGCCAGCGGAGCAGCTTGGTGCCAGGGCCAGCTAGCCAAATCCTGCTAATTACCCTGTTAGCATGCTAGCTTAGCGTGCTAGCTGCTGCCTCAGATGCGAGACTTTTTCAAAAGATAGAACGAACTACACAGAGTGTGTTTCCGGAACGTGAATGTGTTTTCTTTGTGGAAACGGAGAAACATGAGAGAACAGCTGGATAGCGTCCAAAAGTGTCTGATGTGGCTCCTTCTGACTTGGGCTATAATTCCCCTGAGGGTGTTAACATTGTGGATCGACATGCTAGAAGATGGTTGAAGATGAGAAGTACGGGAATAACAGGGTTGCGGTGCTTAGGCATGATGCACGATGATTAAACGGGAATAACAGGGTTGCGGTGCTTAGGCATGATGCACGATGATTAAACGGGAATAACAGGGTTGCAGTGCTTAGGCATGATGCACGATGATTAAACGGGAATAACAGGGTTGCAGTGCTTAGGCATGATGCACGATGATGAAACGGGAATAACAGGGTTGCGGTGCTTAGGCATGATGCACGATGATTAAACGGGAATAACAGGGTTGCGGTGCTTAGGCATGATGCACGATGATTAAACGACAGAGGTCGTCCATCATTGCTGACATCTATCCTGTATGTTGTTAGATCAGGGCCAAGGAGGAAACTGGAAGATGCAGGCGGTAGAAACCATCAGAACTGCTTTAGACAACCAGGAAGAAGGATGCTTAGTCACTGTGTCAATGTAGCCAATGGACATAACGAGTCGAAACGGTCAACAAACTACACTACTTTCCCTTTGGTTGTAGAATTGGTCATTGTTGACTTCCATCTTTGTTGAATTGCCCTTTACACTCTGTCCAGTAGGGATGCACGATATATCGACAATCATATCGGTATCGGCCGATGTTAGTAATTTTTTGAATATATCGGTTTCGGTCCGATGTGCAAAACGGGGCCGATTTGAACAGCCGATAATTATTTCTGTCTAGCTGCTGTTGTGCGTGTGTTGTTTTTGATGCGGTAAAACTATGACTTATTGTCTTTTCCAAATCTTTTGGAATTAGAGACAGTGTTTCCATGTGTTTTTCAGTATTTATAACATTTGATTATCATAGAAACGTGTTTTTATACAGAACATATCGACATCGGTAAATATTGGTTATCGGCCATGACGGCAGTGTTAATATCTGTTATCGGTATCGGCCAAAATGTTCATATTGGTGCATCCCTATTATCCAGCCCTCCCTCCATCTCCATCAGTCCCTCTCTCACGGGCATCTAGGCCAGAGCCAGGCTGTGTAGCGTTGAGTCAGTGTTCCTCCGAGAGGCTCGGGGGTTTCGGGTGTTTATTTCACAGCGAATGTTAGTGTGGACCGACGAGGACCAGCCTCCTCCTACAATGTTTGACTTCACACCGCTTCGGTTTCCTGCCGTCACGCCGCCAGATTTCCACACCCCACGGCGCACAGGGTCTTAGACTCGGGAGTGTGTGTGTGTTCGAGAGAGAAGAGATATCAGTGTGCGTCTCCCTTGTAACGAGGCAGAGCTTTTCCTAATGTGTCGTAACTCAACCCCGATGTGTCCGTTTCATCCCCCTCTCCATGATGTCATCCCAGTATGCTGAGCGTCTCTGACGTCACGGGGCGTGTCCGATTGCGAGAGGGTATCGGTTTCTAGTCCTGTGCTAGGCCTAGTCCAGACCTAGGCTATACCTCCACCTTCTAGACGGGCTAGTTTTGCGTGTGTGTGGCGTCTGTCCTACAAACGCTGGTTCAGTCAGTACTAGCCTCCGCTGAGTATTACTGTAGTACACATCGGTATTTATTACTTGGAGTAACGGCCTGCTGTTGAGAGTTTACTGACATCAGCGCTGCTGTTTTGCAATGATCACAGTAACGGTGTGAGCCTGACAGGCAGCCAATGGGCATCTCGTCTATCATCTGACATTGTGGCGCTAAATCACTAATCGGGGAACAACTCTGTCCATCTGCCGTTTCCTAACCCTCTCTCTTCACTGTCTCTCCCTCTCTCCTCTCCCCCTCCCTCTCTCCCCCCCTCCCTCCCTCTCTCTCTCTATCCCCGTCTATCTCTCTCTCCCCCTCTCTGCCTCCCTCCCCCTCTCTCTCTTTCTCTCTCTCCCTCTCTCTCTTTCTCTTTCCCTCCCTCTCTCTTTCTCTCTCTCCCTCCCGCCCTCTCTTTCTCTCTCCCATCCCTCTCTTTCTCTCTCTCCCTCCCTCTCTCTTTCTCTCTCTCCCTCCCGCCCTCTCTTTCTCTCTCTCTTCCTCCCTCCTCCCTCTCCCTGTTTTTTCACTCTCCCCCCACCTCTGCTCACTCTCTCCTCTCTCCCCACTCTCTCCCTCCCTCCCTCCCTCTCTCTCTCTCTCTCTCACAGCTGAAACTCGAAGATCGATCCATGGTTATTAGAGATATCGTGCGACGGATGAATGTCAATGTAAGTACAGCCCCCCTTCCCCCCTAGTGTTAAAGTCATACCCAGTGTTTTTGTCCAAGTCGTAGCAGCGTCGGCTGCGGCGTGACGAGCCATCTTTTTCCTGCGCCCCGTTTCCAGGACAACCAGTGCGGGATCGTGACGAACATCGACATAGAGTGCGCGGTCAAGCTGGTGGGGACCAACTGCGTGCTGTACCCCGTCAACAGCAAGGACCTCCAGCACATCTGGGTAAGGCCTGGAGGAGATGTGACACCCCTTCATCTCTCCACAGCCTCGGAGAACCTCATCAGGGTCCTGGGGTTTATGCAGTGTCACACAGCGAATATCTTAGCGGATTTTAATTGGCCCAGATCAGAATTCAACTAATTATTCACTTCATGGTCTAGTGTGATTTATCGTTTCCTACCCCGGGTAGAGATGGATATTCTTAGAAGGGTTTAATGAGCACGAGGTATAATGTTGAGTAAGCAAGTAAAGCTTTCTTTCTATAGCGCCCTTCACAGCATGAGTACACAGAGTGCTTCACAAGTGGATATAAAAAATACAAATCACACAGAAAATTGATATAAAAAATACGAATACACATAAAATACAGATATAAAATACAAATACACATATAAAATACAGATACAAATACACATATAAAATACAGGCCGCTCCTACTATGAGTGTGACGGCCCGATTAGCTCTTGTTTATCTATATGAGTGTGTGTGTGTCTTTTTTCCACTTAGTCGTTCATGTACGGGGACTACATAGCCTACGACTTCTGGCTGGGCAAAGTGTACGACCTGACCAATCACATCATCCTGAAGCTGTCCAACGGAGCCAGGTAGAGTCTTCTCCTCCAATCAGAGCTCTGGGTGCCTCTGGTGCCTCCATGGCTGTGGCGTGTGTGTTCTGCAGGGTGGCTGGGCGGAGTCATAACCCGTCCCCCGTGTCCCATGTCCCCACAGGTGCTCCATGAGCGTGGAGGACGGCGCCAAGCTCTACGACGTCTGCCCCCACGTCAGCGACTCGGTAGGCTGGCTGCGGCCATCTTGACTCCAGCAGGCTCTCCAGCGCCGCCCTGCAGGCTGAGGCGGGAGGGTGCTTGTGTGTTTGTTACAGTTTGCAGATGACTGTAATAGCTGGGAGTTATTAGCTTTGAAAATTAATGGGACCAAAGCATATAGGCGAATCCGTTTTGCTCGAGGTTGTGCGCAAGATAGCCGGCAGCGGGTTCCTTATCTGGGTCCACATCTCGCCTGTTTTCACGGCTTTGGCGCGCCGCCCGTTGGGTGTGGCCACTGGAGGCAGTGAGCGCAGTGCATTGTGGTAGTCGTAGGTTTCTTCCGTTTGAAAACTTCTTTTCTCTGGCCATAAGGCACAAATTGCACAAACAACTGCACATTTCTGCTACATAAGTGACCCAATTTCAATTGACCTTTAGAACCCCAGTGGCAAAATACTCTAAGGTAGCGGTTGACGTGCTTCTGAACTGTGCTCTGAATTTAATTTTCTGCTTTAGCGCTTTCGCTATTAAGTTCACTCACTTTCCATAAACAGGAAATGTCACCCTTTTTAAGAGAAAATACAATTGTTTCCATCCCGGCGTTCTCAGGGGCTGTTCTTCGACGAGGCCTACGGGTTCTACCCGGGCCAGGTGCTGATTGGTCCGGCCAAGGTCTTCTCCCATGTACAGTGGCTCTCAGGGGTCAAACCTGTGCTCAGCAAGAAGAGCAAGTTCAGGGTGGTGGTCGAAGAGGTAAGAGAAGGTTTCGCCTTTTATCTTGTGTTTTTCTCAGTACGAAACATCTTTTTGTTTTAAATGTCCTTTTTTGCCTTTCGTTTTATATGACCTTTTATGCTTTTCTTGCATTTTCTCTTGATGCTTAATGTCTCATGTAAAGAACTTTAAATTGCCTTGTTGCTGAAATGTGCTAGACAAATAAACTTTCCTTGCCTTGTCCATGTGACAGTCTCATAGCCAGACCTAGATAGATAGATATAATATATACACAGTACCAGTCAAAAGTTTGGCCAGGTGTGTGCTAACTTTTCATTGGTACTGAATATATATTAATAAATGGGGATAAATAAATACAGTTTTTATCCCCAAAGGAAAATTCACTTATCCATCCCACACTTTCGGGCGGCGCCAGCGCTGGAGGAAGATCTGGCTGCAATCCATTTTCATTCTGGAATTGGGAAAAAAAAACACTGACTATTCTAGTAGGACAGCCGTCACTAGTGTGACCTCGTGGCTAGGACAGGGTGTCATGTGACTGAGTCATGTGACCGTTTGTCATGTGACTCTAGGTCCAGGTGGTGGAGCTGCAGGTGACGTGGATCACCAAGAGCTACTCCCCCAAGGGCTCGGACAGCGTCTACCCCCCACCCTCCACGCTCACCCAGGAGAACCTCTGCAGGTAACACCCCCCCCCCCCCCACACACACACACACTCCATTATCTATCCATCCATTATATATCATCCATCCATTCATTATATATCCATCCATCACATTTCCCTCCATCCTCTGCCGGTAGCCCCTCATGATCCATCCGCACATTCATTACATATCAACCATTAATTCATTCATTACATATCAACCATTAATTCATTCATTACATATCAACCATTAATTCATTCATTACATATCAACCATTAATTAATTCATTACATATCAACCATTCATTCATTCATTATATATCAACCATTCATTCATTCATTACATATCAACCATTCATTCATTCATTACATATCAACCATTCATTCATTCATTACATATCAACCATTAATTCATTCATTACATATCCATTAATTCATTCATTACATAGCATCCATTCATTCATTCATTACATATCATCCATTAACTCATTCATTATACATCATCCATTCATTCATTCATTACATATCCATTTATTATACTCGCATATATGTGTATCATCCATTCATTCATTACATATCATCCATTCATTCTTTATATATTTCGTTCGTTCGTTCGTTCGTTCGTTCGTTCGTTCGTTCATTCATTCATTCATTCAACACAATAACATTACATGCCCAACCCTCTCTCTCCCCCCCCCCCCTCTCCTCTCCCCGTTGTGGGGTCCAGGGTGCGGAGGCTGGGCTACTACGACCACACCCAGAGGCAGCTGGGAGAGAGGGCGCTCTACGTGTTCCCCGCCAAGGGAGACGCCACCCGCATCACGTGTGAAGGACCCGAAGGTGCCCCCGTCCTGCCCGAAGACCCCGTCGCTAGGAGGGTGAGAGTGAGTGTGTGCGCGCGTGCGTTTAAAGCCACAATCTGTCACATTAACAGTCTTAACAGTTAACTTTTCGCTCATTCAACCAACAACATGTCGCGAGTTATCTCCTCTTGGATGAGCTAGTTGCGTTCCGCAACAAGGTGGCTGCGTTCCTCGACGTTCTCCCCGAACTTTTCCTCTGCGCCGTGTGTTCTTGTTCCCCTGCAGTTGAAACGAATGTTCAAGAAAGAGTCGGGCAAAAAGGCCCCGTCTTGCCAGTCGGAGAACGTGGACTCACAAGGTGCCAGCCAGCAGCCAGCAGAGAAGACAGACAGCCTGGAGGGTACGCACACTCTCTCACTACCTCAAAATACCTACACTCAGAATTAGAAAAGGAACCAGAAAAGGAGGCTGTTTTTTTTTGCTTGCTTTTTCTTTTGTTTTTACGAAAAACAGCATACCGAGCTGAAAATCTTGTGTTTTGCAATGATCTCAGCGACCGCTGTCTCATTGCCTGCGTTCGCAAAAGCTCCCCTGGCAAACTACCCGTCACCATGAGGGAGAAGCGTGTTCTGAAACCTTTCAACGTTCGCGCGTTCTTATATGAGCTGGTATAGAGTTGGCCTGGTCTCCACCATCGACAATGCGTGGCTTAAGTTCAGACCTTTTTAGTGCTGTGATCAAGCTGTGACCTTAAGAAAACTACGGATAAAAATCAAATTAATCCATATTTGTCTTTGCTACCACAGCAACAAAAAAAAAGCCTCCTGGCGCCAAGATTACCTAGTTACGACTGCAACTGACGGCCTTTCGTCTCGTTGCCTGGGAATAAAGGCCACACAAGCTGTCGGACATTAGCCTGGGTCCAGACGTTTGAATCCGCCTCCAAAGTTGACTGATCCTTGGTCTGGTGTTGCTAGGTAAAACAGCTGATTCTCAGAGTAAAAAAATAATAACTGACGAATGAGCGCAGCGGGTTATATAACGATCAGCCAATCAGCACCAAGAGTGGGACTCACGCCGTTGTCAAGCTGTCGTCAAGCATCGTCCAGCTGTGCCGTTCGGACGATGCGACTTGAGAAGGTGCCGTATCGAGAACTTCTGGGAACTCATTACTTGGAGGAATATTGGTAGTAGTTGGTATTAGAAACAAAGCAGTCTACCCCCCTTTCAGTAGCCTCCTACGATTACATTACTGTTTCACTTCCATCCATGTTGCGATTGTTGTCTACGGTTGTCACGGTTACGCATCAGCATTGACGTTACAATCGAATCTCCCCTCCCGACAAACTCATCTCCCGACAAACTCGTCTCCATTTCCGCCTTTAAAGATGCCATCTCAGACATTTTCACTGATTCCTGCCACTGTTTCTCCTCCATGTAATGTCCCCACAAGTCAAGTCAAATTTCTATCGTTATATGTAAATAATATATTTATATTGCACATTTCATATGACAAGAATATACTCAATGTGCTTTAAAGTAAATACAGAAAATGCAAAGGTACTGTAATTACAGTACATGAGACGATAAAGGAACGGAAATAAACTGATTTAGTTTTTATAAAAGGCTTAGAGAGGAGACATTAATCTGATGATCTAAGGGATCTGGTCAGTGCGTATGCAGTGAGCATGTCAGAAACATAGGAAGGAACTAAGCCATTCCTAGATTTAAAAACAATAAGTAACCATTTAAAATCTATTTTTTGTTTCACTGGGAGCCAGTGAAGAGACAATAAAATAGGAGTGATGTGTTCAGACTTTTTTGATTTAATCAGTCATACTGTACAGTACGTCTTCTCTCTTATCTCCATTACTGTTTGTTGTTTGCTTGTGTCCACATGTGCATGTTTGGTTGCTATTATTGTTGCATCCGTTTTTATGTTTAGCTGCCATTGTTGATATATTTTGTGTCGTTATTATTGATGTATTTTTGTGTTTTTATCTTCTAGCCTACCTCCCTTTCCCTTTAACTGGCTCTTGTCACTTCCCAGGCCGCCAGCATGAATAAGAATTAGTTCTTAATGATTTGAAAGGTTAAATAGAATAGAATATATATACAGATCAATTTTTCAGTGCTCCTCATATCTGCTCCGTCTCAAGCCAAAGCATACAGCTTGCATTTAAACTCCACTCCAAATATAAACCCTAATCTAGTTTTTCAACCGTTTTGCCCCTCGCGTTCCCCGTAGAGCACAACCCCGACCACGCCTCCTCGTCCGCCGAGCCCCCCAACCACACAGACGCCCCCCGCCCCAGCAACGGACCCGTCCCCGTTCCCGCAGGACCCTCCGGCCGCGTCCAGCAGCCCGCCGCCGCGCCTTGCTTCCAGGACGGCTCGGGGATGGAGCCCGGGGAGCAGGACGCGGACGACGAGGCGGCGGACGACACGGACGAAACCAGCTCCCTGACGTCGTCGGCCAGCTCCACCGCGTCGTCGCAGAGCAGCGGTGCCCTGGGCACCGGCAGGAAGAAGAGCATCCCCCTCTCCATCCGCAACCTGAAGAGGAAGCACAAGAAGAAGAGGACCAAGTTCTCCCGCGAGTTCAAACCCGGGGACAGGTGGGTCTGGGTTCAAGCCCCCGGGGACGGGTGGGTCTGGGTTCAAGCCCCGGGGACGGGTGGGTCTGGGTTCAAGCCCCGGGGACGGGTGGGTCTGGGTTCAAGCCCCGGGGACGGGTGGGTCTGGGTTCAAGCCCCGGGGACGGGTGGGTCTGGGTTCAAGCCCCGGGGACGGGTGGGTCTGGGTTCATTCTGTTGTTCTTTTTCATTTCCTCCTGCTCCGTCTTTCCTTCATTTTCTTCGTTCCTCCTGTACCTCCTTCACCTAGATAGGTAGATAGGTAGATAGATAGATAGATAGATAGATACTTTATTTATTCTTAAGGGTAAATTGTGCTAAAACAAACACTCTTCATGTATAGCTAGAACAGGGTGTGATGTGAGCTTGCAATGTTTTCCCCCCATCAGCCTACTGTGAAATGGCCGCCCGGTCAGAGGTAGTGATTGAGCGTAGCCGGCACACACAAATCTAGTCTCCGTCGCTTAGTGTCGCTACATTTTCTATTTTTTTCTACTATTTTAACTGTTTTTAATTATTCTGCGAAGCACTGTGTGCTCCATTTGTTTGTATGAGCAGCGCTATATAAATAAAGTAGACTTTGACTTTAAGTGGGCTGAGATACTGTGTATGAACTGAGAATGGCGGAGAGGGAGAGAGAGAGAGAGAAAGGGAGGGACACGTAGAGGGATTGAATTAGATTGGGCTGTAGAGGGAATTGGATGGACACGGAGATGGATGGACGGATGGATGGATGGATGGATGGCGGGAGGTAGAGGAGAGTGATGGGGAATTAAGTAGACGGGCATACAGAGAGCCAGATTGGAAAGAGAGAAATGACAGATGATTGATGAGAGACGGAGACGGACAGAGAGACCGACCTTGAATTTGAACAGATTACCGCACCAGTTCTAATTTATACCACAGGTTGGGGTCAGTAGGTAGATGGATGAGTGCGAGAGACCTTGAATTTGAACTTGAACTGAGTCTCTCTTTGGGACTAATTAGACTGCCGTACCAGTTCTAACTTATACCAGAGGTTGGGGTGGGTAGTACTTTTATTGACTTTATTGAAATTGTACCGTTATAGCATCAGTATACAAAAGACAACACAGTCAAGACTAGATAAACTAAAATACAAGCTTACAATAAAATAGATAGAATACAATAGTGCCAGAATAGTGCTAGAATTCTAGAAGAGTGCCAGAGTTTTAAACTGGGTGCCGCCTGGACTACTGCAACTCCCTCCTTGCTGGGGCCCGGGCGTCAGCCATTAAACTCCTGGAACTTGTCCAGAAAGCTGCTGCTCGCCTGGTGTTCAACCACCCCAAGTTCTCCCACACAAATTCCCTTCTCCGTTCCCTACACTGGCTCCCGGTAACGTCTTGCATCCAGTTCAAAACTCTGGCACTAGCCTACAGGGAAATGAAAGGAACAGCCCCCTCCTACCTCCAGGCCATGGTCAAACCCTGTACCCCTTCCCGGCCGATAGCTCTGCTACCTCAGGGCCCCTGTGGTCGATCGGCATGGTCATGGCTCTTCTCTGTCCTGACCCCACGGTCACGGCTCTTCTCTGTCCTGACCCCACGGTCACGGCTCTTCTCTGTCCTGGCCCCGCAGTGGTGGAACGAACTGCCCACTGACGTCAGGAGTGCAGAGTCGCTCCCCATCTTTCGTAGTAGGCTCAAAACTCACCTCTTCAAGAAGTACTACAACGATCCTCCCTCTTAAGCACCTATTGTATTTCAGATTGATTCATGCACTTTGCCTTCAGCACTAGATTATGCTCTTAGTCACTTGTTTTCGAAAGAAGATGCTCTTGTGAGTTCTGTCAAGTAGTAGTACATTGGCTTTTCCTACGTTAAATGCAATTATTGTTAGTCGCTTTGGATAAAAGCGTCTGCTTAATGACTGTAATGTAATGTAGATACAAACATATAAGAAATGTAATTGAGATACTGTGTGCGCGCAGGGTGGCGGTGGAGGTGGTGTCCACCAAGACCTCGGCCGACGTCATGTGGAAGGACGGGCGCGTGGAGCACGGCATCCGCTCCAACGACCTCATCCCCGTCCACCACCTGGACAACCACGAGTTCTGCCCCGGAGACTTCGTCGTCGACAAACGGCGTGAGTCGCTAGCCGAGCGGCGAGCTCGTATGTAGGGCGTTTTCTCAAAGTATGCCAAGCGGAGGTGTCTGTACGGAGCGGTCTAGATATAGAGAGGTTATTTTTGGACGGTAACGGCTTGTTTTAGGCAAACAAGGCTCTTCTATTGTGCGTCCCTGGTGATCCGTCGCTTGGCTCGGAAAGTGACTGCGTGCGTGGTTGTTTGTTTTATTTTTGTACAATGTGTGCGTCTGTGTGCTGCGTGCGTGTGTGTGTGGTCGTTTGTTTTACTGTGTACAGCGTCTGTGTCTGTCTCTGTGTGCTGTGCGCAAGTTATTTATATCATAATGTGACAGGTGAATAGGATATGGATCTGAATAAATAAATAAACCGGGGGGGTGTTATGCACATGCTGTAGCTACAATAAATAATCCCAGGGGAGTGGTATATTGACATTTGCATGTGGTTAGGTTATGTACACTAGATATTCTACTGTATGTACACTAGATGGTCTAGATCATCATTCAGGTCCTGAATGGCTTGCGTGAAGAAGCTCTTCCTGAGCATCTCCGTGCTCGCCATGTGAGTGCGGTATCTCTTAGCAGAGAGAACAGTCCATTTCCTGGGTGGCTGGGGTCTTTCAGGATCCTGTTGGCTTTGGTCTTGCATCTCCTGGTGTAGATGTCCTCGAGGTGGGGGAGTGCCCCCCCCCCCCCCCCCCCCCCCCAAGGCACGATCAGCTGACCGTACCACTCTGTAGGGCCTGGCCATCCTGAGAGCTGCTGTTCCCAAACCAGGTGGTGATATTCCCAGTCAGGATGCTCTCCACCGTGGATGAGTAGAAGCTCTGTAGAATCTGGTGGGACGCTCTGGATTTCCTCAGTAGTCCGAGGAGCTTCAGTCTTTCCTCACCACAGTGTCTACTGAATGTGTGTTGACCATGTCAGGTCCTGGGTGATCTGGAGGTCAAGGTACTTGAAGCTGTCCACCCTCTCTACAAGGGTCCTGTTGATGATTAGAGGGGTGTAGTTCCTCTCCTGCTTCCTCCCAAAGTCCACCAGCATCTCCTGTCTTGTTGACGTGTGTGTCTATTCCTGAATGTGTGTGTGTGTTTATTCCTGACTGACTGAGTGTGTGTGTGTTGCCCCTCCAGCCCAGGCCTCTCAGGACCCAGGCGTGTACGGGGTCATCCAGTCTGGTGACCACAAGGGCAGGACGTGTGTTGTCAAGTGGATCAAACTCAACACCAGCAGCGACGATGTGGAGGTCAGCCAGGACACACTGTGTGTGTGTGTGTGTGTGTGTGTGTGTGTGTGTGTGTGTGTGTGTGTGTGTGTGTGTGTGTGTGTGTGTGTGTGTGTGTGTGTGTGTGTGTGTGTGTGTGTGTGTGTGTGTGTGTGTGTGTGTGTGTGTGTGTGTGTGTGTGTGTAGGTAGATGTAGGTTTGTGTCTGGGAGTTTGTTTCTGTCTGTATGTTGATGTAGTTGTGTGTGTGTGTGTCGATGTAGGTGTGTGTATGTTTGTATGGGAGTGTGTTTCTGTGTGTGTGTGTGTGTGGATGGAGTCTGGGATTAGTTTTTCGGTCCGTGTATTGATGTAGTGTGTGTGCGTGCGTGAGAATGTATTTCTGTCCGTTTGTGTCTGTGTGTGTGCGCGCGCACATGTGCCAATGTAGATGTCTACGTGTTTAGAAGTGTGTGTGTGTGAGTGGCTGTGTGTGTGTCTGGAAGGGAGTGCGTCTCTCGTCTGCGGGTGCGTCTCTACCTCTGTCTGGCTCAGTCACCATGGCAACCCGCCTGCAGCCCCATATTTGGTAGTGTGACTCTAACGAAAGACTCTCCTGGCGGGCGCCCCTCCAGGTCATAGGGGAGGAGGAGGACGTGAGCGTGTACGACATCGCCGACCACCCGGACTTCCATTTCAGAACCACCGACATCGTCATCCGCATAGGGAACTCGGAGAACGGACAGAACACGGACGGCGAGAACGAGGTAAAAAAAACAAAAAAACACTTTACTTCATAGTAATACATCGCGATATTTGGACCTTTACAAACATGTCTGGTGCTAATTCTCCAATTAGATTTACTAAAAGTAAACAGAATGGTCAAAACAGTGACTCAGAAAGATAATACATTGACATTTATTACCTTTTAAAACTCGCGCCCCCGGGACGCAGCATTCAATCGAAGTGCGCATGCGCAACGTTGTGCTTAAACAACACAGTAGTAGCTAACTATTCTGGCGTCTATGGATATCATGCGTTTTCTAGCTTAATGATATCATGGCGGAGGTGAGAAAACCGAAGCGAAACATCACGGAGGAAGCCAGAAAAAGAAAAAGACAATCTGATAACGTTGCGACAGTACGACAGTGCACTTACTCGCATAGCCTGTGGGGGGCGCAGTTCAGAGAAAACCGGAGAAAACGCTATGTATTGCAGGAAAGGCGTCAAATTTCGTGTCTTTTTTAGAGATCGTAGACTGTCCGCGTGGTGCAAGACCATCGATGTTGTTGACGAGGACGTTTGTCGTCGTGTTTGTGCGTGTGCTCTCAGACGTACGTGGGCCAGGTGTCCAGGGTGGACGTGAGCAGCAAGGTGGAGGTGGTGTGGGCCGATAACTCCATGACCATCGTCCTGCCCCAGGTAACCATGGGAGTTGTAGTCCCTCTGTGCTAATGAATAAAAAACACTTCTTAAAAGTGAGAATTTGCAGGGAACTATTTTGTCCAAATGTCCAAAACACACTCACACATGCTCACAAGAGTTTGATACACCTCTCTCTCTCTCTCTCTCCTCTCTCTCTCTCTCTTCTCTCTCTCCTCTCTCTCTTCTCTCTTTCTCTCTCTCTCTCTTTCTCCCTCTCTTTCTTTCTCCTTCTAGCACCTCTACAACGTGGAGTCAGAGATCGAGGAGACGGACTACGACTCGGTGGAGGAGACCAGCAGCGGCCTGTCCACCGAGGAGTGGGAGGACGAGAGCGACAGCTGGGAGACCGACAACGGCCCCACCGAGGACGACCAGAACGCCGAGAACGCCGCGGATGCCACCCTGGCCGCCACGCCCGCCGGCCCAACGCCCCTCATCCTCCCCCCGGACGAGGGCGCCACCCCCGCCAAGACCCCCTCCGCCGGAGGGGGGGAGGAGCCGGAGTGGGCTAGCCCGGCCGGCGGAGGGGCCACTCCGGGAGTGGCGGGGGCCGATGGCAGCGGCGGCGTCGGGGACAAGCCCGGGAAGGAGGGCGCGCCACGCGGCTTCCGCGAGCTGAAGGAGGCCCTGAAGATCCTGGAGAGCCTGAAGAACATGACGGTGGAGCAGCTGTGGACCGGCGCCTCGCCCACCTCGCCCACGACCGCCGAGCCCGCCTCGGCCGCCCACCCGCCCAGCGCCGCCCCCGCCCCGCCTGAGAAGCCCGAGAAGCCCACCAAGGAGAAGCGCTTCCTGGACGACCTCAAGAAGCTCCAGGAGAACCTCCGGAAGACGCTGGACAACGTGGCCATCGTGGAGGAGGAGAAGATGGAGGCGGTGGTGGAGGCCGGCGGAGGAGGAGGAGGCGGGGCCGAGGCGGGAGAGAAGACGGGGGAGGAGAGGCCCCAGCAGGAGGCCCAGACGCCGGTGGGGGCGCCGGACTGGCCCAGCGACACGCCCGTCCTGTGCCAGCAGAGCGGCGGCAAGCCTGGGGTCACCTTCACCAGCGCCAGGGGGGAGGTCTTCTCCGTGCTGGAGTGGGCTCCAGGTAGGGAATGTTGGGATGAAATCTTTCCTTCCTTCCTTCCTTCCTTCCTTCCTTCCTTCCTTCCTTCCTTCCTTCCTTCCTTCCTTCCTTCCTTCCTTCCTTCCTTCCTTCCTTCCTTCCTTCCTTCCTTCCTTCCTTCCCTCCTTTCTTCCCTCTTCCTTTCTTTCCTCCCCTCTTCGTTCCTCCCTTTCTCTCACCTCTTCTCATAGTTGGTAGCTGCGCCTTTCTGTGATTGGATAAGTGGAAGCTAGAATTGGCTAATCCATCAATTTTCACTCCTGGAATTGCCAATTACATCTAACTTGACATAAACCCCCCCCCAAACCCAAACTATAGAAGCCAACTCAATCTCGCTGTGTCTCTAACCATAACCCTAAATCCCTTTCTGCTCCTCTTCCTAGAAACGCACACCTTCAAGAAGATGGAGTTCCAGCCGGCGGAGGCTAAGAAGTTCTTCAGCACTGTGAGGAAGGAGATGGCCCTCCTGGCCACCTCGCTACCAGACGGCATCATGGTGAAGACCTTCGAGGACCGCATGGTAGGATCACGCTTCCACTGCCCACGGTCCTCGCTCTCTCACGGCCATGGTCACAATATACACTATATGGACAAAAGTATTGGGGCAGTTTGATGATCCATATTTATTTATTTAGGTATTTAATTTATTCGACATTTGACATATTTGAATTTTGGTAATTTTTTAAATCGGCTTCGGATTAATTCATCATTTTCCTGCTCCAAACTATCATTATTATATCAGCCTTTGAAAATCCACTATCAGTCGACTTCTAATTCATCCTTATTAACCACTTTTGGTTTGACTCTGAGCAAAGTGCAGGTTTTCGTGATGGTGGACAGGCAGCAGTGAGGATTTCAACTCATTCGGATTAAAACCCTCCCGTCCGCCTCCCTCCTTCCGTAGGACCTGTTCTCGGCCCTGATCAAGGGTCCCACGCGGACCCCCTACGAGGACGGCCTGTTCCTCTTCGACATCCAGCTGCCCAACATCTACCCGGCGGTGCCCCCCCTGTTCCGCTACCTGTCCCAGTGCAGCGGGCGCCTCAACCCCAACCTCTACGACAACGGCAAGGTCTGCGTCAGCCTGCTGGGCACCTGGATCGGCAAGGTGAGAACACACACACACACACACACACACACTCTTTCTGCCTTGTCCATCGTAGTCGAAGATGACGTAGCTTCCAATTTTTCTGCATTGAACCTGTCAGGCTATCATTGCTGTTGCTGCTAGTATTCTACACACACACACTATCGCGTCGGGCCTAACAACGCCCCGTAGCTGTGGTAAAATCCCCTGTAACCCACTGCCTCTCGTGGTCAATTGCTTAAATATAGAGGGTGACTTTTGGGCCTTTTTGTGTATCTGCAGGGCACAGAGAGATGGACCAGCAAGTCCAGCCTGCTGCAAGTGCTCATCTCTATCCAAGGTGAGTGGAACCGGCTGACACACAGACTCTCAACTCAGACACACACACTCCCAACTCAGACACACACACTCCCAACTCAGACACACAGACTCCCAACTTAGACACACAGACTCCCAACTTAGACACAGAGACTCCCAACTCAGACACACACACTCCCAACTCAGACACACAGACTCCCAACTCAGACACACAGACTCCCAACTCAGACACACAGACTCCCAACTCCGACACACAGACTCCCAACTCAGACACACAGACTCCCAACTCAGACACACAGACTCCCAACTCCGACACACAGACTCCCAACTCCGACGCACAGACTCCCAACTCAGACGCACAGACTCCCAACTCAGACGCACAGACTCCCAACTCAGACACACAGACTCCCAACTCAGACACAGAGACTCCCAACTCAGACACACAGACTCCCAACTCAGACGCACAGACTCCCAACTGAGACACACAGACTCCCAACTTAGACACACAGACTCCCAACTTAGACACAGAGACTCCCAACTTAGACACACAGATTCCCAACTCAGACACACAGACTCCCAACTCAGACACACAGACTCCCAACTCAGACACACAGAGTCCCAATTTAGACACACAAACTCCCAATTTAGACACGAAGACTCTGAACTTACACACAGCGCAGCCCTGCCTAACCTGACGCACCAGATGGTTACTTGCACCATCTGGAAAGTCGTCCTTGGAAAACCGTTTGGAAAAGGGCAGGCACTTACTTGACAGGTGATTAGCTGAGCCATCTGTCCTATCACTATCTATCGCGGGCTAACTTCAACCAATCAGATCAACGAACCATATGTGGAAGAGCGAAAACTTTTCAATCGAGAAAAACCTTAAGTGCCGTTCTTTGCTCTTCTTTCAATGAAGAAATACTCTCCAGTTTAGGTATAACTGATGCTATAGCAGCATCAACACACACACACACACACACACACACACACACACACACACACACACTGACACTCTCACAGACACACAGCAGTTCTCCTTTCATGTTTTCATTTGCTCGTCTCGGGCCTCAGGCTGCAGTGTGTCACACACGATCACTGAGGATCTCTCTCAAGACGTGTCAGACAGATGACACTGACAGATGCCAAAGACTCCGTGGTTTAAGTCCTTCCCCATCCTGCCAACTAAATTAATCTCAAAACGTGAGGATAACAAATGTCTCTGCTTCCGTAGCGTACTGTTCTACAAAGATGTTTCTTGACCTTGAAAGAGGAATCACTGGAGCACACGAGGCATTTGAGGCCGTTTATTAGGTGCAGATTATCAAGACTAACGTTTAGAAAATTACATCTTCGTGTAATGATGTTCCTTGACCTGTTTTTATACATGTTCTGGGGATAGTGGCTACAGTATACTCTTCACACACAATGGAGTAAAAGTGTGTTTTCGAATGACCTCTAAGAGTTTGGGGTTTTTGTTCAGTGCCACATTTAATCACATATATATTGCGCGTGTCTCTTCGCTCTCCCAAGGCCTGATCCTGGTCAACGAGCCGTACTACAACGAGGCGGGCTTCGACAGCGACCGCGGCCTGCAGGAGGGCTACGAGAACAGCCGCTGCTACAACGAGATGGCCCTCATAAAGATGGTGCAGTCCATGACCCTGCTCCTCCAGTCGCCCGTGGAGGTGTTCGAGCAGGAGATCCGCCAGCACTTCGCCTCCAGCGGCTGGAGGCTGGTCCACCGGCTCGACTTCTGGCTGGAGCTCCACGAGTCGGCCGAGAGGGGCCCGGCGCCCCGGCCGCAGTCCTCCAAGGAGAGGCGCCCCTCGGTGGAGCCCCTGGACGAGCAGCTGCCCCTGGGGCCGGGCCCCGTGGCGATGGCCCACAGCAGCCCCAGCAAGCCCGAGTGCGCCGGGGACGAGGAGCTGGAGGACTCGGGCCTGAGCCCCTCCACCACCGCCGCCTCCCAGCAGGAGCTCAGCCAGAGCTCCGACTGCGACGGGGCGGCGGCCGCGGGGCCCGAGGCCGGCGCCGCCGCGGCGCGGCCCGCGTCATCCACGGACGCGGCGCCCGGCGGCCAGCCGGCGGTGCGGCCGAAGAAGCGGAGGAAGAGCTACCGGAGCTTCCTGCCGGAGCGCGGCGGCTACCCGGACATCGGCTTCCCGCTGTTCCCGCTGTCCAAGGGCTTCGTGAAGAGCGTGCGCGGCGTGCTGCTGCAGTACCGCGCCGCCCTCGCCGCCGCCGGCATCCCCGAGCACGGCGAGGACAAGTAAGTGCCTCCCCCCCCGGCCCCCTCCCCACCTCTGATACGATACGCCGCCCTTCCCGAAACGCCCCCCCCCCCCTCCCCTCCCGTCCTCAATCCCTGGAGCCCTCAAACCCCCCCCCCCCCCCAGAGCTGCACTGTGCCCCTAACTCGCCCAACCCCCCCCTCATCACGGACCCCTGCCCACCTACACCCCCCTTCTGCCAGTCCCCGCCGCCAACAACGCCCCCACGCCGGGCCGCTGGATGTGTTGTTGCTCTAGGGAAAGCTAACGTGTCGCTGTGTCGAGTGTTTGACTTGTGACATCTGTCTCATCTGCTCTTCTTTAGTGTCGCCTCAGAGTCCACTTGTGCTCAGATGTGAAGGGGGTGTTGAGGGGAGGGGGGTGTTGATCTGGTCCAACAGGGACCGACGCCAGGCTGCACCTACTCCTACCCCGTGGGGACCCCCCCTACATTGTGGGGACCCCCCCCCCTCCCCTCTCCTTTAAAGGATATTCTGAGCATTTGGGGATTCACAGACTTGGAAGGAAGACTGGAACATGTCACGCTTGTGCCCACCTTGGCCCCCTCGAGGCCTTGACTGCAAGGGAAGAGAATGGAGTAGAGAGACACTGAGAATCTGGGTCTAACGTAAAGGTGCCATTGACCGCCCTCTTCGCTGCCCTTAACTGCTGTGAACGAGGGCAGCAGTGTAATGGAACTTGCCTCATTTTTTTGGGAACTGTCGCCACAAAATGGGTGTTTTGCACAAATTTCCTCCTAGCTTTTGTCTATTGGATCGGGGGGGGGGGGGGGGGGGGATTAGACTTTTCTTAACATTGCCGTGATGTCCTGGAAATCTGCAGGGTCAAAAAATGGGACAGCCCCCGGGAAAGATCTGAAAGCTGGGTTTAAATCAGGAACTACGTTTCCCAGCATGCCTGGTTCTTTGACCCTCACAGGCACCCTTAGCACCGCTTTCGTGCCCAGTTCCCGCCCACCTGCACTCTCCAACTGAAGGACAATCTCGCAAAAATGGTCACCACTTGACATACTAACGGGTGGATTTGTTTTAACGTAGATGTTACTAGTTGTTCGCTTTGTGCCCTTCTCTCTCTCTTCCTCTCTCTCTTGCTACACACACACACACACACACACACACACACGCACCGTATATTCGAATGTTTTAAAACTGCCCACTTCACTTTGACTATTTCATTGCTGGTTTCCAAACGCTCCACACCAAAACACGCGGACAACATTGAGTGACAAAGTTTACATTCTCACCTCTGGAGGTCTATCTGCCACAGTTAAAATACAGAGGATGACTAAGCCCTGGAATAGGAACACACTAGCTTATATGGAGGACACACTATTCTAGTCCACTAGGCTGTATACACCATGTGGGGTATTTTTAACTCTCACCTCTTCAGAATGGTCTTTCAGAATGGCCCTCCAGAGCATTCCCACAATCCCCTGCGTTCCTCCTGCTCCTCCTCTTCTGCTCTCTCGCCAGGCGCCGGAGGTGGAGCCCCTCCCACACCACTGCACATGACACGAGTATAAACCACGCCATCCATTCCGTCGTCCATGACTTCTAGCTCATCTCAACATGTTGCCTTACTTGAATTGTTCTTGGTATGATATCGGACCAGTGTGTTCCAAGCCGATCGCCCCGACGCTTCCTGCAGTGTATATAGGCCTACGTGCTCAAACACATAATCATCCCGTTCCAGTGTTTTCTCAGTGCAGAGGTTTGCCTCCTTTAACCGCAGATCTAGGACCAGTGTTCCGCAGACCTGCTCATAAATCACCTTTATGAAGTGGGGAAAGAGAACTGGCGCCAGATCAGATCTGCGTTTAAGAGCTTTTGTCATTGATGTTGCACGTGCTGTTAACAGTTACACGATTCCACATTTGCATTTGAATTTGATCTTGATTTTGAAAGGTTTCTGTATGATTTTGATGACTATGCTTGAATATTATTATTTTGTTCTTGCCCTGCGTTATTTGATTCTGAATGGCTATGTCCCCAACATCAGACAGATGTCCCCACAAACCAGGAGAACGTAGCACTTATAACAAAATGTCCTAGGCATAGCTGTTATTGTATGTGATTTTTTTGGTATATATATATATATACTTTTTTTGGGGAATTACTTTGCTCTTAATGTATAGGTGAAAAGGGCCAGTGTTATTTATGAAAGCAGAGTTCGATTCTCTGTTTGGCCACATGGGGGCAGTAGTTAATTCCAGTGTGTCTGCTCACACAGAGGCATAGTACTGTGAAAGAAGAAAGTGCCCAGACCTCAGACCCACCTGTCTCTTAATAGTGCTTCCTGGACAGTTAAATCAGTCTTTGTTTACATGTTTGAAAACTCTTGCGTTGCCAGATATTAGGTCAACAGCTCTCATTTTGCGCTTGCTTACCTGTGAGCTGAATTTGGGGGGGTGTATTTTACTTGAACAAAGATCTGACACTTAAAATAAGAGTGTTAATGGGTGAGAGGGGACAATGTTGCGGGGGTGAGAGTGCAGTGTGCCATCATTGTAAATGAGTGCGAGTGTGAAATAAAGAGCCAAAAACAGGATTGATGTAAAAGAAATTAACAGACGATTGGGGGGTTTGTCTTGTGTTCTTCTTGGTTGTTTCCGTACAACTTTTTAAGATCACATTTCTGTACCAGACATGGCAATCAGGCTTCCGTTTAATACTTCTTCTCATCTCGGCATCCTCGTCACCCGACGTGCTCTTTCTGCTGCCTGTGGTGTCCTTGTGGACGATGGTTTGCTCTCAAGGTTTTGGTACTAGTAGCCTGTAGCCTTGGTTGGTCCTCCCCAACTTCCTGTGTTTCTAAACTCAAGAGAGGTGTGTATGTATGTTTTAATTCTAGCTCATCTATTTTTCCTGATAACGTGAACCATGATCAGGTAAAAACTGATGTGTTACAACTGGTTTGGAACCAAGATGTGCATACATGCCCTCTTAAGAATTTAGTCAGAAAATTGCTGTGTTTGAAACTAGATCCTTCTGTTTCTCTCTCTTCTGGGTTCTCTCCACAATCACAAGAACAATATGTGAAGCTCACTAGGTCTCAGAGAAAGAAAACACTGCGGGATATCAAGCACATTAAGCTATGAACCGTGTGTATGTGTATATTATTCAGATTTAACCATTATTATTATTATTCATGAGATTTTCCAGCCAAAGCATGTAACATGTTGCTTTAAGCCTTTTGAAGGGGCTACACAAGACTTGACTGTACGATGTCTACATTTCCACAGTGGCCTGTACTGGTAAAACTAATAAACATGATTTGTAGCCTGATTCTCTCTGTACAGAAGTCATGACTATATATAAATATATATATATTTAACAGAAACTTGAGTTCTAAGAGGTCATGGAGTGCTTGGGGTACAGATGTATACATTTGCCGAGTGTTTCTTTTTCACACGTTATAATTTGTCATTTTTCTAGTTTCCTTTTGGTGCATTAAGACGACTGTATAAAATGGTGATTAAACTTTTCAAGCAGTACCATAGTATAAAGTTGTCACTTGTGGTGGATAAGACAAAATTGATATTACACAAAAACACACCTATTGGGTAATTTGTCATTTATTTAAAGAAACACTCCATAGAATGTTTTTTTTTTTATTGTTTTTAAATAGACATTTGCCAAGTGGAAAAATAAATCTATTAAATTCATTCTCAAATAAAGAGAATCAGATTTGATCAAAAGAACACTACCGATACATTTCCCCCTCACCATACAACACCTGAAAAAGACAACCACACAGTCAAGAAGCAGCAGTTTCAAATGGCGACCGACCCCAGCCTCTTTGGGAGACAACAGCATAAGTGGGGTTTTTCAAAAGTGTGAACAATGGGGTTATTTAATAGCCTGGCTTCACCAGAACCAATTCGCAAAAAAGCGAAGGGTCTGGAAACTCACAGTTGCTTTCAGATTCCCACGGGGCGTTACCAACGGGAGGAAGTTACAAAGATGGTAGAAGAGACCAGGATATGGACCAGGTTTGTAATCACAGTACAGTAGCTTGTGCATAAACTGGAGGACGTTTCCGACAGCGCTATTGCGGCACTTCAAGGTTCAGATATCCACAATATATAGCAAATAAGCACTGTGCAACAAAGCTGTAATATTAACGATCTGGAATGCCTCCCATTCTATTCATTTCTATGAGCTTAGTAAAAAAAGAAAAAGAAAAGTGCTCCAAAGTCATTGGCACCCTGAATTTCCCCTGAGCAGGAAAAACTCTGGGCCCCTCTTTAAATCCAGCACAGCACATAGAATACAGTTTGTGCCCTTTACTTAAATTCA
Organism: Borostomias antarcticus; assembly: GCF_949987555.1. Lineage (NCBI taxonomy): Eukaryota > Metazoa > Chordata > Actinopteri > Stomiiformes > Stomiidae > Borostomias > Borostomias antarcticus. The sequence goes on from NC_140240.1 coordinate 27,950,570, forward strand.
CAACAAATTACAACACGTTCAAGGCACACAAAACAGCTACAGGGGCCACGTCATTGACAAGTACCAAACAGGCAAACTTTGCATAGGAAAAAGGCTTTTTTGAAAAATAAAAAGACAGAAGAGACTACAGTCACCGTTTTAAGACAAAGCCCTAACTGTAAACTTGGAACTCAGGGGGTCTGTTTGTGTCAAACCCAAAACCGCAGTGTTTAATCTTGCGTTTGTCAGGTGCCGCAGTGCGCGTGATTGTTCGACTCCTCTTCTACTGCGTTTTTGTCATGTAAGGTCAGTTTACCAGGTCGGTGTTTACTAGGGGTGTAACGATACACTAATCTCACGATACGATACACGATATTGGGTTGACAATAACAATACGATACACTAAGGGCAGGTGTGAAGCGTTGCAGTAGCGCTGCTGTTCACACCAATAGTGCATTTCTCCACATTTCTACTCCAATACACTTTGTGAATTTAGAGCTTAACTATTGTAATATCATGGATAGGCCTAGAGACAAAAGACGTGTGTGTTACCAGCGTTCACTGATATACAATAAACATATCACAATATTGTTTTCACCTTGACGATACGCATTGTGACGTTTCTGTATCGCGATATATTGTTACACCCCTATTGTTTACATTCTTTAAAACTTCAACAGAAGGTGCTTTCGTGGGCAGCTCAGCTGAGATCACAGGTTAGCTATTTAAAAAAAAAAAAGTATTTTGGTCTATAATTACACAATGCCCGTACCTGGACAGAGGACAGGCGTACGACAACAGACAAGACACTTATTGCACGGTGGGTCTCATTGAGTGTGTGAGCGCGTGCATTTGTTCCAGTGGTCAAAATATGCACTCGCTCAGTGATAATAAAGACATATTAAAATCATTGTTGTCCTCAAACCCGGAGACCCCAAACATTCTACCTCGGTTCCATACCCCCAGGAACACAACCCCTGGCATGAATTAAAAAAAACACATACATTTAGAATATAAACATATTTCTCTCATACATATCAGAATATAAACATCTCCCTTTATTCACAGTGTCAGAGCATTAAGCTACTCCCCCCCCACCCACCTCCCTGTTCAGGAGTCAGAGAGGGGGACGGCTGCCAGGAACACGCTCCCTCATGCAGCATTTAACAAGTCAATACTCCCTCCCCTTGTCACTCCTCCCTACCTCCTTCCATCACTCCATCCTCCTCTCTTTCCCCTCCATCCCTCCCCCCCTCCCCTCCTCACACTGACCAATGTGCTGTTTAATCGGCCGTGCGCCGACCGTGATGGTCTCTCTCATTCCCGAGTGTTCAGTTCCACTTCTGGCCGCGTAAGCGGGGCTAAAGTGCCGCAGGGTTAGCCTAGCGTCAGGCTGGCCTATTTATCCTGGGTCGGTTCTTCCACGTTTAGAATCATTTCGAGGGTTGAAGCCTGATGTTGATAAGGACACCTAGGTGATGATCTTTGGGGGGGAGGGGGGGGGTGCCCCTGTGTGGCAGCAGCTGCACCGCCCCTGTGTGGCAGCAGCTGCACCAGACAGGAGTGATAAAGCTCAGATCAGGATGGATGGAGGGATAGATGGATGGATGGATGAATGGAGGGAGGGAGGGAGGGAGGGAGGAGAAAGGACGAAGAGGAGAGGCTGCACCCAGGGACCTGAAACGGGCACAATGAGTCATGAGTGACCTCAGCCTGTAACCGGCGCCGCCTCCTCCTCAGGGCGGAACAGAACAGAACCGATCGGGCCACGGCTACTGGGGTCGTAGGCCGGTATGGAATCTCATCCTCCTCTCTCTCTCTCTCTCTGTCTTTTAAAGCTGGTGGTTTTGGTTTGTTGACTGAAGTCAAAAGGAAAACAAAGGAAGCCGCGCTTTCTAGCTTAGCACAAGATCGAACGACTCGAGAGGTTCCAAAAGGTCTTCGAACGCGAGCAAGCAGGTCGATTGAAGCAGCCAAGGAAGCTGTGTCTGTTAGTTGTTGGTCTCAGCCACACGCTTGCTCGGAAATCAACCTGGCCTTTGCCACACTGCAAATGCTCAGGCGTAGTGTGCTATTTTGGGCATTTAGCTCTATTTGTGGTCTGTCTACCATGAACCCGAGACCATAATTTCACTGATTGTGAAATTATGGAAAAGCACATTCATCATCGTTTTTCCAACACATTTACATATGTCCCATTGACTTCCATTGTAGCCCAGTGAGAGCCTGCAGAAAAACTGCAGCTAGCTCAATACTGGAACAATCAGTGAAATGATGGTCTCTATGTTTCAGGTTCATTGTAGATAGGGATGGGGATCAAAACCCGGGTCCAAAAGGACCCGGTTCCAAATTTCTCAAGACCCGGTAATCAATAAGGTCGGAGCTTATCGGGTCTGCTATCGAGCCTACACCCGAGTGACCATTTTAACCGGGACAATCAAAAGTGTAGGCTAGGCTACTGCACGTTCATGCCAGCGCACAAGTAGGCATATATATATATAATTCTGTAGCACCAAAACGCATTTTCATTCAGAATGATACAAATATTTCAGTTTCAGCATCATGGACAGCAAGCAACATATTGGTCTGCACACACTCGGCTACACTTTTAGTCTTGTAGGTAGGAATGCCGACTTCAAGATCATATTAACTTGATAAATGTCATGTGAGCACTGTTAACAAGCATCACATTATGTTGTGGTTAAACCCGTTGGCAGTGAATGTTGAAAACTAGTGTTCTACAGATATTTCTCGGTACAACCGGCTTAACACGGCAATCGGGTGTCTGGTCACCCACATTATACGTCCTGTCTAATCGTCAAGTGCTTGGCTTCATTTCACTAGAGTGAAAGATAAAGACGAGGCGAAATGCCAACTGTGTTCGTAAGCAATAAATGCAAAACCAGTTCTGTTAAACATGTATTGCCGCCCGTCTTGTTTTTCCCATAGAAAAGTATCGATAGTGGTATCAATAAGGACCTGGATCATTAAGCAGACTCGATAACGGTATCGATATCAATAAAAATGTATGATCCCCATCCCTAATTGTAGACAGACCACAAATATAGCTAAATGTAAAAAATACACTACCCCTTTAAGAATAGGCTGGATGAAACTAAATCGCCCTTTTGATCTTCCAAGTTCATAGAAGTCCCACTTGCTAGCAGAAGCGGTCACTGGCCTGTGATGAAGCGAGTTCAGACGGGGGGGTGTTCATCGTAATGCCAGCGCTAGCTCAGGGCTACGGCCAGTCTCTCCTCAGTCTCTCTCCAGAGCAGCCAGTATCTCCTCAGTCTCTCTCCAGAGCAGCCAGTATCTCCTCAGTCTCTCTCCAGAGCAGCCAGTCTCTCCTCAGTCTCTCTCCAAGAGGGAATAATTCAAGTGTGGATGGCGGCTTTGCTACGACATGGTGATGACCCCCCCCCCCCCCCCCCCCCTGTTGTCATGAACATGCCTGGCAGAGCGTGTGTGTGTGGAGGGGGGGGGGCGGTCCTTATCTGTTAGCTCGCCGGCGTTGACCCACTCGGCTCGGCGCTAGCCGGCGATTAGCCTCGCTAGCCCTCGGTGCACCTGGGCCTGAACCGGTCCGTACTCCACCGCCTCCCCGTCCACCGTGACCACGCCCTTGGGGGAGTGCGGCTCCAGCCGGAGCGCCCGCGCCCGGGCGTACACCAGGTGCGGGCAGCCGTTGGCCAGGTGGGTGCCCCGCTCCATCGCCACGAAGATGCGGAGCAGGGCGTAGCGGGACACGCCCGCCGTGACGTAGAAGAGGTGGATGGCGTTGTCCTCCAGGGCGGCGCCAGGCGCCGCCAGCAGGTCCTCAGCCAGGTGGGACTGGTACATGGCCAGAACCAGGACGAACTCCTCCTCCTTCACCACCACCCAGTCGGCCGGCACGGGCCGGTCCGGCGGCGCCAGGAGGAGGTCGGCGGGACCCTCGGTGGCGGGCGCCGCCTCGTTCGCCTTGGCCCTCAGCGAGTTGTTGGAGCTGCAGGAGTTGTGGTGTGCGCGGTGCGAGGGGGTGGGGCACGGCGTGGACGACGGCGGCGACCGCCCCCCGTCCCCGGCGGGCAGGTACGCCAGCCGGCCCCGGTAGACGCGCAGCGACGCCAGCCTCAGCAGGGTGCCCACGGTGAAGCGGGCGGCGCCCACCCGCCGGTACTTCTCGCTCTCCACGTCCACGTCGGCCACGAAGCCCCAGGCCAGCGACAGGAAGGAGAAGAGGCGCGCGCCGGAATGGAGGCGGACCGAGGCCAGGTCCATGCGCGTCACCAGGCCCTTACACAGCAGGAAGCCACAGCTGACCAGCAGCTCCTCGCTGGACACCGCCTGGCACCTGAGGGAGGGAGGGAGGGAGAGAGGGAGAGAGAGAGAGAGAGAGAGGGAGAGGGAGAGGGAGAGGGAGAGAGAGAGAGAGAGAGAGAGAGAGAGAGGGAGAGAGAGGGAGAGGGAGAGAGAGAGAGGGAGAGAGAGAGAGAGGGAGAGAGAGAGGAAGAGAGAGGGAGAGGGAGAGGGAAAGAGAGGGAGAGAGAGAGAGGGAGAGAGAGAGGAAGAGAGAGGGAGAGAGAGAGGGAAAGAGAGGGAGAGAGAGAGAGGGAGAGGGAGAGAGAGGGAGAGAGAGGGAGAGAGAGGGAGAGAGAGGAAGAGAGAGGGAGAGGGAGAGAGAGAGAGGGAAAGAGAGGGAGAGAGAGAGAGGAAGAGAGAGGGAGAGGGAGAGAGAGAGAGGGAAAGAGAGGGAGAGGGAGAGAGAGGGAGAGAGAGAGAGAGAGAGAGAGCAGTTGGTTGGTGGTGAGAGTTTTCCACACAGACAGTGTGTGTGTGCAGTGTATCTGTGTGTGGCCCAACATCTCTGTAACTATTTGTGCACTCTACTGTTAGTCAGGTCTCTCTTATGAAGTATTTAGCCCATGTTTATCTGTATATGTTCTTAGCCAAAAGACAAACATTTTGTCGATCGTCTCGTTGAGAGGGGTCAGGGATTTTTTTTTTACAGCTCACTTTTCTGGCCCCCGGGTGAAACTGTTTTTTCTGCTTCCCTCTGGAATATGTAGGGGTGGAGGGGTGGGACCCCCCCCACACACACACCCATATTGCTCTCTGTAAAGCGAATTGTGTTGCCTCTGTGTATGAAATGCGCTATACAAACGATTTGATTTGTGGGGTCAGTGGGGGGGGGGGGGCTGGTCAGAATGAGTTAAGAGCAGTGTGTGTGTGTGTGTGTGTGTGTGTGTGTGTGTGTGTGTGTGTGTGTGTGTGTGTGTGCTGGGTTATCGGAAAGGAGCAGGCACAAGGATCCCAGGTTGGAGGTGGGGGAGTGGGAGGCAATTGACAGAATGGCGCATTAAGCTGAGAACGAGACTGTGAGCAGACAACAAAGACAGCCCCAGCTGGGAGAGGGGGGGGAGGAGGGTGGGGGGTCACTACCCCCCCCCCCTCAACAACCCTTCAGCCCAACCTGCAGTCAATATCATGAATGACGGTCTCCGTGGAGTTCACCAACACAGAGTTTGCTACCATATTGATCTTGGTCCTAGCCACTCATCTCACCTGTGAAAAAAAACCTATACATGTCTCTGTATTAATTCCTCGTTAAGTTCCTGAAAACAAAAACACACTCATTTCAATGTTTCAGGCCTTTTTCCACACCCATTTCAACTCTTAGCACATCTCCTGTCCCTGAAGTGGGACTTCATGTATATTATTCATCCATTGTATGTAGTCCAGTGGTGCACGCACATCCACGTTATTTCACAGGCACAGGATAAAAAATGGTCAAATAGTAGAAGCAGGATATCCACACTGTTTTTATGCTCCGAAGGTGCTTCAAGACGAAGACCTTGTAGGTCGAAACGTTTAATAAAGCACCTTGGGAGCATAAAATCAGTGTGCGGATATTCTGCTTCTACTAGTATCCATCCATTACCAGCAGAGGGCGCTGGCCGCAAACTGAACACCGCTTCCCGAATCATCCTGAAATCTCAACATTCATCTACCGTCACTGACCCGGACTCCACCACTGAGCACTAGACTGTCCAGTTGGCCACAGCACAGTGACAGAGCACAGTGGCAGATATTCTGGATGTCCCCAGAGGAGAGAGAGAGAGAGGAGGGGACAATGCAATGCGGTCTCTGGGGCCTTCCTGACATTGTGCGCGGCTGCCCTGGGCGATGGGGGGGGGGGGGGGGGGCTATTGTGTGAAAGCGGCTGATTGGATGATTGTGCCGAAGCTCTCGAAGGGCTAAAGAAACAGCCAGCGGCCGTACAGGTCCATCTCCCCCGTTTCAGGTTTCACCGCACGGACCAGAAAGGTGAGAGGAGGTACTACTACGCGACTGTGTAAAACTAGACGTCGGACACACAAAGACCAGGGCTCGCTGAGACGCCGAGAAGCGTCTCTCCTTTTCTCTCCCTCTTTTTTGCTCCTTCCCTCGTTCCTCCCCTCCTTGGAGGCTGTCCAGTGCGAAGTGACAGACGAGAAGGGGGTGTTCTTTCCACGCTAAAAGCTAAAAGCTTTCCCAAATCCTGCTGTGTCACAGCGAATCAGGCCAAAGACGGAGCGAGAAGGGATGTGATTATTCTTCTTTTGACGGATTGCGACCCGAGCCTCTGTGCTCGTGCGTGACGCTGTGGAGGGGCGGAGGTGTCGCGCTGGTCGCCTACCCGGAGTAGTGGTGTAGGGAGGCGGCCAGGGCGTTCCCTGACCCCCCCGGTAGGACGCCCAGAGGCGTCTGGATGGCCTCCTCCCAGTCCCCCCGCTCCATCAGTCCGTTCACCACCTGGACACACACACACACACACACGCCATGGACATCAACAGACCCTCTGGAATAATATGTCCCAACAGTAAAGTGATTGACCGATTGGCAGATTTGGTTCCGTAAAAGGGACAGTGTCTCACCTCGAACAGCAGCCCATCTCCAGACATGATGACCAGAGCGTCCCACTGGGACAGGTCCGCGTCCCTCACCAGCTCTCTGGCGTGGTTCTGACGCTCTGGACACACACACACACACACACAAGAAGTTCATTACTCAATGCCTGTTCGTGTGTGCACACCCCATGTGTGTGTATGTATGCGCGCACGTGTGTGTGTTTGACGGCCTATCTGTGTGTGGGCAAAAACGGTGTAGTTAATTTTAGTTTTAAAGTGTATTATCTTTCACAAGCCCAAGCCTAATTTTCTCAAGCACCATTGAAAGGTTGAGAGGAAAGCTGATAGACACCGTCTGAATGAAGCATCTATCAAGTTGCAAATTGGATTCTGGGGGTGAATGACCTCAGAGCACTCCATCGAATTAAACTGGCCTGGGTGTCGAATAATCAGGTGAAGGAGTCTCATTCCAATAAGAGTGGGTCTCAAAATGATGAATCTCCTTTGAAAAATGATTGTGTTGTATTGCGTTGAGTGTGCCGCTGTTTTCCATTGTATTGATCCATCGACCGCCCCGATCGATTAGATCCTGAATGTAGAACGGGATCCAGGGCTGGACTGGGTGAATATTTCCTGCCGGGAAATGTAGCCCCAGTCAGGCCACTAGCCGAGCCGACGCGGTGAGATGGAACACCTTCAGTTTCGTTTTGTTGACGGGGGGGGTACTGCGCGATTTGTTGACGGGGGGGGGGGGGGGTGCTGCGCGATTTGTTGACGGGGGGGGGCTGCGCGATTTGTTGACGGGGGGGCAGGCCATTCACCGCGGGCCAGGCCAGTTGGCGCGCCAGGCCACCGGGAACTATATTATAAGTATAATATAAAGTATTTTTAATTTTTTTTCCCCCCCAGCCGGTTCGGCCGCAATGGGTCGGCCGTTCGGGAGTCGTCCCGAACCTCCCGATGGCCACCCCGCCCCTGACGGGATCAGTAGCCTAAGAGGTGAACCTATGTACGTAGCTAGTCAAGTAGTCTACCCGCCAGTCCTCTGTCTAGCTCTCCTGTTATTCCATAGCTCTCCTGTTATTCCATAGCTCTCCTGTTATTCCATAGATCTCCTGTTATTCCATAGCTCTCCTGTTATTCCATAGCTCTCCTGTTATTCCATAGCTCTCCTGTTATTCCATAGCTCTCCTGTTATTCCATAGCTCTCCTGTTATTCCACCACGTCACCTGATCCTTCAGGGAGAGGCGATCAGAACGCGCTCGCGCGTCAAGAACACAGAAGCGCGGGAGAAAGCGCTGCTACAGCGCGCGCTCACCAACCGCCACGCACAGCGGCGAAAGTAAGGGTGCGTTCGTTTATAACTGGGAGGTGGCAAATTGCGACTTGCTTCTAGGAATGATTAAATAAAACACCGCATGAACTCGCACTTCCTCGTCGCAAATTCGGATATGTTTCTCAGCCCCCAGTTGCTCGAATGCACTAGATATAACTAGGTAACTGTGATATAATGGTATATAGCTCGAATGCACACAGGTCGGAGGAAGGTATTTTGCCACTTGCGACTTGCCAGCTCCGACAACAAACGAACATACCATAAAGCCGACTATAACTGCGCGAGCCACTCTAATCATGTCCACTCTATCGCCGCTCGCTCCCTCGCGCTTTATTTACATCTGTAACGAGGATAACATCAACCCCCTCTCTCCCTCCTTCCCCTCAATGTCACTCTCTCCTCATCGCTGCTTCTCTATCCGTCCCTCTCCTGTCGGCGTATTGCCATTAGCACTGGTCTGAACGCAACGCGAAGGTAGAGGGTCGCTCCGCTACACACGCGCGCACACACACACACACACACACACACACACACACACACACACACACACACACACACACACACACACACAAGGGCGTAGGTTTGGTTTCAACATTGGTAGGGACCATATAACAGTGTAGCCTGCATACACAATTTTTGCTGGGGACGAGAGGTTAAACCTCTTAAATATTCATATATTTATGAAATTGAATAATACTAATACAATGTTCTTAGTGAATCACATCCTGCCTGCAGCTGCGTCCCTCCACTCTCTCTCGACTTCTGCTGCTGCTGCGTCCCTCCACTCTCTCTGTCTCTCTTGGTTGCTGCTGGGTCCCTCCACTCTCTCTCTCTCTCTCTCTCTCTCTTGGTTGCTGCTGCGTCCCTCCACTCTCTCTCTCTCTCTCTCTCTCTTGGTTGCTGCTGCGTCCCTCCACTCTCTCTCTCTCTCTCTTGGTTGCTGCTGCGTCCCTCCACTCTCTCTTGGTTGCTGCTGCGTCCCTCCACTCTCTCTCTCTCTCTCTTGGTTGCTGCTGCGTGCGTCCCTCCACTCTCTCTCTCTCTCTCTCTCTCTCTCTCTCTCTCTCTCTCTCTCTTGGTTGCTGCTGCGTCCCTCCACTCTCTCTCTCTCTCTCTTGGTTGCTGCTGCGTCCCTCCACTCTCTCTCTCTCTCTCTCTCTCTCTCTTGGTTGCTGCTGCGTCCCTCCACTCTCTCTCTCTCTCTCTCTTGGTTGCTGCTGCGTCCCTCCACTCTCTCTCTCTCTCTCTTGGTTGCTGCTGCGTCCCTCCACTCTCTCTCTCTCTCTCTCTCTTGGTTGCTGCTGCGTCCCTCCACTCTCTCTCTCTCTCTCTCTCTTGGTTGCTGCTGCGTCCCTCCACTCTCTCTCGGCTGCTGCTGTGTATCTCCGCTCTCTCTCTCTCTACTGCTGTGTTTCATGCAAAAAAATGATTTTATTAAAATTGAGATTTTCATTGGATTTTTAAACTGACATTCAACTCATACATTGATATATCTGTCCATTAGGGGAGTCACAAAATACCAGACAGTAGGCAATACCTATTGTGAAATTCCACAATCCTGCATGCCCAGTTCGATACCATAGTTGGGGAAAAAAAATACACTACTTTGTTTAAAACACCCTCCAGCCAATATAGTGAGAGGAAAATTATGAGATTCCAGTTGGCAATTATACGTTAGCTAATAACTGTAAGAAACCAGGCTACACAGGGACGGGCTTGTATAAAGAACTACAGACCTGAGCCCTCATAAAACTAACGTTAAGAGCTCTCACGGGCTGGCTAACCTCTAGATAACGTTAAGAGCTCTCACGGGCTGGCTAACCTCTAGATAACGTTAAGAGCTCTCACGGGCTGGCTAACCTCTAGATAACGTTAAGAGCTCTCACGGGCTGGCTAACCTCTAGATAACGTTAAGAGCTCTCACGGGCTGGCTAACCTCTAGATAACGTTAAGAGCTCTCACGGGCTGGCTAACCTCTAGATAACGTTAAGAGCTCTCACGGGCTGGCTAACCTCTAGATAACGTTAAGAGCTCTCACGGGCTGGCTAACCTCTAGATAACGTTAAGAGCTCTCACGGGCTGGCTAACCTCTAGATAACTATGAGTATTCAGTTTC
>NC_140240.1:27968373-28040873 GCF_949987555.1 Borostomias antarcticus
GACAGGACGTGTCCATTAGGGCTGTGAGGGGAGGGAGGGGCTTCTACTGTACTGACAGCTTGACCTTTTAAGGTCCCGGTAAGAGACATACTAATGACAGGAGGGAGGAGTACGCTGCTAAACTGTGACATCCCCAGACACGCGAACCAATTACGGCAGAAACGCTTCGACAACAGTATAAACAGGCAGGCTCCAAAGGAACTGGTGTGATGCTCAAACGCTTCCTGTGAAATCTGTGATTACGAGGCTCTATTCCAGACATCAAAACCCCAGGCTTGAGAATGCTCCTGAATTATAATGAAATAATAACCACTGTCTCATATTCACCAAAGGGAGTGCCAGGATAAATGATAGGGAGAAAAAACCCTGAAGCTTAAAAAAAACACACACAAAAATTGTGTGTGTGTTTATGGCGTTTTATAATAGCAAACGTGAACAGGGTCTAGGGACTAGCATTACGCTAAAACTACCAGAGCGACCTTCATGAAACTCAGTGGAGGGATGTAGCATGGCCCACTTAGAACCCATTACATCTGGGAGCGGATATTACATTTCGGAGTGGATCCGAATCACTGGGTGGGCCCACGAGCCATTTCTTGGTTTGCTTGTTTGTTTGTTTGTTTGTTTGTTTGTTTGTTAGCAGGATTATGCAAAAACTACCTGACCGATCTTCATGAAACTCTGTGGAGGGGTGTAGCATGGGCGCACTTGGAGCCCATTACGTGCTCATGAATGTTTGATGTGGCCATCCCCTCTCTCTCTCTCTCTGACCTCCTTTCGGAGGTAAAGGGGGAGGAGGGGAACTGCATGTGAGTGTGTGTGTGTGTGTGTTTGTGCGCGCACACGCGTGTGTGTGATTGTGTGTGTGCCTGTGTGTTTGGTTGAGGACAAAGATGGGGTCCTTCTGATAGCACACCAGCCATTTAGCATCATTCCAATATGTTGAAAATGTCTCCTTTGTGATAAGGAGGGAGGAATTCATGTTCTACATCCCACACAGGCCCCAGTAGATGAACACACTATCATCACCGCTGTCTCAGGGTCCATTTCCAAATCGACCTTTGAAACCCGGCTATCGGACAAAACGGTCATAACTCTTTCATAGTGTCAAGTCCTCTATTATACTTGATAAAGAACTGTAGTTTACTGTACGGTTCAAAAGCAGTTTGACAATAATAAATCCATTTATGATACGGTAGACCATTTTATTACACTTTACAGTCAAAACATGTTCAAGTAGTAGGGGCAATTATGCTAAAAGCTGTTACATTTTGGATAGAAGCATGATATTTGCTACATATGTCCCAAAGACATCCTAGAAGGACTCCCCATAAAAATCGTAAAGGGGTAGTGTGCTATTTTGGACATTTAGCCCTATTTCTGATATGTCTAACATCAATCTGAAATATAGAGACCATCATTTCACTGATCGCTCAAGTATTGAGCAAGATCGATTTTCGTACGTTTTTAAAGACAGGAAACTCACTGAGTGGTCACTGGTGTCCGTTGACGTTCTGACAAAGAAATGGTCACAAAGTATGCTTCCAATCAGGTTTTATTTATCATTTAGCATAGAACCATTTCTCGCAGTCCACATCCCTCTGGACAAATCACACACACACACTCCAGTCCATCTCCAGTAAGGTTACTCAGTCAAACCCCTACTCTAACAGATTAGCTATAGACAACAGACCGACTATATTTTTGGTGGTGACGAAAGCAAACCATAATCAACTGTAAAATACCAGCACTTAGTACGCAAGCTGGCAATATATAAATTGGATAACCAGATTAAATAATAAATGCAATGAATAGCAAGAGCCACGGAGAAGATGGAACTTGGTTGTGGTTTGTAAACAGTGCCCTTCTGTTATCAGTGAGGAACTGTTTTTACAGATTGCCAATATAGCAATTGGCCAATATAGATAACAGTACAGTACTACTCAAATGTATTCAGATCCTTGTACAGCCCTCATGTTTTGTTTCCTTACACCCCCCCCCCCCACACACACACACACTTTTTCCCATCATATGTATGTACCCCCCTCTTTTTCCCTTTTGAAGTGCATTATATTGGCTGAAATGCTGTAACGTTTGATTTGATCAGTTTGTGCTTCTTCTGTCTACTGTCCATGGCCCCTAATATAATGCATAGCACAACTTATCATATAGAAGTTGGTCATAGGCCTAGCTAGCAAGAACATGTTCAATGAGAGTAGAAATGTTTCTAAAAAACAAAACAAAATAACGCTAGTTCTAGCCAAAGGTAGCTTGTTCACATGTGTGAGTTCAGGTCAGTTGTGCACAACACTGTGTGCGTGTGTAAAACACTGCTGGAGCCTCTTTGAGCGAGTAAGCAGATCATGGCACTTACAAGGCAGACCACAAAGGGTGTGGAGGAGGTGGTGGTTTGCTTTCTGTCGACCTCTGTTCAGAGGGAAAGAGAGAGAGAGGGAGGGAGGGAGGGAGGGAGGGAGGGACTCGGGAGTGTATGTGAGGTAGAGGGAGTTTAGGAAGATAGACTGAGGGAGAGGAGGAGGAGGGAGGTGAGTGAGAGACGAGAGCATGGGGACGAGAAAGAGGGTCTCAAGTGGTGTCTCGTGGGTATTTCTGACGGCGAGGACCAGGCGGTTGAATGAAAACTAACTCCCAAAGTGAAAAGTTTGCGTTTGGAATTCACTTCATCCGACAAACTAAAGACTTAACAGCTTACATGCATGTAAACAGGAGATGATCTGATAGTTAACAAGTGTACAGTAAAAATGTTGTTCCCCTCCCATGATCCCTTGTGGCAATGTTGGGAGTGGAAACTGGAAACGTGGAATTTCTTTTCGAATTAATACACTAGAATCCTAACATGTTAAACAAGGATTAAACAAGCCCAGATGTTTTATATGTCTAAACTCTGTGGATTTGAAAAGTACAAGTTTTTCCAAGTAGAAGAGACTGTACTACACATAGAGACTAGCATAATTTCAGTGATAAAGCCACATGTATTGGGCAAAATTAATTGGTAATGGGAAAAACAATTTCTAACTACTGTATAATATGAGATATGCACTTTGATCTGCACGCATTTCCCCATGGCCAAGAAGCGTCAGAATCTCTTCTGTTTGTTGAAGTGACTCCCTCTAGCTCTATTATGAACATAATACCCTCGCGATTAAGGTTGTATCTTTTTAAAATCTCTGTATCATGTCTCCATAATATTGATGCGATTACGAAGCGGATTGCCGGGAGCAGGCATGTTCGGATCGCTTGTGGTAGGTCTTAGCGACTAGAAGTCCTCTTGACTGCCTCTAACTTTTCCCAGACTTGGGAGCTGTTCTTTTCTTCCAGCTAAAACCCTTTGTGAAATACTCTTATCCCCAAAATTCTGGAGTCCTAAAACTAGGAGTGACACGCACATTGTTTTTAGGAGTTACTCCAAAATTGGCAAGTTAGGACCTATTTTTACCCTTAATGCTTTATGAATAACCAGCCCAGAAGGGCCAGTGGCCATTTTATGTGTACAAAAAAAACGACCAAATATTTAGAGATTTTCGCAAATGCATTAAAAATAACAAACGTAAATGTCATATGAACACAGGTATTCACACCCTTTACGGAGTACTTTGTTGAGGCCTCTTTGGCAGTGATTATAGCCTCAAGTCTTAATGGGTGTAACACTACAAGCTTGTCACACCTGTATTTGGGGTATTTCTCTCATTCTTCTGTTCTCAAGCTGTCAGGTTAGATTGGGAGTGTCACTGCACAGCTATTTTCAAATCATTCCAGAGATGTTCAATCGGGCCACGCAAGGAAATTCACAGACTTTCCCCGAAGCCACTCCTTTGTTGTCTTGGCTGTGTGCTTAGGGTCGTTGCCCTTTAAACCTGTTTAAAGTATGTTGTCCTCAGCACTCTGAAGCAGTTTTTTAAATCATTTAATCAAGGATCTCTCTGTACTTTGCTTCGTTCATCTTTCCCTCAATCCTAACTAGTCCCCCAGTTCCTACCGCTGAAAAACATCCCCACTGCATGATGCTGTCACCAGCATGCCTCACTGCAGGGTCAGTATACGTCAGGTGATGAGCGGTGTCTGGTTTCCTCCAGCGAGACGCTTGGCATTCAGGCCAAAGATCTTGGTTTCATCAGACCAGAGAATCTTGTTTCTCATGGTCTGAGAATCCTTTAGGTGCCTTTTGGAAAACTCCAAGCACTGACATGTGCTTTTTACTGAGGAGAGGCTTCCGTCTGCCCACTCTACCATAAAGGCCTGATTGGTGGAGTGCTGCAGAGATGGTTGTCCTTCTGGAAGGTTCTTCCATCTCCACATTGGAACGCTGGAGCTCTGTCAGAGTGACCATTGGGTTCTTAGTCTTCCCTGACCAAGGCCCTTCGGCCCCGATTGCTCGGAGGGGTCCTGGTGGTTCCAAACTTCTTCCATTTAAGAATGATGGAGACCACTGTGTTCTTCGGGACCATCAATGCTGCAGAATTTTTTTGGTACCCTTTCCCAGATGTTTCAGAGGTCTACAGACAATTTCCTGGACTTCATGGTTTGGTTTTGGCTCTCACATGCACTGTCAACTGTGGGTTATTACTGCTTTACATACAGTACAGTAGACAGGTGCGTGCCTTTCCAAATCATGTCCAATCAATTGCATTTACCACAGGTGGACTCCAATCAGCTAATCACTAATCAAATCACTGCTAACGGTGCCTCAACAAAGAACTGAGTAAAGGGTCTGAATACTTATATGATAGTTATACTTGTGATATTTCTTTTTCTTTTTTAAACAGACCAGACCATGCGCACAACATCATTTTCCCATTCCCACAATTCAGACTTTTCCCTTCAAATACCAACAACACCTCAGTACCATTAGATATGAAATTTAGTTTACGTTTATTGTTTAGACTTCAGATTATTGTATATGCAACATCGACAATGAGACATTGGCCTCAATGAGTTCCCCTGGATAAATAAAGGTGAAATAAAAATGAATGAATGATAATGGCAAACCACAATAAAATCTGATTACATTTATCGTGATAAAATTATCATTAAAACCGTGTTTGATTTATGCACTTTGAAAAACTCACTAAATACTGTCCAGCATCAACCAAAGTCTCCCAAGACAAATTATTTTAATGTTTATGCAAACAAAAAGTGCATAGTGATGCTAAGTTTATTTGTGGTTTGTAAGATAGACCTTGGTGAAATGATTTCACTGTGTATCAGTAGTTTTTGAACATTTTCAGCACATCACTCAGAGAGAGTGGTGGGGGAGGGTCACTACTATTAAGGATAGGTTTCTTGGGCCCAGTCCCAATTCCCACCCTCATAAACCCTCAAGCCCTGAGCCCTCACAGACTTATTGGTAAAGTGGTTGAGCACGAAAGGCTGCAAGGGCTCGAAATGGTATAAAAGGAATGGGACTGCACTTGTGACATCATGTTACGTTGACAGCAAAACATATTTCTTACTATTGTGAGTTTGGGACTTTTTATTTTACTTTTCTAATTTTACGTGATGTTGTTCTTGTAGGCCTACATGTAAATTAATTTTGGGCTGAGTCAAGTTCCCTTTACATTATCACCCTCTGTGTTACCCTCAAAACATTTCTGTTCAACTTGTTGAAATCCTTTCATTTTGTGGTCCCAAGCTAACTAGCGACATTAGGTTACAGCATGTGATTCTTGTTTGTGATGAATCCAAAAGTATTAAGATAAGAATGACATCTCAATTCAAAGAACACTGTACCGAGATGGATGATTAATGTCATGCAGCTTTTAAATGGAGAATCATATGATTTAGGGCAACAGAAATTGATGTAATTTATCACCATAGCCAACATATTTTCAAACAAATCAAATTATACAAACCCATGAGGTTGATAACCTATACGTAGAACTATTGAAACCAAAATAATTATAAGGCTACTTGTGCAGATAAACAAGTCCAGCTGAAAACATGAAAACATATTTTCTTTAATAGCGTGAACATTAGGGTTGGTTGATCTGTCCGTGCTTGTTTATTGGCTGTTCTTCAGGTAACCCTGTGTTTCACGTCACGAGGATATGGACTGTGGGTAATTCCCTCAGGCAAAGTCTGCAGAAGTGCAGACTTACGGTAAGGGGGCATAAAGGGCTCAAAATGTCTGCCAGAGAGCCCTCATGCACTTAACGATTTGACAATGGGACAAAACCTCACGCACTTAGCGGGAACACGCCTCAAAGTCTGTGAGCCCGTACGGGTGGACCTTGGGACAGGGACTTGGTTTTGTCTAGGGGGGGGGGGGGGGGGGGAGAGAGAGAGGCTAAGTCAGAGGTCTTGACAGCACACCAAGCCCCATCTCAGACAACCTCTGACAAGGGGTCCCCAGGGAGACAAGATGCGGCTGCCTCTGCTGTCTCATTGCTGCATCCACACACACACACACACACACACACACACACACACACACACACACACACACACACACACACACACAGTATAATGATGCATGTGACAGATAAAACTTTGAACCTGAACACAGAAAACAATGCGAGAGTGCTTTACTGATCAACTTTAACTAGCATACTGCTTGGGAGTAAACACACCTTAATTACCCTGGATGGTTTCAGCTATGAATAATATGGCATGAACATCAGCCTACATGCACCGTGAAGTCTGAGATTTTGAAATGGGCAGTGATGTTAGCAATTGCATTGACTACCAAGGAGCAACCTGCTCTGTTTCTAAAAGCAGAGGTCCTATGGAGGTGGGACCATGTGTGTCCTGTTAAGTCTCCATTATCATCATTATTCTCTTCATTTCACGCTACAGATGTAATAATAGCCCCGGTTGTTTGTGGGCCAGGTTATGTTGTTGTTGACCTATAAGCAAATCAGCCACCAGTAAAACAGTCTCACCTCTGCGAATGTTGAAATGCAGTTGTAAACTGATTGACCCAACGTCAAGAATACCGGTCGACTGAATGTCAAGAGCGCGCACACACCCAACATTGTGCACAGGGTTAAGAGGGACACTACTGACAGTGGGCTTCATTCACCAATATCTCCCTGTTCCGTTCTTAAACCTAAAAAAGTTTCTGAAGAAAGCTCCCATCTGATTCAAGACGTGTTCGTAAACCGTCGAATGAGTTTGCAACTGGCTCCTCGTAAAGATGAATCCCCAATGTTTCGTTTGAGCGCGTGCCAATTCTCCCGCCAGCCCCAGATAAGGAAATTAGTCGTGACTAAAGAGAAGTGCGAATATGTCAGTTCTCCTTTCTTAAACAATTGACCTAGAGAATAATCAAATGCTGAAGGCAAAGTGCAAGAATAGCAAACGAAAAATACTATAGGGTGCTTAAGAGGGAGGATCCTGGTAGAACTTATTGAAGAGGTGAGTTTTGAACCTGTGGCGAAAGATGGGCAGCGACTCTTCTGTTCTGATGTCAGTGTGCAGTTCATTCCACCACTGCAGGGCCAGGACAGAGAAGAGCCGTGACCGTGTTGATTGACCGCAGGGGCCTCGGAGTGATGGGGCAACCAATCTCAAAGTGATAGAATACAATAGCCTACAGTATACAGAAATGTAACAACAAAAATCTAAAGACTGATAATTAGTAGTCAAAATGGCACGAATATGTAAAAATGGCATGAATGCTATAGGAAGACCATTCAACAGTTGGAAGTGTTGGGGTGACCTCTCGAAAAACGATGTTGGAGTTTCTTTTATGTAGCCTACGGTTGAGGTCAAATAAACTGGGAGGAGGGCTCCTTGGGAGGAGGTCTCCAGGCGTTTCCTAAGTTAGGTCAACGCCATAAGGCAGATAAACACACAAAACCGGTTGGACTATCAATTACAGTCGGTTGGACAATAGGCCTACAGGCCCTAGCCTATAGAATTGCAGCATCTTTTGTCCTCTCAAAAATACAGTTCTACGAATTGTGAAATCCTATCTGCCTCGCAGTGTAGCGATATGATGGCTGCATGGTGAGAAAGTTTGAGAATATTTTTTTCTGCACAGTGTAAAGCTCAGAGGAAGAAGACGGCTACAACTAGAAAGGGTGCTCAGAGAGCACAGGGATCTGCTCATTAATGCATGTTATTGGTGTAACTCAGTTGAATACATTAACTCTTATTCACAATACAGTAGGTTAACTCTTAGGCCTATTTACAAGTTTGTTAAAACCCCAGCAAACATGCAACGTCAGAGATGTTCAGAACATGTCTGTAGGCCATAACATTCGCCAGTTCACACCCACTTTTGTACGTCTGGTAGACTAACCCTGCCTTCCTCTCTCCTCCCTAGTGTCTCTTCCTCTTATACATTAACCAGGTCCTGTGAACACCTTTTTATATCTCACCTTTCTGGCCCCCGGGTGAACTGGTTCTTTGCTTCCCTCTGGAATATGTAGGGGCGGGACCTATGCCCGTCCCCTATTGCTCTCTGTAAAGCGCATTGTGTTGCCTCTGTGTATGAAATGCGCTAAACAAATAAAGTTTGATTTAATCCATCTTAATGGTAAATAAACAAGGCTCTAAAAATGGTTGAATTCTGGAAGAATACGGGAAATATACTGTAGGCCTACGACTGGGTGTCCCAATATCTGTCGAATAGGCTATCCAACTTGAAACCAACTCCACCTGGGCTATAGCAGTAGTCATAGATGCCAATCTAGAGTGATGTAAAGGGGTAGTGTGCTATTTTGTTTAGCCTTATTTGTGGTCTGTCTACCATGAACCTGAAACATAGAGACCATAATTTCACTGCCGTTTTTATGCCGGCTCTCACTGGGCTACAATAGAAGTCAATGGGATAGGCCTACGTAAATTGTACATTGTAGCCCAGTGAGAAACCGCATAAAACCCGCTGCTATGTTTATGGTAGACAGACCACAAATAGGGCTAAATGTCCAAAATAGCACACTATCCATTTAAACAGCCTCCTGTAATAGGCTACGATTCCGAATGTCCTACCCACTTTTAAACTGATAATTATAGTGCCGAACAGCGGCAATTCCTCTCATTTCGAATTGGGGGCATGATCATAATATAATAAATAGTCATTATTTTTCGAGGTCGTTTCGAGGATTTCCGACCAGATGGGGCGCTGTCCGCTATGTGGAGTATGACAGTTGAAGAAGACTACCTAGTAAAATAATGACGATGCCACAAAAACCGGCTAAAAGGATCACTTAACAGTAGCCTAGCGCCGAGCTTTCAAACCCCATCGTTTGTTAGAATACGCGTTTCTGCTTTGGTGAGTGGCTTTGAAATGTTTATTTGACACTTTTAAATGTGAGCCAACTTGGCGACTATTTAAAAGTCAAAATTTCCTGTTGGTAGAAAGCACTGTGGTAGCAGATGCTACGTCATCAGCGCACTCACAGTTCCTGAGAAGGGGTAGTTGATGTGAGAAGGGGTAGTTGATGTGAGAAGGGGTAGTTGATGTGAGAAGGGGTAGTTGATGTGAGAAGGGGTAGTTGACGTGAGAAGGGGTAGTTGATGTGAGAAGGGGTAGTTGATGTGAGAAGGGGTAGTTGATGTGAGAAGGGGTAGTTGATGTGAGAAGGGCTAGTTGATGTGAGAAGGGCTAGTTGATGTGAGAAGGGGTAGTTGATGTGAGAAGGGGTAGTTGATGTGAGAAGGGGTAGTTGATGTGAGAAGGGGTAGTTGATGTGAGAAGGGGTAGTTGATGTGAGGAGTTTCCTAGCCTACCGTTTCTCAGATGCTGCTGGCGAGCCGAGCTCTGGCGGACAGCGTGGGCCCATCGCTCAGCCTCCTCCAGGTTGGCCCGCGGGTCCTCGGCCAGCGCGACCCGAAAACCCTGCTCGACCCTCTGCCGCGACACCCCGGAGCTCATCCAGCGTTTCTTAAACGGGTAGAAAAAGGCAGAGAAGTACGCCGCCGCGTCCGTGTTGTCATCTCTGAACGCCCGGCAACCGACACAGTCTTTCAAGTTGAAAACCACCTTGCCCCGTCCGGCAGGTGTGGACGTGATCTTCTGAACGGTGAGGTCCCTCTCGGTGAGGCTCACGGCGTACCTCACCTTTCCGTTGCCCGTGGCCGTGAATTCTCCGTACAACACAACCTGGTTGATGCCATTGCGATATGGGTCCGGTTCTAATTTCTTCTGATCCATCCTGCGCGGAGAGAGGGTGGCACTAGTGACCCAATCCGCAGACAGCGCAGCACACAGTCATATAGCCATTGAGGAAGCGAGCAGTCGCCGGAATAGCCTAAATGACTGCTAGTAGCCTGGACTACGGCTGCAGGAAGAAGCGGAGATCAATCCTATTGGGCAAGTAGCCCAAGTTAGCCAATTAAAAAAAAGAGGTGCCAGGTCGCTCCCTACTGACAGAACTGGAGAATGTCATTTGTCAGAAGTGCCAATCAAAGCTGAGAATGATGCGCACGTTAAGCACTGAGACTCAATGCGACGAGGAACATATCCGAACCCGAGGTCTCTAGGCTACTGACTATCAACACACCGAGTAGCCTAACCGTATACTAATTTAGAATGTGTCGTAGCTGACTGTCACCGTTACTGCACCAAGGAATGATAGGACTGCATAGTGGAAAGTCGCGCCCTTGTCAGTGGTCACAGAAATAGGCTCGAGTCTACCTCCTAGATGTAATTTAATTCAGTATAATAAGGCCTCAGTTCTATATGTGACCACTGGACTAGTAAAATCGTCCGTTACAGCGATGAGCTGTAAAAGATAGCAATTCTCAGAATTATCTTCTTTAAGTGGCAAGTGAGTGTGAAAGACAAGAGAGGCAGGGAGATGGACGTGGACTTTGTATTGACTCTTCATGGTTGTTAATCATGCTAAGCTACATATTTACTTTCATTATTGATATTAATTTAGGCTACTAATACGACAAACCCCAGTGATAGAAAAGTTGGGGAGATATCTGGTAGGCTATTAATTGTAGAATGGAGCAATGTCTCCACCAATTGGCAAGGTTGCGTCCCTGCAAGCAGATAAAACTAACCCTAACCCAAGACGAACAGTGTGTGTGGGAGAGGTATTTACCACCGTAATCGACTAGTAGATCATATATATGATATTATATAATTTTTGTCATAACTTTGCCATAGTGTGTCACGTCGAAGCACAAATGACCCAAGTGCAGACTTTAAAGATTAAAGACCAGTTTATTGCCATGGTTTAGCTACACATACTAGGAATTTGCTTAGGTCGATTATGCATACACTGATGGATACGACATTAGACAGGGTGCAGGTCAAGACAGTGCAAAGACAAGGCAGTGCAAATGCAAAATACAATATATCAAAAAAGTACAAATGCAAAATACACAATTTATAGGCTACAGAATGCAATGTGGTGTGTGTACAAAGTGTAGTGTGATGTTTTATTTCTATACGATTTGTGTGCCGTTTTGATATGTAGTGCATTCAGCTGTCGTGTGCAAGTGGTGCAACGGGTATAGAGTCAGCGGGGGGAGGGGAGGTGGGGTCAGAGGGGGACACAAACCTTTGCTGATGAGGCTGGTGGCAGTGGTCTTGGTCTTGGTCCTGATGGACCACAGCCTCTTGCCAGAGGGGAGTGATTCAAAGAGATTATGACCGGGGTGGGAAGGGTCGGCTACAATCTTTCTGTCCCGTTTCAAGGCCTCTTATTGTTTCATCCTGGGTACCCTTCTGCTTTTAGACTTATATATGAGGTTGAGTTTGAGTTATTTTAAGTTATGACCCTTTTTAACCACCAGGGGTCCCGCCTGTTGCGCTCACTTTCATTCTTGGTCCTAGTCTGACATCTAGTGGCCATCCCGTGTTGGTACATACAGATTAATGAATCCCACTCTAAACTCTACTGAAACTCAAAGCCTCACCCTTACACAAGCAATCTGGACCTCATCAATGACTACACTAACAATTTCACATAACTCCTACAGGACACTGAAGGTACTGAAGACATACTGTACTCCACAGCAACGCGACGCCCACTAATATCAGATGACTTAAACTACTGCACACCAGCAGCGCTAAAGGAATCTTTCCTATCTTTCCATCCTGGCTGCTTCCCTGCTCTTAGAAACACCACAGAACACTTAGATCTCCTTTTAGTTATGACCCCTTTTAACCACAAGAGGGCCCACCTGCTGTCCTTTATTTTACTCCTGGTCCTAGGCGGCCATCTAGTGTTCAAATGGTGCACCCTAGACTTTTCTGATAGTTCCACCCAGGCCACAATCCTGTGCCTGTGCACCTCTAGATTAATCAATCCCACTCCAAAACCTAATCCAACACAACCTTCTCTCTAACCCTAACAAATGGTTCATAACTAGGATCTCGACCAGGGGTTTCCAGAACACCCTCCTTTCCATACACACCTACAAGATTAGGACAGGAAACTGAATCAACCCAATGTCAATAGGCGTAGTGTGCTGATGTTTCTATTTGCGTTTTGAGCAACAGTCTGAGTCAATCAGCAATCACATGTCCAGACTGAGGATTCGCCCTTCCTCACTGACAAAACGGCACAGGTGCTCACCCAGGCTCCTGTCATCGCCCGCTTGGACTACTGCAACTCCCTCCTTGCTGGGACCCCGTCGTCATCCATTAAACCTCTCAAGCTTGTCCAGAAAGCTACAGTTCGCCTGGTGCTCTACCACTCCAAGTTCTCCCACACAACCGTCCTTCTCAGTTCTCTACACTGGCTCCCTGTAGCAGCTCACATTGTTTCAAACTCTGGTGCTACCCTATAGGGCAATGAAAGGAACATCTCCCTCCTACCTCCAGGCCACGGTCAAGCCCTACACCCCCTCCCGACCACTATGCTTTACTACCTCAGGGCGACTGGTTGAACCATCACTCTGAGGCTCCGGCTACCACAGACTGATAGAATGTCCTCAGCAACCTGCTACTCATGTCAAAGGACCTGAGCCTCCTAAGAAAGAACAGTCTGCTCTTGCCTCAGAGGGTCTCAGTGTTGTCTGTCCAGTCCAGTTTGTTGTCCAAGTACACTCCCAAGAAACTATGAGTCCACCATCTCAATTTCCTTCCCTTGGATGGTAATAGGGCTTGGAGGCCTCCTACTCCGTTGGAAGTCCACCACCTGCTCCTTGATCGTACTGATGAGTTGGAGCTGGTTCTTCCCAGACCATCTAACAAATCTCCTGACTACAGCTCTTTACTCCTCCTTGTCCTCACTGGTGCAGCCCATGACTGAGGAGTTTATCTGAGAACTTCTGGAGGTGGCACATTCCAGAGTTGTGGGTGAAGTCAGAGGTGTGGGCTGAACAGGAATGGTGACTACAGCCACACCTGACGGGCAGCCCTGCAGTCTGACTTACTGTGGCCTGCATGGCCTGGAGCTTCTCTGCAGGCTGGAGGATTAACAAAAACGTAACCTTTGTAAATATGGCTTCAACACTTTTGAACATTTTCAATGTTTTTCGGGGCACTTCCTGTGGTCGTACAATGACGGAAATTGTATCACGCGGTCGCCTCAAAGTCTACTTTCACCCGCAAGTGGTTGCGAGAGTGGATAGGCTCTGGCAGCCGTGAAATGTCTCCGAAAGGTCAAATTTAGGGCCTATGGTTTGAGGCCTGACTAAATTTGGGGGTCTTGCCGAAGGCAGCCGTGCATGAAAATCGGACCACATGTTCTCCGCAAAGTCTACTTTCACCCACGAGTGGTTGCGAGAGTCTAGCTTTAGTGGAAAGGCTCTGGCAGCCGTGAAGTGTCTCCAAAGGGTCACTTTCTCGGGCTTACGGTTTGAAGCCTGCCTAAATTTGGGGGTCTTACCCGGGGCCGCCGTGCACAAAAGTCGGACGACATGTTCTCCTCACAGTCCTCTGTCACCCACAAGTGGTTGCAAGAGTCTTTAGATGAAAGCCTCTGGCAGCCGTGATCTTGTAGCCAAAAGGTCACTCTTCGGGCCGACAATGTAGCCTACCTTAAGGCGCCCACTAAGGGGTAGTCTGGGAAACACTCATAGGGAAAACAGCTCCTTCGCTAAGGTATACCTTAGAAGCCTTTGTAGACCGCTAAGGTACATGGAAATTCAGAAATGCAGCCCTGGTGGTTAAAAAGTCTTAAGAGAAAGTGAGCAGCTTATGAAAGATCCACTTTTTCAGTGCTTGTGCACATACATGTGGGTCTCTGAAAACGTGATTCAACAAACCATTCAGATTTGCCTCCTGTTCTGACATCAGAACAGGATTTATTAGAATGACCCATTTGGAAAAAAATGTTGAATAAAATGGTTAATTAATAACCATTCAGAAACGTCCTGCTGGCATTTGCATTGTTTGAACTTCTGGAGTCATGGGCAGAGTGGGTGGGAGTAGCAGCTCATTTGCATTAAAGCTACATACACAGAAACAGTGCATCCAGAATGAAACAGAGGGTAATAGAGGCATGCTAGAATGCTTAATCTGAGTGGTATTTTCAGCAGAAATATCCAGACATGTTTTGAGGACCCCCAGAGACCTATATTAATTTGTTGAAAATGAGTAGGCCTATATTAGGGGAATGTTAAATACAGTCATTGGTACTGAGTGTGGTCATTGTCTGTTTTTTACAGTTCTCCTTTTCTCCTCTGTTCCCCTCCTCCTTTCCCGCTCTTTCTGGGTGAGTTCCAGCCTCAGGGAGAATTGACATCATGCATCTCGGCTCTCTCTCCCGACTCTTGCAGTTCCCACAGTCTCTCCCAGGCTGAGTCATGCGCAGCTACGCGCACGCGCGCGCACACACACACACACACACACACACACACACACACACACACACACACACACACACACACACACACGTTGCTGCACATCCAGCCACACCCCATCATAGAGCACGGGTGTTATTAAAACAGTGGCCACAGACCGAATTTACACAGAACTTTGAGCCCACTCTGTTCTCACTCTGTGAAGAGATGAAACATCGCCGAGGCAACACAATGACCATTTCCTGTGACCTCATTGCATCGAGCATGTTCTCAAGCAACAACACAACACATTCGACGTCCCTCCACATGTATTCAAGTATAATGGCAGTTCTTTTTTGTTCTTCAATGGCAAGGCAGAATCAAGTTTCTAAGATTAATGTAAGGCAATCTACCCGACAAGTCACTTGCGTTTGACAGAGTGCCATGTTACAGATCATAACTATGATAGTTTTATTTTCTAGAGCGGCTTTGAAATGGTTATAGCCCACTGGCATTGATTTCATGACCTGAGCCGTGAAACGATTTTCCTTGCTTTCCTTTGACTCTGCTATCAGACACGGGATCATGGTGATGGTTTCGGATGTATTCACACACAGAGCACAGAGGCTAGGGCATTGGGGGCATATGGAGAAGAGAAAGCTTTGGAAGCGCTCTCTCTCTTTCTCTCTTTCTCTCTCTCTCACACACACACACACACACACACACACACACACACACACACAGACGAACACTTGCGCACACGTGTCAGTGTGTACACACACTCGCACTTAGCCCCCCCCCTTCCGCAATATAATGCAAGCAATAAAACCGATTTTGCGGCGGTCCCTCGATTGGGCAAAAAAATAAAAAGGTTACCAGGAAGTCAGACATGGCATTCTTTGGCTTGGAGTTAGATGGACCCACAGCGGTGGGATGGGGCCCCTGGGGGGGGAGGGCAGCTTTTACAAACATTATGGGGGAACATTGGCACTGGGATCTCTGCATCCCCAAAGAATAACATGCACCAGACGAAGGAAAACAGGGCCGGCCACAAGCTGAAAAGACGACTCAACTGATCACCCACATCCTCTGCCTACCCCCCCCAAAAAACATCCAGATCCCAGAAGAGCATCTTGCAATGCTTATCAACCACCGGTTTGAGTGAGAGACAGCCCCTCCTGAAACGATACAGTTTGCATAATTTAAAATAAACACATAAATGCCGCTTTTGTCAACCGCAGTGTAATAGCTAGCGCTGAATAAGCCTACACAGGGGTCGGAGCCACATTTTGAGGAAAGTCAAGCAGGGCGTTGCAAAAAGGTTTGCTTGTTTTTCTTTTTGGGGGAATGATTCCTCCATGACTGCATTTGCAAGTGTCTCATGCTGTTTATTTGTGAGAAAGACGGGCTTGTTCCCACGCAGGTTCTGTACAGGCCTTTAAATGCTCTCACATGTCCGAGGAGACACGTCGGTGTGAGCGCAAAGATGCTTCGAGGGCTGCAGACAAAGTCACCTCTGTTCGCCTTCTCTGAGAAACTCATTACCCATGTCGTCTGGTCTACAAGTGGCCGACTTATGCCACAACCCAGACATCTGCCCCAGTAACCCCACATGGAACACACCACGAGTCAAAACATTTGTTTGTTTGTTTTTTACAAAATATTTAATAAATATTACATTCCAAAAACAAAACAAAGACTTTATTGCCAGGATCAACCTCAAAACAAGACTTTTAATTCTCAAGTTCTCAAACCACTAGTGAAATTGATGCAAACAGTTTTTCTTCCATCATGATCCTTAAAGGTCAAATAATAACGAAACATGTCTTTAGACTCTTGATCTCCAATCTAGGAAGGCAATGTGCCAGTTCTACAGTGTTTTTATCGGACCCGCTATCAAGTATTTTGTTTATTTAAATTCATCATCATAATGCTAACAAATGCAAATGGTATTTACAAATACATTGAAACATGGTTGGTTGATTTGTTTTCAAAGGATCCATAGCCTACTCTGTCCCGTTCTTGACACATTTTCTTTTTACACATGGAAACATCAAGCAACAGAATGTATTTTTTGTTCCCTTACTGTAACATATTTAATTTGAGTGGCAATGTGTTGGTAGCCAAGTTGCTTTTAGAAGGGTCCCGCAGCAGCAAATATCACACTTGTCATTTTGTTCCCTCCCCTCCAATTACATTAAAGTACTTATAAAAAATATCCTGGCAAATATACCACAAAATTATATCAAACAGACAAATGTACAAAATGTTTTTTCAGGCACAAAAATGCCCATCCTATTGTTAAAAAATAAACTATTCTTTCAAGAACACTTTTGGCATTTATGAAACATATAGAAACAATATTTCCATCCAAAAATAAGGAAGTCATAAGCTTACAAAGCTGTCAAACCTTCAAATCTAAACAATGCATATAAATAAAAAAAGGAATGATATTTTAAGGCTCTCGATTATTAAGTTAATAAATCAAATATACACAACGATTAAAAGATATTTACAGATCTATACAAAATTCTACATTGACACTTAGATTCTTCATATTGGCAGCAGCCGCTGACAGACTCAACCTGCCCAGAAACAAAAATAAAATAATAAATAATATTTTTGATAGTTGCTGTGGTATGGTACCAAACACAAAACTAGTTCTAGGTCAAGAGCCTACATAGATATTTGTCGTATCAGGAAAAACCTTGCAAAGCTTCTGACAGCAGCTTACAGAACAACACAGAGATATTCAGCAATGCATTTCAGCAAAGCATTGCCTCTAGTTTTGCTAAATAAATGGAATTGCAGCATCCGAAATACCAGCCAACCACAGCTAACCATTCTTGCCAGCGTGAGCCAGCATGTCGAAACATAAATTAATCAGGGATTTTTTTTCCCCCCTCAACTTTTTGATTCAAAAATATGACAACAATCGTATAATCAATTTGAGAGCACGCCCTGCATCGAGCATCCAGGCACTGTGAAATCGTTTTACAGATTGATCGATTGGCTATACAATGTATTCCGTTCGGTTTAAGCTCTGTGCTGTTTCCAAGTCCCTGTTGTCCTTTTTGTTAGTCCAGTTGGGATGTTTGCTGGAGGTGTGGTGTGAGCTCCCGTCTTCTCGCTCTACGAGTGTGTACGCCGTCTGTCTTGGGAACCGCGCCTTCTGAAGCCTCTTCTCAGACTCTTCGTCTTCCGAATGCGTTCCGGCGTCGGACATGTTTGTCCGAATCTTGGCATTGACCGAGTTCTTGTCTTCATAGAAGTGTTGGTGGTGATGGTGCTCTTTGCCGGCGGGCAGGCCGTTGGGGGGGTGCTTATTGATGGGGTTCTTGATCTGGTTGAGCTGCTCGCGCACGTTATTGACGGCGTTGTTGTCCTCAGCGGTCGGCGGCATGGACTGGGTGTTGACGCCCGTGTGGGTGCTCGGCTTTCGCCGGCGCTTGAGGTACCATAGCAGCGGAAGAGCCAAGGCCAGGACCCAGATGACAATGAACACAGAAATGAGGAGCGGGACCAGGTAGTCTGCTGGGGAAAGAGAGGGATGAGGGGAAATGGTGAGAGAAGGGGAACCAAAAGCAAGACCAAGAAGAAGAACTTGTTGATTGTGACATTGAAAATAATATTATGCCTTTGACTCTATATGAAATCACAGACACGTAATATTACCAGGATGGGGATTTTGCTTCCTCTGGACGCGGACCTCTGCAATAGCCATGATGATGGTGCTGTTGCCGTTCCTTTTGCTGACCAGGTCAATGATCTTATCGGTGATCTCCTTGATGGGGGCCTTGCCTTGTCTCGGGTCCTCTGTCGACTGACATATTCAAGAGGGAACTTTTGGTTACACATTTTGATAAAGGTGTCGAAGTCGGAATATCTGAAAGAACCACTACTTGACCACAACTATGAAGATCCACTACCTGATCATTACTGTGCATACACTTATGATAAATGTACGGTGCATTCCGTAAAGTATTCACACCCCTTCACTTTTTCCACATTTTGTTATGTTACTGCCTTACTCCAAAATGGATTAAATTCATTTTTTCAAAAAAATTCTACACAATACGCCATAATGACAAAATTAAAAAAAGTTCTCTTTTGTTTTGTAAATGTATTAAAAATAAAAAATATCACATGTACATAAGTAATAGTAATTAAACTTTATTTGTATAGCATTTGTATGCACTCCCTTTGCTGTGACACTCAAAATTGAGCTCAGGTGCATCCTATTTCCACTGATCATCCTTGAAATGTTTCTACAACTTGATTTGAGTCCACCTGTGGTAAATTCAATTAATTGGACATGATTTGGAAAGGCACACACCTATCTATATACCCAGATAGTAAGCGGATCTGGGCCATATATGGGCCGGAACTAAGCCACAAGGGCCAGATCTGGCCTGTATATGGCCCAGATCCGCTTGCTATCTGGGTAAGGTCCCATGTCCATGTCAGAGCACAAACCAAGCCATGAAGTCAAAGGAATTGTCTGTAGACCTCCGAGACAGGATTGTATTGAGGCACAGATTTGGGGAAGGTTAATAATTCAGCAGCATTGAATGTCCCAACGAGCTCAGTGGTCTCCATCATTCGTAAATGGAATAAGTTTGGAACCACCAGGACTCTTCCTAGAGCTGGCCGCCCGGCCAAACTGAGCAATCGGGGCAGAAGGGCCTTGGTCAGGGAGGTGACCAAGAACCCAATGGTCACTCTGAAAGAGCTCCAGCGTTCCTCTGTGGAGATGGGAGAACCTTCCAGAAGGACAACCATCTTTGCAGCACTCCACCAATCAGGCCTTCATGGTAGAGTGGCCAGACGGAAGCCTCTCCTCAGTAAGAAGCACATGTCAGTGCTTGGAGTTTTCCAAAAGGCACCTAAAGGATTCTCAGATCATGAGAAACAAAATGCTCTGGTCTGATGAAACCATGATTGAACTCTTTAGCCCGAATGCCAAGCGTCATGTCTGGAGGAAACCAGGCACCACTCATCACCTGGCCAATACCATCCCTACAGTGAAACATGGTGGTGACAGCATCATGCTGTGTGGATGTTTTTCAGTGGCAGGAACTGGGAGACTCAGGATCAAAGTGAATGCAGAAATGTACAGAGATTCTTGATAAAAATCTGCTCCAGAGCGCTCTGAACCTCAGACTGGGGCAAAGGTTCAACTCCAACAACGACCCTAAGTACACAGCTAAGATAACAAAGGAGTGGCTTCAGGACAACTCTGTGAAGTGTCCTTGAGTGGTCCAGCCAGAGTCCAGACTTGAACCCGATTGAACATCTCTGGGAGATCTGAAAATGGCTGTGCACCGACGCTACACATCCAACCTGATGGCGCTTGAGAGGATCTGCAATGAATTAGAGAAACTGCCCAAAAATAGGTGTTCCAAACTTGTATCATCATGCTCAAGAAGACTTGAGACTGTAATTGCTGCCAAAGGTGTTTCAACAAAGTATTGAGTAAAGGGTTTGAATACAGTACATATGCACATGTTAAAAAAAAACAACGTAACTTTTCACTGTCATTATGGGGTATTGTGTGTAGAATTTTGAGAAAAAAAATAATTTAATCCATTTTGGAATAAGGCTGTAACATAACATAAAATGTGGAAAAAGTGAGGGGATATGAATACTTTCCAGAGGCACTGTAGATATATTGTATTGTTATATTATATTGTATATCTCAGAAAATTAGAATATTGTGGAAAGTTCATTATTTTCCGTAATTGTATTCAAAAAGTGAAACTTTAATATATTATAGATTCATTACATACGTAGTGAAATATTTCAAGGCTGATTGCCTCCTACCACGCTCCACGTTGATGTAGCACCAGGAGCCCCGACCAAGTATTGAGTGTGTAAACGAACATACTGAACATACTGTACAATCATAAAGATGAAAACAAAAAAGGCTTGAAATATTTCACTTTGTGTAATGGATCTATAATACATGAAAGTTTCACTTTTTGAATTAAATTACGGAAAATAATGAACTTTTTCACAATATTCAAATTTTTTGGGACGCACCTGTCTGAGTAGAATTCGTGTAATTCAGAAAGGAGATACGTACGATGGTCACATGGATCTCGTTGTGGGCGGTGATTGACGGCTCACAGGTCATGGCGAGGGAGAGCTTGGACGAGATGTTCCTCACCACGTACAGACCCCGCAGCTCGCCGCAGATGTGCTCCACCGTCACGCCCTGGAACACGCGCAGCGGTCGAAGGTCAAAGTTTGAATGAAAATTCATAAGATTGGTGCATCTAAGTACTATCAACCAAAGTCTTGGACCAGGGGTGTCAAACTCTGGCTTGGGGCCACTGCTGGTATTGTCAAATCGTAGGAGGGCCACTTCAACATTTGAGTACAAGAATGCGCAATATTTCAGGTGTTTTTTTATTTCCATTACTAACATCCAGATTTTCAATACTATAGAATTGGCTTTTTATTTCAATTGTATATGAATGGGTAGTTGAATAGGTATGAAACAACTAGAAAACATAATTAAATTTTGTACATTTTTAAAAATAATTTGGTGGGCCGGATTACATTATATCATGTTGGGGCCTGAGGGAGGGGGGGAGGAGGGCTGGAAATGGCCCCTGGGGCCTTGAGTTTGACACCCTTTTCTCAGACCATCTGAATGTACTGTTGCATGTTGCGAAATCAAGAAAACATGGTTCTTTTTTTTTTTTGCACCCCATTCCAACTTACCTGTGGCATGATGTCCTTGTTGAAGGTGAAGGTGATGTTGGCGCAGTCCCCGTCGGGGTGGCACTTGGCGCGGGCGGGGGGGCGGTGGGAGGAGGCCCAGCACTCTCCCTGGCTGGGGCAGGGCTTGATGAAGCAGTGCTCGTCCCGGATGGGTGTGCAGGTGTGACCGGCGGGGCAGTCCCCTCCACGGGGTGCAGCGTGCAGCCTGCAGGGTTTGGGGCCGCACCAGATCTGGGAGGAAACCGTTATAAATAAGGAGGCACCGAAATGAACATTTTGGCTGATACCGATAACAGATATTAACATTGCTATTATGGCATAATGATAACCGATATTCACTGATGTCGATATGATCTGTATAAAAAACATTTTCTATGATAATCGAATGTTATACATACTCAAACACATGGAAACACTGTCTCTATCTCCAAAACATTTGGAAAAGCCGATAAATCATATATTTACCGCATTGTTTCATCTCAACAAGTACACACACAACAGCAGATAGACAGAAATAATTATCGGCTGTTCACATTGGCCCTGTTTTGCACATCGGACCGATACATGAAAAAATGACTGACATCGTCCGATACCGGTGCGACTGCCGATACATCGTGCATCCCTAGTTATAAAAAGGTGCAGGTCAGGCTGTGTTCAGAGACAGTGACCGTTGATGCTAAATTAATGCGTTATGTTCACTCTCTTGTGAGTAAGTTCAAGAACATGGGTGAAAACTATACCTGAACTTCAATGTTGTAACCTAGAGCGTTGTATTACCACAGTAATAAATAAGTCTCAGTTACTGTATGTATGAATATAACTTCCAGAAACGTCTTACCTTTGTACAGGTGACCTTCCCATTGTTGCATTGGCAGGTGTTGCAGTCATCGTCCCATTTGGTCCCATCCGCCGCCACCAGTCCGTTGACGACACACGGTCTCCCAGTGACTGCAAAGCACGAGGCAAGATGACACCTGGATTGAGCCTTTACCAGACTATCTGAAATCCTTTCAGTTTCTATGGAGATGGTTGGGTTTGCATTCTTTTAACAGCCCATTGGTCCCATTGTACCAGGCAAGAGCAATCAAGCACAGACAAATTGAAATGATTTTTAATTGTATTTTATAATTGAAATGATCTTTAATAGTATTTTGACCCATGTCTGACCTGAACCACAATGAAAACCTTCAGATAGTAGCTGTATACAGTATGCTGCACATTCTACTGTTTACATAGTTTGTTAAATCCTGTGTCCTTCTCATAATGTTATGGTGATAAAACGAGTATACACTACACTTACATAAACCGTCTGATTGATGCCATGTATATAGTTGAGGTAAACGTAGCCTAAAGAAATTCATTATAGTGCATTAGAGCGTTACAATCCTGTTTCACATACAGAATCAAAGCCAAATCCTTCACTTGTACAGTAGAAAAGAACAAATGAGAACAGACATGTAACATGATGGGCTACAACCTGCTATTAAAACGCTTAGCTTATATCCCCTTAAAGCCCATAATACAGTAATTGTAGCATCAGGATGTTATGCACCTAAGCTCCAAGTTAAACCCAGTTAACTCTTGCAGATGGAGGATGAAGGTCTTACCTTCTTGGCACCGGTAGCCAGTCCTGCCTGGTGGGCACTGGCAGCGGTACCCGTTGATCTCGTCCACACAGGTGGCGCCGTAGGCACAGGGTGACGACTGGCACTCGTTGATGTCTGCGGAGACACGCAGGCGAGATCGGGCGACTGTTAAATCTATTTCTAGTCGGTTTTCCATATCATCTGTCTATCATATCTACACGTGCATCCGTCAATCTGTCCAACTGACAAATATATTGAATGACTCCGGAAGAGAGACAGAGAACAAGTTTGACTTGTATTTGATATCCAAATGAAACTCAATACAGGCTACATTTGAGAGTCGGAGAAGTCAGTATCAAGATCTAAATATGCTGAGGGAGCCAAACTGGGTCAGGTTCTTGGGAGTAAAACATTTTCCCATGACTATCGGCAACACGGAAATATCTACACTATAAAAAGTATTGGAATTTAAGATACAATTGTGAGGTAACATTTAAAGTTCAGTCCATGTCCAAGTAGAAATCACTGGTGTCAGCAGTATGAAGCCAACTAGATGAGAAGGCATCGATGATTAACAATACAAGTAAAATCTGAGCTGATTTACTCTACAGTAAGCTCCCTTTAAAGGGATAGTAGAGAATTAGACCCAAATCGTATTTGGTCGAACCATCACTTTAACGGGATCAAAGTTCTTAGAGGAGTGTGAACATATTGAGCAGAGGTCATAAACCTTCATCCTCCTCCTTTGTGTTGTCCTACAGACCCACCACATCCCAAAGTCCTAACTTAACCTTGACTTTTGTCACTGTTTAAGTAGTGAATGGTGGGAGAGGGGTTGTGTGAGTGAGTGAGTGAGTGAGTGAGTGAGTGAGTGAGTGAGTGAGTGAGTGAGTAGAGAGAGAGATTATTGTTATATTGATATTGTTCTAACGTTCATCAGTTATGTAAACAATGATTCCTGTTCTATATTTAGTTTTTATTATTATTTATTTTAAATATTATATATTTTATTACTTAATTGTATTATACAATTGCACTACCTTGTGCTGTGTGCAATATTGCAGTATTTGGCAATACTATATTTTGTATCGTCATGCCATTATAGCCTCAGTGAATTGAGAGAGAGAGAGAGAGAGAGAGAGAGAGAGAATGCAAAGAGTTAATACTCACTAATCCTGCAGTCGGGGCCGGCGAATCCTGGAGCGCACTCACACCGGTACCAGTTGTCCCCGTCCACACATGTTCCACTGTTGTAGCTGGAGAAAAAAAGAGGAGAGAGGTCAGGGGGACATGGCTCCAACCCAACAATATGACTGACAAAATGGGGGAAAAGAATCGCATGCCTCTAGCCATTCCCCACTTGGGAATTAGTGTGAAACAGTGAAGTTAGTATGCATTGTGTGACTTTGATACATTATCTTCCTAACGTAAATGGTACAGGAACAACATCAGGCTCAAAAACTAGAACCCCAGACAAAGATATAGGTGATGGTGATTCCCTTGACTGGACTCACTCCATGTAAATAAAATAAAGTTTACAGAGTCTGCACTTCCGGCGATTTGTCGCGTCGATAACTTCTGGTGAAAAACAATGTCAGAGTACAACCTCTAGGGGGGCGGGGGCTCTGGCCGGGGGCTCGGTATGATTGACAACGATCGATCATCCTGAGATATGGCCACCCATTCTCTCTTGCTCACACACACTCCACCTTTAAGGTGAATACAGTATTCAGGATCATCTAATTGCAAACTGTCGCGATTCTTAGCAGCTGTGGATTATTCTTGGTTCGAAGATGCGTGTGGTTGCTAAATTGCTTTTTATAAATGTGTATTTAGGTGTTAATCTAACGTTGGCTTGTATTTTTTATTTCTTCATATCAGTCATAAAATGTTCGCTAGCCATGATGGTAATTTTTGCTATGTTCAATTACATAGACTTATGATAAAAATGTTAGCGATCAGAGCAGTAGCCTATCATTCATGGCTAGCTGCGTGGCTGTGTGGGGATAGGCCTGGCAATGCGAAGTGGACCAGGAAGTGGATGCTTGGCAAATGTAGGCTCAGGGAGGGAACCACTATTAATTCTATCGATGACAGGGTCCACCCCTCTTCTGATCAACTTAATTTTTATTTTTCACACCTGGGATTTTTACGACATGCTTTGATGGGGAGTCGGGGACTCTTGTTTCTCCATGAGCACTCCCTCATGTTAGCCAATCAGATGTCCTGGGGTATGTTCACTTGTCGCGCAAGGCATGTCTTTAAAAATACTGCTGGAAAATTCTTTTTTTCCCACCTTTTTGCTCAAATAATGGAATTTTCTGATTAAAGGTTTTTTGTAAACAAGAGACATATTACAGTACATGTGCTTAGAGGCTGCAAAGTCATAGAATGCAAGCTCCCTTTAAGGTTGTGTGTGGAAGAGGCAGAGTGGAAAAAGAATGATGGTAGATTGGGAAGTCATGAGCAAACAGCAATGTGAGCTGTTGTGGCTTTTTGTTGACATTGTGGCTTTTTGTTGACATTGTGTATGTGTATATATGTGAGAGAAGTGTGTGCGCGTCTTGGAATGTGTGCGTGTGTATGTGTTATCGGCAGTGGGACATTCTTGAGGCGAGATATGTTTACTGGGGCTAATTTGGCTTGAGACTGACTTACCAAGGGTGGGGATTGCAGTCATTGGAATCTGTAAAATGACAAATTAAAAAGTGAAGTTAGACACAGTCAGGAGACTCAAAATGAAGATAACCTACTAGTCCCCTCCCTGCCACTCACTCAGGTTGCAGGTCAAGCCCTCCCACCCATCTCTACAGACACAGGTGAAGGAGTCTCCGTTAACGACACAGGTGCCTCCGTTCTCACAGGGACTGGGTAAGCAGCTGCTGTTCTTTGCTAGGGACACAAACATAACCTTTAGCCGCCATGCTAGCTAGCAAACATAACCTTTAACCAACATGCTAGCAAAAAACAAACAAACAGACCACAAATTTGTTTCAGGAACTAAAAAAATGGAATGTATTTCTATGTGCAATGCGCACACAGTTACTGTTAAATATTTAGCACATTTTACACTGGTTTTCGTTTCCTTTCAATGCTAGCTAGCCGCTAAGTAGCACCGAGGCTACATGTTCTGCTTAGCACTAGCTGTTAGCACTGACCTATGTTGCAGGTGGCTCCCTCCCATCCAGCAGCACACATGCATTTAAAGGCGTCCCCCTCGTCATAGCAGGTTCCACCGTTGTTACACGTAGCCTCGTCACACTGGCTCTCCCCTGGAAACCAAACGGGCTCACGTTAGCAATAGCTGGCTATAGGCCTAGCAGCAGTCAAGTTGAGTCAGGAAACCATCAACACCACAACACCTGCCTGTGGCGCCATTTATATACGTGTAGCTACAGGATTACACCATAAACCTCTTGCCCCCTCCTACACACAC
The DNA here is from genome assembly GCF_949987555.1 of Borostomias antarcticus. Classification (NCBI taxonomy): domain Eukaryota; kingdom Metazoa; phylum Chordata; class Actinopteri; order Stomiiformes; family Stomiidae; genus Borostomias; species Borostomias antarcticus. The sequence goes on from NC_140240.1 coordinate 27,994,777, forward strand.
ACACACACACACACACACACACACACACACACACACACACACACACACAACCTTTGCATTCCCCTACACATCCCACACTGCCCCGGGGGCCAACAACACAACAATGCGAGAACAGGTACAGTAGAGGCCTACTTGAGTGGCAGGTCTTGCCCTTCCATCCGTTCTTGCACTCGCAGTAGAAGTCGTTCACCATGTCTCGGCACGTGCCGCGGTTGCGGCAGGGGCTTGTGCTGCAGTCATCCACGTCTGAGGGGGAACGAAGATAATTATGAAAAATACCGAAGCGGCCCATCGGGCATCTTCAAGGACAAAAGAACATCCGACAGGTCTCGTGTTTCAGTGGCATATTCCTCCGGGTCCCTCCTTATCATTTTAAGATGGTGGGAATTTATATATATTGAGGAGCCAGATGTATTGCATAGAGTATAGTGGCATAAAACATGTATGCACACTCTTGTAATGCTCTCTGCCTGTGTGCAATATGGTATGATCGTCTCATCAAGCGATGTTCATCAAAAAATGCTACATAACTTTAAGTTACACAGCTTCTGAATGCTTAATGAGTCTTGCGGTCAAGATAACGGGAAATAAAATGAATTTCTGATACACTATACACAACACCGGGGGTTCTGAAATGGTAGAAAAATGATTCATAATAATGGATGATTCACATACTTAGGCACATGCACGCGCACACACACGCACGCACACAGGTGATTGTGGTGTGCATTGTGACGAGGAGACAATTTGTGAGAGCTTACTGTTCCCGCAGTTGGGTCCCTCCCAGCCCTCAGCGCAGATGCACTGGTACAGGCTGACCTTGTCAATACACGTCCCCCCGTTCTGACATGGGCCGCTCTCACAGTCGTTTATATCTGAGAGAGAGAGAGAGAGAGAGAGAGAGAGAGAGATGGAGAGAGAGTGTGAAAAGTGTGAACGTGCACAATCAAAGCATGCAATGTAAAACACACGCCACAAGATCCCTTCGGTGACGCATCTGCCCCCCCCCCAGACTGATAGAACAAGTGAACAAATGCCAGTTATTTTTCTACAGTCCATGTTGACTTGGAAGTGTGGTTCCTACTTTACCTCATCTATTTTGACCATCTCAGATCAAACAACCAAGCTCAGACACATCCAGAACTCCCTATTCTCTTCTGGGTCACTCGAAGCAAGGCAGGTGAGGGGGGGTGGGGGGACAAAAAATGACTTCCTGGCGTGGTGGTGCTGGGGGCTCATTTAACAACCCCTCCCCCCCCCACCAACAGGCTACGAAGGGTGATTAATCTTGCCCCTGGCCTGGGACAGAGTAGACTTGGCCTGGGGCCTGCTAACCCCCCTGATAACCCTGGCGAGCGTGACCTTCTTCAGGCTAGGCCGCTAACGGCTAACCGCCATCCATCAAGTAGGAGGGTGCACTGCTATTAATGTTAATAAGTATCTTTGAGGGGGGAGGGGGGGGGGTCTCTACTCCGAAACCAAGGATCTCTCTTAAGGATGGAGATTGGATGACGCGACGGGAAGTTCCACGCAGCGTTGCGTGTCATGACAGAGAGAGGCTATTTGTCAGGTTGTCGTTATGACTAGTTCTAGGGTGCTTGCTTGACACATGATTTATTTTACTTTATATCGCTCCCCTTTCTTTTGGATGCCTTTGAGTCTCTCGGCTTTTCTGTGTCTAGCTCCTTCGAATCACACAAATCTTTCCATCTTATTTTCAAACCATCGCTCCATCCTCCCCTTGTCTCACATAATAGTCTACTGTATACTGTACCCAGGTTCGGGTGTGAACTTACTTTCATGGCAGTAGGTGCCCATGAACCCTTCCTGGCATTCGCAGCTGAACTGGCCCCCGGCCTGGCTCTTGCAGCGTCCGTGGGGGCCGCACACGTTGGACGAAATCAGGCGAACCCCTCCCGGGGTGCTGTTGGATGCCACCGCCACTGTGCAGCTGTCAATCACTGGGGGGAGGAGGGCGAGGAGAGAGGTAGTTGTGGTTAGCGAGGCAATCACTCATGAGAGGGTGTGGTATCTTGCCAATATACCACAGGTATACCACACCAGGCTAAACCTCGTGCCTATGAGTGCAACACAACCCGTGGTATATTGGTGATATACCACAACCCCCGAGTGAGTTGTTGCTTTGATACAACGGTTACATCATCGGGAAACATCTATGGGATAAATATAGACTATTTCACTGTCTTTTAAATCGATTTTGAAAACTGGTGAAAGTTAGTTCCCAAAACGGTCGTGTTGCTATGGAATTTAAATGATCATATTCCCTGGAGGAACAGCAATGACATCCAATAATTAACATTAGTTTGGAAGCGTACGCGAAATGGAAAGTGAACTTTTCTTCCAGCAATGTTTCCCATCCCTGGATACGACCTACTATTCCATAGCGACAATGAGCCCTAGCAACCAAAACCAATACCAGACCTGACCAGCCCTAGCTAGCCATGAACGAAGTGTAGCCTACTGTATATTTGCTCTGCAACATATCAACTGTCCAGTTGTAAAAACAAAAATATTTGACTGCCTGTTTTGTGCCTGTGACTGCAATAACATTATATGACCTGACCAGCCTAGTGCTAGTTACCTAGCCATGAACGAAGTGTAGTCTAACTTTACTGTATATTTGCTGTGCAACATAACAGTCCAGTTGTCAAAACTAATTGCCAACTAATGTATGCTAGCCAACTGGCTTGTTAGCCAGACACCTCAGTGTCTCCAAATCAATAACAAATATGCATGGTATCACTGTCGTTTGTAGCCTCAAGTACATTGATATTCATTGCGAGTTGTATTAGGAGGATAGGACGAGGGTCCAAAACGACTGATCCGAACCTGGACCCGAGAAATTAATTCCGAAATCCGATTACGCTGTGAAAGCGCTGCAAAACGCAGACAGTTTCCTTTCGGTGCCCATGGCAACCAATGTAACCGGCTCACGCCCGGCAACTGTAGAATCGGCGTCTGGTCTATTTTGTTCTGAGAGCCGCAAGCGAATGTGTTGCAACACCCATGAGGCACTGATCAACCTATAAAACATACACATTCCAGCGCGCACGCACGCACGCACGCACGCACGCACGCACGCACGCACGCACACACACACACACAGTTCTTCCATGGTAGCCATCACTCTTGCTCATAGGGATCCACAGAGAGTTTTCCAGGAGGAACACACAAGAGCATTTTACACAAGAGCGTTTTACAGATTGCCAAATTTTTCAGGGCCGTTTTTGAGAGGCGAACAAAGGCGAGGAGAGGGAACATTTTCAGGAGCTTAGGCATTCTGTCAGAGGGAGGGGGATTTTCGAAGGGAGTGTCCTCGTCAAAAGGAGTTCAGCAGTAGCAACATGAAAACATGAAACCAAATCTTAACCCTTCCCATGGTAACAAGGCCCTGGGGGAGCAGCTGAGAACGAGTTAGCGGCGCGGCTCGCTATCACTAGGCCTCCGAGCAACAATGGTGTGACACACACTCAGCACAATGGCCTTGAGTAAGCGGGATTAGCTTACAGCTCTGCGGGCCCAAAAAGCTCCCCTCTCCTATTTACAGTTGGCTATAAAAGAGTTGAGAATGGCCTCAAATCGAGGGAGTTAGCTTTCATTACCGCTAGCCTAGCGAGTTAGGCTAATGCTAGAATGCCAGCAGGCTCTTCAGTGCCATAAAGAGCAAAACACTGAGGCTTAATCAAATAAATTGTAACCTTTGCATGGTGTGGTGCGACAGTGGTCCTTCAGGTGAGAGCAGTTCTTGCCCTCGTAGTCTTCCGGACATTTACAGAAGTAGTCTGTCGCCAGGTTGAAACACTGGGCGCCATTTTGACACGGGCTCGGCATGCAGTAATCGATATCCAGCTGGGAGAGTGAGAGAAAAGAAAGCAAAAGATTAGACCGGTGCCATGAAAATAATACCTGCAATTTGATGTTTTCATAACCACAATGTACAATACACCTCACCACAGAATCACCACAGAAACCTGCTTAAGAACCGTAAACAAACTCTCAATGGACACAGTTAGCGGGAGGGAGAGGCTTGACTCAGCCAGACGGAAGTTTTCTCCGGCGTGCCTCCAGGTGCTAAAAAGCGTGACAAAGCCGCGGTTTTGAGTTGCAACGATCACCAAGAGAACCGGGAGTGCGATTACAGCGGAGCGGAAGAGAGAAAAACGGAGGGAAGCGACACAATAGTGGTGACACTGAGGAGGGTATGAAAACAGATTATGGTAAAGTGATTAAGAGTAGAGAGGCTGCCTGAGAACCACAGATCTGGGATCAGATTACCACGTCTCTCATGCTCATATTAACCGTACAGGTGACAATATTTCTGATCTTGGCCGATGGCGACCATCTCTGCTTTTAAATATGTGATATTGTTGCTTGGTAGAACTAGGGGGTCAAACTGTGATGGGTTCTTGGTGGTGGGTGTGGTCCAAAGACTGCTCACCTGACACAGGTTGCCAGAGAAACCGGGCAGACACAGGCAGCGGAAGCCGTTTACGTTGTCTTGGCAACGGCCGCCATTCAGACACGGGCCGCTGGCGCACTCGTCGATATCCCTCTCACAGTGCTCGCCGCCAAAGCCCGATGGACACACGCATTTGTACCCGTTGACCATATCCTGCAAGAAACGGAGAGAAGCAGAGAGAGAGAGAGAGAGAGAGAAAACAGTGGTCAGGGAGGGACGCATGAAATGGGTGGAGGAGAAAACAAGTCATTGTGAAAGAGAGAGGAAGCAAAAAAAACATAAACAGCGTTTGAAAGGAATTAAGACAGATTTCTTTTTCCTGGCAGGAGACAAGAATGTTTATGGTAATCTGATCTATTGTACTCGCGGAGGCCTTCCGACTACCAAATCCACACACACAGACACACACACACACACACCATCTCCCTGTTCCAAGCATTGCCTAAGCAACTCAGTTATGCATGTTCTGAAAGCATGTCTCAGCACACGCTATTTTTAAAGACGAAAAAGGGGAGGGTCGGTCCAAAAACAACTCAACTATACCAATCTGGAACAAAAACACCTACCTTGCAAGTTCCACCATTCTGACACTGGCCCTGACAGTCATTGATATCTGTGGAAACAATTAATAACAATTTCTCATAAATTGTTGGGAGGGATCGAAAACACTAAACATAAGAAAAAACATTACATACACCATTTGAGTCCATTGAGGCAGTCCTGGATAAGACCTCTTGTCAAGATTTCCTGTGAGCTTTCCTCCAGATAAGTTTGTTAAGAATAGGTGGGAAAAGCAGTGTGCTTCGCACTGCTTCGCCGTACCGAGCCTTCACACGATTGTTTTGGGCCGACGTTATCTTAACGTTATCGTCTGCCCCGCTGTGTAAGCAGACCTAATGACTCAAGATAAAACTGTGTTGTTTCTTAACTTGTTTTTTTCCCTCCTTCTCTGGCAATGTCCAGAGTGATTACTCCTGTAGTCCATAAAACACTTGAGGGATCGGCTTTGGCACTGACGCTGAATGATAGTGGCCATAGCCTTGGTAGGGCTGCCATAGGAAAAAAAAGCTAATTTACAATTGGCTGTTCCAACCTCTGTACTAACCCCAAGGAGCATGGACTCATTTAAAAAAAAATCCCTAACAGGCCTTGGAACAAAAAGCTACCATTTCTTGGCCTAAGTGAAGGACGAACAACTCCAGGTCTGAAAAACTGCAGAGCGTGTAGGATTTAGTTCAAGCCTAGCTTCCCAACAGGCCTAATGCTGAGTTGAGCTGCAGCCAGGCTGGAGCAAAGGCCTGCGCACCCTCAGGCTAACCAAGATCTACAGTATGATCCCTGGCCTGCCTTCGAAAAAACAGTTGGCACTTTTCATTGGCTACTCACTTGTGTCACAGTTCTGGCCCATCCAACCTGGGAGGCACTCGCAGAAGTATCCACCAATCAGATTGCGGCAGTAGTTGGCATTGACGCAGGGGTCGCCGTCGCACTCGTTGGCATCTAAACACCCCGAATAGCAACAAGAAAAAGAAATTCCAAAGTGTCAGATTAAGAAAGAGAGGTGTGTGTAGCCTAGCGATAAAATGTGCATTGGGGCTGGGTGGGAGGCGGCAGCCAATCCGCTCTCTGGTGGTCGGCTGGCTTTCATTCTAACTGTGTCGTAGCGGTCGCCATGGAGAAAAGCCATTGGGACAAACAAACAAACAGAGCTATGCCGAAAGAGGGGTGGATGGGTGACCGTGGGTGAGGGGGGGGGTGGGGAGGTGAATGGGTGAACGTGGGTGGGAGGGAGAAAGGAAAGACAGAAGAGGAGAAAGAGACGTAGGGGGAGGTGGAAGGAGGTTTGGCCGCCCAGTTGTTTGCGGATTAGCGCCGCAGTGAATGGGACTCCCGCGGCACCCGCCGATCCTCTGGTCTCCTCGCAGCAACGCCTTAGAAACAGTCATTCCTCAAAGGATGATCCTCAGATTAGGAGACTCCGCTATAATCCCTGCCCAGAGGACTCCCCAAAGGAGCCGAATGGAATGGAATGTCAAAGAGCCTGCCTGCATACCCAGGGTTCTAGAACCGCCATGGGGTTCTAGAACCGCCACGCCGGCAACCACACAGGGTGGTATGTGAGAGACAGCAGGGGTTCTCAACTTTACTTCCAAGGACTCACTGTGTGTGTGGGGGGGAGGAGGGGGGGTAGGCTTTCATTTGAAACTACTCTAAAGCCTTTTTGAAATTGTGTATTTGCCAGTTTATGTGGAAAACCCTTTTCACATAAACATCACAACCTCATACCTTAGCTGAGCAGATATAATGTACTATTGATGCGAAACTGTAGCGCTATCGAGCAAATGACTAGGAACCGAAAACACATCTTGGTAAACACTGGAAAAGAGGACGACCACAGGACCGGGAGGTCTGGAGAGACTGTGGGACTGAGGAGGACTCACCGATGAGGCAGGTCTTGCCGGTCCACTGGGGCGGACAGGTGCACTTGAAGCCGTTGACCTGGTCTTGGCAGGTCCCTCCGTGGCTGCAGGGGTTGGGGAAACACTCGTCCACATCTGGTCGAGAGGAGAGGTGAGGACATTAGGGATTGAGCTACTTCTATAAAACAAGTGCTGTAATTCCGAATGACTGCGGCAAAGTCAACAATGCCTGTGACTGCGACTTTGAGTAGAAGGCAGCAGATAAAGGGGTATCTCCTCTGGCGCCTGGACTGTCGATACTGCATCTCTAGTCGGGGTCCTAAGAATACATTTTAAACGGAGCCTGCTAATACGCTTCTAGTGATTTTTCCCTAGTAGGGCCTAAAACTCTGCTGGGGTCGATGGGGGCCTAAGAAGACTTCACGCGGAAACTCAAAACACATTCAGGAAAAGGAAGAGTCAGAGTTATTTGTCTATCCATCCATCCGATTAGAGGTTAAGGAGAGGGTAAAGATGAGGGGGGGTCTTACTGGTGGTGCAGAAGGGCCCGCTCCACCCGGGGGCGCACTGGCACTCGAAGCCCTGGCTGGTCTCCAGCTCCGCACACCTCCCGCCGTTGAAGCAGGGGTCCGACAGACATGCGTGCTCCGCTATGGACGGAGAGAAAAAGAGAGAGAGAGAGAGAGTTAGATATGGGGAAGATGAGGGGGAGCATTGAAAAAGAGAGATAGAATAAGAGCGGGGTGGGTGGACATGAACGTAGAGAAGATGGCGAAATAGAGAGAGAGAAAAAAGAAAGCGAGGGTGGGTGGGGGGGGGGGGGACTTCAACTCCCCGAGTTCTCACACTGTAGGAGGGGCGGGGTGGGTAGTGGGTTTTCCCCCTGCTGCCTGTCAGTTCCCAGCGGTTCTCAGCTCTCCCTCTCTCAGCCGGCCGTAGCCAGCGGAGTGGAAAGCCCCTTTGGCCTCTTGCTAACAGGCTCTGGACCACACCGGCCGACGAGGGTGTGTGTGTGTGTGCGCGTGTGTGTGTGTGTGATAAGAGAGGGTAGGTGATCGAGAGAGGGAGAGAAATGCTCGAGATGGAGAAAGGGAAAGATGAAGGGAGGAAGGAGAGAGTGACGGTGAAAGAGTGTGTGACAGTTATACAGAAACAGGATGGTGAAAAGAAAGAGGGAAGTGGAGCCAGACGGAGAGAGATAAGGGAGGGGAGGAGAAAGAATGTAATAGCAGGAACTGTCACCGCCGTGATGGAGTGAGAGAGAGAGTGAGAGAAAAAGAAAACCAGAGTCGGACAATGACCGAAAGCAAGTGTGTGTGTGTGTGTGTGTGTGGGGGGTGAGAGTACCTCTCTCACACACACGGACAAAGTAAGACAATAGTGACCGCAACTAGAGGTTTGGTCCTGATGTAGGCAGTCCTCAAAATGCGCTAGAGGGCAAAATACTTTTATTTTTACTGTTTTCCTTTTTTTCATACTATGAAAATGTAAGTTGTGAAGAATCCACTCAATATAACAAAACAGTTTTAGGATCACTAAATATTCATCTTTTGTCGTCAAAAGACGCTAACGCATCTAGCCGCTTGCTAACGCAACTAGCAGGAAATTGCCCGTCACGCCGCGCTGACCCGCGCAGCCACGCGCATTCACTTCCTCCCGTGCGCAAATCATCCTCTCCCTCAACGGAGAGAGAGAGAGAGACACAAAGAGGGGAGGAAGGGAGGAAACGGAGAGAGAGAGGGAGAGACACAAGTCACGATGGATTCCTCCACACTAATTCATTAATTAATGGTTAACATTCTTGGCTGGGAGTGTTGGTGGGGGAGAGGGCAGCTGATTGGTGTCAAAGGGTTCTGGCGCCAAGGGAGTGAGGGGAGAGAAAGGGAGAGTTAGGAAGGAAGGTAGAGAGGGGAGAAGGAAAGTAGAAAGAGATAAGAGAGAGCAGACGGAGAAAAGGGGTGAGAGAGAAAGGAGGTAGAGAAAGCAGGGGACGGTAAGAGTGAGAGAGGGAAAGAGTGAGAGGTCGAGTTCTTGTTGGGTCTGGCTTGGAGAAGAAATCTTCTTTCCAGGCTCGGCTGGAATCCCCCCGACCCTCCCTCTTTCCCTGCCGCCTTTTCGTGATGACCGGTGATGATAGCTTTCAGGTCCGGGCTGACAGAAAGAGAGAGAGAGAAAGAGAAAAAGAGAGAGAAAGAGAAAAGGAGAGAGAAAGAGGGGAGGGGGGGGGGCTCTCCTAGACAAACACCAACCGCACCCAAAGCCCACAGGGGAGCTTCCTCTACAATTAGCCGAGTCATACCTCAGATGACCTCGACACTAAAAAGGTCTCTCGCAGACTCATTCTCACATCCAAAAAACACCGTGCCATCAAACTTAATTGATGGAGCTAAGATCAAACAATCACGGCTAATCCTGCTGAAATTGTCCCCATTTTTTGAACAAATTCATGTCATCCTAATAGACGATATCTGTCCTAGGGTGGCCCTGGCTGATTCAATAGTAACAGTTTCCACCTCCAAGAAATGAGGTTGAATCCACCCAAAAAGAGTTTCCACATTGTTAAAAAAAAGTGTTAATCAAATCCCAAACTCCACAAAATTGTATCAATCCCCTTAACTCAAACCAACACACCAAGTTTGGGATGCGTTACCACCTGGTTTCCCTCGGTGTCGCCTTAATGAGTTAATGAGGACACTTCCTCTTAGTGTAGGAGTAGGAGTGACACGGGACGGGGACTGCCCAGAGCATTGGACAGAACCTCCCGGTTTGGGGTTAAGCACGGGACTGACCCCTGCATTGTGACACGACTTCCCACAGCTTCTCAGCGCCACATGACTCAGATCTTATTGCTGCCAGTAGTTTTTTTTCCCGTGGGACGGCATAACTCTTCTTTTAAGCTCCTCAAAAATACCGCTGGAGATCAATCTTTATCGAATCAAGACAACAAACCACATGAGCAGCAGTGAGGAGTTCTAGGAAACTAGAGAAGGGAATCTGAGAGATGTAGAAACGGAAAGAACTAGAAAAGGTGTGAAAACTCTCATTGGGAAAGGGTACGAAGAACGACAGACACACATCTTTCCAATTTCCCTCTCAGTCGTCCCTTGATGGGAACAGAGACCTTGGGAGGAGCCAGGCTGTGTGGCAGCCGAGAATCAGAATCAGAAATAGGAATTCATTTATTGCCATTGTACTTACATACATAGGATTTCTTTCTGACCCGTGGTGCTTACAGCAATACAACAATGGACAGGTGCAAGGACAGGACAGGACAGGACAGGACAGGACAGGACAGGACAGGACAGGACAGGACTCGTAAAGTGCAGTGATACCAACAAGTGCAAAAAAACAGCCGTGCAATTTGGACCGCAAAAGAGTCAGTGCAGTAGTCAGTCAGTTAAGCGCAAAGAAATTGCAAAGTAGAGAGTCGGAGGGGAGCCATGTTGATGAGGCTGATGGTAGCCTTGAGAACCGATGGTTCTCTGGCCCAGTGGCCTAAAGGGATGATGAGACTGATGGCCGTGGGGGGAAAAAGCTGTCTCTGTGTCGGAACAGTTTTGGTCTTTGACGACCGTGACCTCCTGCCGGAGGGGTGCGGTGTGAAGATGGCCGCCGGGACACTCACCTCTCTCGCAGTTGACTCCGGAGTAGCTGTCGGGGCAGGCGCAGTGGTACTTGTCGGGACCCGTGTTACTGCAGGTCCCCCCGTTCTGACAGGGTTGGCGCGTGCCGCAGGAGTTCAGGTCTAGGAGACGGCGTCAGACCGAGAGCATCAGACGAGCGCTCGGCTTTTCACTATCCCCGGAGGGAAAGTCCCACATTCGGTAGGTAACCAGTGCTCGCACAGAGAGAGGAGCGTGAGTCACTAGTGTGTGCGTTCCTACCTTTGTCACAAAGTTGGCCGCCAAAATTGGTGTCACAGAGGCACTGCCACGGTTCCACACAGGTGCCATACACACACCCTGGGTGAGGGATGCATTTATCACAGTACTCCCCCTGCCAACCGTACAGACACCTGCAACACACACAAACACACACACACGCACACACACAATGTTTACGATCGGACAGGGCTGTGCCAAGCCTGCAGCTTCTTTAGACCGTAAAAGAGCTTGTCTGGACAGGGCACCAGTGAGGTCGTCACTGAGCTATTACAAAAACAGAGGGAGCATGAGCGCACGCATCATAACTCTTTCACGGTAGCCATCTTGAAGACAGAATGGAAAGTTTATTTCCCATGTGGAACAAGTACGGGTGCAGGTATTGGAGTGCTTGTAATGGCTTGTCCTGTAATGGCAGCGTCTTATCGGCGCTAATCAGTTCCTCATTCCAGTCATCTCCCACGCTCAAGGAAATAGATGTAATATTATTTACTTTAAAAAACTTGAGGAAATGTAATATGCACCACGAATCACTTTGCCAGTTATTTCAAATGTTTGAGATAGATAAAGATCCTCTACAATGCCAACAGACTAACAGACCCTAGCTCTGGTTCCTATTGTTTTGTGCTAGAGACGCTAAAGGCTAGCCCAAAGCATGGCACAGCAGGGGGGGGGGGGGGGGCAGAGGACGACAGAGAAAGGAGGACCAGGCCAGATTCCACCACCCCCACCATTAAGCTCCCAGCACTCCGGCGCATGCAAAAAGGGGTCGAGGAGGGTCAAAATAACCCCCCCACCCACACACACACAGGCACACCACACGCACCTTCCCAAAACATGCAAAACCTTTCTAAACAGCAGCTGAGGACGTGGAATGGAGTGGAGGAGAGGTGGTTCCATACAGGCCGTCTAAGGCCTATATTAAATTCAATTAAAAATAAAAACTTTTATTTGCTCCCCTCAGGAGCAATTTAATGCAAGTTAAATTGTAAAGGGTAAAGGGTCACCTGAGACTCAAATAAGGTGAGCCTGCGTCTGCATCATTTTTCCATTTCGGCGAGTCTGTTTTACCTTCTTTGAGTCTTACTTAGGTTACCTCAGGTAACAATATCAGTCACGGGTAAAGGTGCTTACTTGCATTCTCCAGGCACTTTGCAGTATCCATGTTCAGTGCTGCACCCCTGCCTGCAGATGGCTGTGTGTACGAAAAAGGCAAAAAGGCAGAATTAGTGGAGGTTTAGACAACAATAATATGATGAAAGTGAGTCAGCGAGAGAGGGAGAACGTGGGAGAGAAAGTTAGGGAGAGAGATCCAGGAGTCAGCACGATGACGTCATCCCCCCCTCAGCCCTCTGCCCCCCTCCACTATCTCATACCCAAACTCGTGGGAATGTCCTAATCTCCAACTGGGCCTGTAATCCTACAAAATCCAAGACTTATCCGGGTCCTGCCATCGCTCCCCTGCCGGAGGATACATGCCCTAAGGGTGGTGGTGGGGGGGGGGGGGGGGGGGGGGGCTTCGCTAGCACATTGCAACAGAAAATTCCAAATGGCAACGCTAACTATTTGTACAAGCCGCCGCTCGCGCCAGAATCTGCTGCACTAAGACCTCTGTCAGCGGGCGACGGGTGAAGAAGCCAGCTTGACCCCCCCACCCCCACAGCCCTCATATCATACTAATTTTCTCTCTGATCTGCTTCATCTAAGACACAGTTGACTTACTATGGTATGTTGTTTCCTAAGCTAGCTAAAGGGAGGGTCTTGGCTTGATTTGAATAGCAAATGCTACCAGGCTAACACTTAAGCCCTGTATAGAAACCAGCGTTTCCGCTGTATGCTGGTCCACGTGTCCTGGAAGATTTCTATGTCCCAGATGAATGGGAGAAATAACGGTAAAATATGATCTGTTTATTGAGCTTGAGCTTAAAGGAGTAGTAAAGGGAAAAATCATGTTTAGCCCCGTTTTAAGGTTACTTATGATCATATACAATGGTTCAGATCAAAAAGTTGACAAAACTAGCACTTTTGAGAAAGTCTGATAATTGCTCTACCACTGTTTTGGTCATACAATGGATGTGGGTGGGCACCGTGAAAAATCATTCAAAAAACATGTTAAACTCTCAATTTCAAAGACAATATTTGCAAACTAATTGTGCTATTAGATTAATACGTCAGTTGAAAGCTATAAGAAGTACTAAGAATAAAGCAACAATGGCCAAAGGTGCAGTTTAGACCCACTTCCCTTACCAGTGTTGCATTCTGGTCCTGACCAGCCCTCCAGACAGGTCTTGTTGCCGTTGTGGTCGCAGTCGTAGTGGCCGAAGAAGTCGTCGCGCGGCCGGCAGAACTTGTTGCAGCCGAAGCCGTAGTAGTGCTCGTCGCAGCTGACGCGGATCTGGTACTGGAACTGGGCGATGGGCCCGTCGTGCTTCAGGTTCTGCCACAGCCGACTGGGGTTGATCATACCCGACTGGATGGCTCTCTCGATCACCGCACCTCCCGCGTCTGCCGAGGAGCACACACATCGCATCGCGTGGTTGTATTATGGAAACGATCATATGAAAAATGTTTAATGTAAAAGGAAAGCATACATGCATCTCTTGTGTGTGAAGGGGTGAACAGACCAATACAAACGTGAGAAAAAAGATCAAAGGTTTTATTTGTTAGAGCATGAAGCCTATTTAAATGCCCACAGAGTCATCCTTGTCCACTGGCGCCAAAAATCACAATGAGATGCCGTCATCGCACACTCTGATGCCCAGACGTGGCAATCATCTGCCCACATTGTCTTCCTCTGTGCCATCGCACCCAAACAAACACCAACTCGGTCAGGGTCACCACCCAAGCAGCACTGGGCATTTCCCAGCGTTGCCCTGGCACACTGTGAGGGCACCAGCTGCACACTTTCCAGATCACATTTTCCACAAATGAGTCCTACAGTGCTCAAATGAAAAGACTGAGCTCCAACGCCACCTTGTACTGTACCACCCTTAATATTTCAAAACACAACTGTCAAACGTCTTCCCGTTGGAATTCAGCTCGCCGTCTGCAAGCTTTGGTGAGGGAACTCAAAAGCAAACAAAAAAGTACGCTCCTGGGTTTATTTACTGGGTTTTTGAGAGGTGGGTTGGTCTTTTGTTGGGATAGTGCTAGTTGTAGTAGCAGGGGCCAGCCGTACTGATATTTCAGACCCATTTTAGAATCCTGAGCTTGACTGTGGTATTTCACCGGAGGGTTGCAAAGTGTGGTCTGAGTGAGGTGTCGCCCTCTCTCTACCTGAGGCTGGAACCAGAGGGTATTCGCCAAATAACGGACAAAATGAACCCGGAGCCCTGAGGCGAAAAAGCGGAACCGACCTGGAAGCAAACTGTGACCCGTCACATTAAACAGGAAAAGCCCTGAGCTAAACGGTGCGAGAAATAGCGCTGACGTAGCAGATTCAAAAATATTGCTAGCCTCAAAGAAACTCATACTGTACCGCCTCCCAAGATCTGACCAAATATTTAAACCTCTCAGGTCAGTGGTGAATACTGCTAGAGTAGTCAAGGTAACACCAGCTTGACAGCGCTTTATTTACCCAATTCGTGGCCAAAGCACATTGAAGCAACATTTTCAGGTATTAGCTTAGCGTTAGCCATAGCTGTGGTATTGGGTTAGCGTTAGTACGACCGTTACCATGGTAGCCGACTAATGAGTCTACTCATTACTGGCCACGTGCCCAGTGGCACTTGTTGACGCTAAGTTGAAGGGGTCAATATTTGGACTGTCCTCATCTGGCCCTCTTCCTTGGCAGCCATCGTCATTGATCTGACTAGTTATGTTTGTGTACATGTGAGCAGGGGGGCTAAAATAAATAAAGTCTTCAGCCTCACGCTAACCAATGGCAGTCTGGCTTCATTTGGCAGAAAAGTACAGTTCAGTACTTGGCTAGGCTGACCTCCTAGCTCTCCCCCTCTCCTGCCCAAAGCCCACCTGGACAGGGGTCAAACTACCCTGAGGCTGACTTCACACTGAGCCTATAATGGCTCCCTGAGGGCTGCCAAATGCAACACGCAGCCAATGCTACCACTGACCGCCTAATGGTCCGGCTGAAAACAAACAAGGCTCAGCCTGGGCCTGCTCTCTCTCCTAACTTGTCTACACTACCACTCCTCTTTTCTGAATGGGGCCGCTGTGTTGTTCTATACCTAGATGCCCATATCAATAATTTTTGAGGGTACTGGGCAAGAGAGGGTCGTTGTGAAACATCTTCCTAGTTTCACATCTCCCTAGTTTTCTATCCGATTTGGTCTGCAGCTTGAACCAATGCTATCAAAGAAGCTTTTCGTTTGATGGGACTTGTGTTGACCCCCCCCCACCCCCACACACACACGCATTTATACACACCGAATGTTGGAATGACCCTGCCTTGCACCTGCCATTAGCCATCAAGCTTTTAAAAACATTTTTACAAGGAAGAGAAGACTCCCTCATCCCTCCGTCTCCAACTCCACATTCTACCTCTTCAGATCTCTTTCTCATCTTCCATTTCCATCTCATCACTTATTTTTCTTCTCTCACAGCAAATCTCGGTTTTAGGACAGTTGGGAGCTGTTTTCCTCGTAGCAGTCACCCCATCATCCTGCCCCAAAGAAGCCCACCTCGGAGGCATTAAAAACAGTTTACAGACTGTTTTTTTTTTCTGGGCTAGGACCAGGGCTTTCCAGGCCAGGAGTCGTGTTATTTTTGCGTGGCGAAGCCAGATGGAGCGGAGAGAGAGAGGGGGTAGCCGGGATACTCACTGCCCACGGAAGAGCCGTTGTTGAAGTCCAAGGCCTCCACGATCAACGTATAGGACCTCTGTGGGAGGGGGGGGGGGGCGGGGGTTGTAGGTAGAGAGAGATAAGAGAGAAAGGTCAGGTTAAAAGGTCACAGCTGCTTTAACCCCGTCACCTCGGCTAGGCCAACCCTCCTCACTATATTTAAGATTCCTATCAGCACTCGGGATAATATCTCTCATCCCCGTTTTGGGAGGGAAGCCTGTGGCATGCTGCAAAAAAAAATCCTGTATTTTCAGAGAGAAAACAGTGCTTGAGGTAATCAGGTTTTCCTTGAATTTTGTTAACATTATCATTAGGCTACATGTCACCATGCTAGCTTTCCTCCAAGTTTCCTTTGCTGTTATTGTTTTTCAGTATTCAGCTACACACAGTGACATACACACAATGACATACACACAAGTCAAAAGGGGTGCATCCATTGGTTGACTTACACAGCAAAACTAATTGGCAAAACTTCAGAGAACACAGCATGAACATAACCATTTCCGTCCAATCTACATGAACGAGAGGTGTATACACACACGCCGCATTCGCGCAAGTGGGTTTGACGCCGTTTAACTCTGCCTCCGCTGGCCATTTTCCATATGCTGCCGATTAGCGAGCCGCTATCCTCCCCCGAGGCGCTAGTCCCTCTGATCCGGGCGGGCTAAGCTGATCACACCGGGCCACCCCAAAACAAACACACAGCTCTCTTCCCCCGGATGGAGAGATCAAGGATGGCGATAAAGAGAGCAAACCGCGGGCATTGTTTAAAAACATCCTGGGCTGCCATTTGCATTTCCCCCGCTCGCTCACTCACTTTCTTCTCTCGCCCGTGTGTTTTCTTCCCCCTTCTCTGCATGCATGCATGGATTAGAGAGTGTGTGTGTGTGTGTGTGTGCGTGTGTTGGTGTGTGAGAGTGAGTGTGTGAGTGAGTGTGAGTGAGTGAGTGTGAGAGTGAGTGAGTGAGTGAGTGTGAGTGTATGTGAGTGTGTGAGTGAGTGAGTGAGAGAGAGTGTGAGCGTGCGTGTGTGTGTGTGTGGAGATAGGGGTCCATTATTTCGGCACCTCTTTGAAACTCTTTGTCTCTCTTAAGGCCACTGTCGCTCTCACCGGGATCGGATAACGACCAGCGGAGAGCCATGGCGGGCTGCTGGAGGAGAGGGAGGTGTGTGTGCTTGTGCGCGCGTGTGTGTGCGTGCGTGTGTGTGCCTGTGCACGAGAGGGTGCACATTTCTAAAGAGTTCAAAACCGTCCGATTTTCTGTGGATGGATGAACGCATGTAGATGTATCATGGTGTTTTTCTGTAGCCTACCCTATGTGTGTGTGTGTGTGTATTCTGATGTCTCCACGTTTGGCTCCAGTCCGAGGGCATGGCCCTCTCACCGCTCTCTCTCTCTCTCTCCACTCGCGACACCCACTCGCCAACATTCACACAAGCCTGCCTCGGAACACGTGTCAATGAAGCTCCAAAAATACGAGGACAAGGGGGGGGTGGCTGATAAATGAGGGTATATAAGGGAGACAAACACCCGCCCTCCGTGCTGCGCTCCCTTTCGCTCTCCAACATCTCCCCCCACACTCCATCCCTCTCTCCCCTCTGGAGCCTTGCCCGGCCCTCTTGTGTCGGGCTCATGCGGCCTAGCCGCTTCGTCCTACTGGGACAGACACAGCGCTGGTTGTTTGGCTGACATAGACGAGGTGTAGCAATACCCCAATCCACTAACCGCCAGTCTATACGTCTGTGGAAGTCTTAATTGCCAGTTGTGCCTCCAGGCAACCCGGAGGACGTAGAGATATGTACGAACCACTCAGGAAAAGAGCTCAGTGATGCAGATTCTCTGTTTCGGGAATCATGATCAACCATCTAACTGCCATGAGGGTGGCCACAGTTGTTGTACCCGTACTGTAATCAGGGCTAAATATTTAACCTGAACAATAACTCAGCCAGTTTCAACTCTGGGCCGTGCACCAAAGTTCTGGTGTTTGTCCTGAGATCAGGTCAAACGGTAAGGAAAACATCTGGACCCTAACCGTAGTGTTTGGCAATAGTCCCGAACACAAGCAAGTAATAAAAATAAGATGTTGCCTTAAGATTAAGACATTACATTTCTCTTCCCAGGGCGTGTGCTTCTCCTAACTATGTAATCACTCACTGTAGTATCTGGTTTGGTTGGAACAGGGCCTAACTACACACTTCCCATACCGAGTTTTGGTGGAGGAGGCGCAACCAGCAGCTGCTTTCGCTGGCTTGGAGATAAGTGTGGGAAAATAGTTCAAAAGCAAGTGAAACAAGCCGACAAGTCTGGGCAAGTCCAGAAAGGAAAGGGGGGTGGCAAGGTGAGTTGCTGTTTTGCTATACAGGCTCACAATGGCCTCAGCCGAGGAGATTGATATTGTGATAAGCTGCCTAGTTCCTACTTCAAGAATTGCACAACAGCTAGGCTAACATAAATCTAGGCTAACATAAATGAATGCCCCCCCCCCTCCAGAAGTAGAAAGTGACTGAACATGAAGGCATTACAAGCACAGGGTTTCCACCAGAAAGCCTGTCAGGCCCGACGTCTGCGTACATGAGGGAAATAATCGTGCACAAATTTTTGCATATTTTTTTGCGAGCAAGAGAGAGAGAGAGCACACCAGTTACGGAGTTGTTAGCATCTCGTGCTAGTCTGCTAGCTGATGGGTTAGCTAGCCACCGTTAGCTAGCAGCATTCGCTCTCATAGCTAGTGTGCCTTGCAGGGCTGAAGCCTGGCTGAAAGGCTCCTATTTTGCACGCAAATCTGCTAGGGGTGGGTTCCAATTAATCAATTAATCGTTCATGACCGACAATGTCGATTTTTAAATTGTGGTCGTAATTTTTTCCCCCATTCAAATCAAAAAAATAATTAAAAGACGTGTTTAAGTGAACAGAACTAATGTCACACATCAACAGTTATGTAGCGCTATATTGATTGTAACGCGTGGAAATTAGTGTCAAAATCAATGAAATTGTAGTCTTTACTTTTTTTCATTCAAATAAACAAGCCTTTATTTATTATATATGATATACGATTAATCGACCATGAAAAATGTGAGTTGTGCACATCTCTAAAATCTGCATTGTTAAGCAGGCAGTTTAACCCCCCCCGAGACACCACAACCCCACTCCGATACTTTTCAATACCACTCCAATCTCCAAGACACAGATGCAGTCACTTCATTTAATCATATCAGACGCCATCACTCACTCTACTGTCCCTTCCTCCCCAACACAGCATCACTCAATACACTAATAGCCAAAACAGGTTGTAGCTAGTCTCAACGCCAGACCCATGAAAGTTCTTTTGCTGATTCGATTCAAACTCGGGGCCTCTGACTTGCCAGTTGCCAACCCGCATACAAGCCAGTTACGCTGTCAAAAAGCTAGCGAGTCGATGGCTCAATTGGCCGGTATTCATACTGTGGACTTCAGACATGCCCTTATAACCCTAATATGGAGCCCTAATATGGAGCTGGCTACCTATGCTAATTCAGGTGCATGAGAACATGCTTTCAATTTACGAAACAAATCCATCATCAGGAGAGCACAACTGTGAACAATTCTGCGGTTTACAATGTCCATGACTCTGACGGAGACTTTTCTTAGGACAGTTCTTACAAATGTTTGTGAGAACAAATCTAAGAAGAAACTTTATAAGTTATTTGTGGATGAGTCCCATAGTGCTCACTCACAATATTGCACTCTTGCAGATGAGAAGAGAAAGTATACCCATGCAGGGTTTCGTAACTTTCACCCCATCACTCACTTGTGATTATCAGCCCCAGTGAACGCTGACTGACCTTCTGTGCATCTTTCTCACGCCAAACATTATACTTCTCTCTCTCACACTTCTCTACAGAGCATTCCCCCTAGGGCTGGGTTAAAAAAATCGATTAATCGATTCTAAATCGAGTCTGAATCAAATGATTCAGAATCGATTCATGAATCCCAAAATCGATCTTTTATTTAATGAATAAATGAAGGAATGAATAGTTCATTAATTAATTCAATGATTCATTCATTTTTGGGAATCAGTATCGATACCCAGCCCTAGTATTGATGTGTTGCATAACTTGGCAGTCATGTAATTAAGGTTACAGCTAAAAAAAAAGAAAAGGTTTTAGTAACACTAACCGAATCGATATTGAGTCGAATCGAATCTAATTGAATCGTGATAATCGATTCTGAACCTTGTGAATCGGAATCGAATCGATTCTTGAAATTCAAATCGATACCCAGCCCTACACAGAAGATCTGACGGGAGACAGACGAGGCGTTCGCAACGGCCATAAAGATAGAGGGAGAGAGTAGGAGAGAGAGTAGGAGAGATCCTCCCGTTGAACTCTAGCCCACTGTTTGACCGCGGGGGCCCAAACAACCAGCCAGCCAAGCCAGCCTCTGGGGCTTCTGGGGTTGGATATGATAACAACCCCCATTACGTGAGTTGGTACGGCCTGGATGTTTGCAACCACTTCACAGATAATGGCAACTTCAGCACAACGCCGCACGAGAGGGGGGTTCGTTGGCGGCAAGCGGAGGCGCTCGCTAACCTGGCTCCGCTAAGTCCACCCGCTGTTTCCTGTTGCCTCTCCCGTAGCCACATTATCCCCGCCCGCCCCCCATTATGTCCCATAATCCTCGGCGTGGCCCGGCCGGGGCCAAAGCTATTGTGTCGATCCCACTCCATCACCCCTCCCGGTTAATATAAGCTGTCACTGCCTCTGTCTGTCTGGAGCAGACGGAGAGAGGGGGAGAGAGAGAGACCAAACTAAGCAATATAAATGACCTGGGCATGACTGTTGCATGTGAAATTTTCTGAGAGAGAGACCAGAGAGAGAGAGAGAGGAGGGGGGGGGGGGGGGGGGGGGGGGGGCAAAGTTAAATCGCAAGATGTTACGAGAAAGAAAAAAGTCTAGCCTGCTAAGTCCGGCGAAGGCACGATGATGGCTTCATTTAGCATGCCAGTTACCATGGTGGCAGGTTTAAAAAGATGGAATGTCTTGGGTCCAGTCAAGCGCAGCCACCCAGGTTCACAAAGACCAAGCAGAGACAAGAGGCCTTTATACTTGGTCGTGTTTTAAGGTCAGGGGCGAAAGTATGACGCCCAAAACCTTTGTGAGTCGGGCGATATCAGCTGCCTCCATGCATTGCCATTCCAGGTCCTACATGCAGACTTTCTGTCCTATAGAACAATTGTCCTCAAAAGTTTTTTTTCTGATAGATATTTTTCTCCAACAATTTAACAGGGCTTCTGTGAAAAGAACAAGATGTGTAAGCCCTAAATTGTAGATATATACACATTTTTTCCCCTCTAAACTCTCCATGGCCCTGTTCTTCACACACCCACACACAATCTGTAACTCATTGAATTCTAGTGTATTTAGTCACCACACATCCATCGCTCCCTAACACACCTTCTCGTCATCAAGCACCAGCTATCGTTTTAAATGGCGGCCACAAGCAAAGGGAGGCAGAGAAGAAAAGCTGCTGCTTCCTTCTACATCGCCCCCTGCAGGTGCCCTCCTCCTCCTCCTCCTCCTCCTCCTCTCACCCGCAGTCCCCTTTCTCCCTGTGGGAGACCCGTTGCCTAGCAACGTCCCTAAACATCCAATCACTTCGTCCCATTTGTGCTCTGGCGCACGCACCCCCCCCCCCCCCCCCCTCCCCTCACTCGCAAAGTTCCAGACAAACCAATTGCAGGTGATTAGGCAAAAATGTACTAACAAGTGGTCTTGTATGTAAACCAATGAGGCCAAATGTTTTGAAAGCCAATTCGGTTTTCCATGTCTGATTTCCTTTGTTAACCCCTTCCTGGTATTTCTTGGTTGTGTTATTGACAGGACAGAAGTATGCAGTCTAATATTACAAGTAGTTATACTGGAACGGGGTCTGAAAATCTGACCGGGTTCAAATTTAAGCCTCACAGAGAAAATTTTGGTTGCTTCTGGTCTGGTGCTGGTCTTCGTTCTTCTTATCTAAACAGTGCGCATGGCAGATAAATTAACCAAAAACATGTTTTAAGTCAAATCTACACTAAACCATTCATTTCGAATTCGAGTTTGAGTTCATTGACTATAGTGCCACTGCAGCTTCCTGAGAGCATTGTGTGTAAACGCGCTTCACGGGGAGATAACCAGCTGTTTTATTGCCTATTCTTGCAGAAGCCATTGTCTGACGCTCAGCAACGGGCTCTCTCGTGAAGACAGTCCCGTGCTTACAGTTCTGGAGCGTCATGTCAAATCAAGTTCTGGAACAGAGAAGCTGAGTTCTTGAAAACTCTTATGACGTTTCCATTTGTGGAGAAATTTCCCTATTTCAAAACGCTAACTGCTGACAAGATTTTTGGAGCATATGAATTGAGTCACACAATTGCAATGAGAAATATGTAATTTAACCCTACATTATTATGTAATTTAACAATAATTGCCCTTGATTGGTGCAGCCCACCTATGGTACAAGACAACTCAGCACGCGCGAGAGGGAGAACATGACGTTACAAAAACAGAACTTTGGAAAACGACGCAATCAACTCACCGGCCAAGCAAAGCTGAAGGGTAATACAATCCTGGACTTGTCACTCTTCGGGCTCCGCAAAGAAAAAGTATTCCCACCAACTACAGGAGTAGACGACGTCCCGAAGCTGCAAGGGCCCGCCGAATAGACCTTTAACTGATACTCCTTCAAACACACTCTGAAATAGGTATCGCACTCGTCCCTCGTGCACTTGCGATCAGCGGCATTCCGAGCCCCATCGCAGCACGCGCCCGTCTGCAGCTCGCCGTTCACGTTCTGCATAGATAGGATTTGCAACTCGAAGTGTCCTGATCCCAAAGACACCTGTTTGGAGATAAAGTTTGGGTCCGTTAGTCAGGTAGGGCCAATGTTAATTGTATTTATTGACATGTGAACAGAATCTGTGTCAACAGGACCAGGTTATGCAAATGAGCTGAAATGAAATGTGCACCATAACAGTTGTACCTAACATGGGCTAAAACATGTGTGGCTGCACAAACATGATTAAACAACATTTGGCACTGGGCTAGGCTACAGCACTGAATTGAAAAATGGTATAGCCTAAGCCATTAGGACAGCTCAAGTTTACCTTTGTAACGTTATAGGCTAGTATCCTCATCCAAAATCTAAACCTTCTAAATGTTTTTGAAAAGGGCATCATGCAGTTGTGGAACAGACAAGTAGCTGTTGATAAATCCACGTACCTTAATCCATATGCATTGCAATAAGACATGTATAGAAAAGGCAGCACCAAATAATGAACTCCGTCTCAAAATCATGCCTCCTGTCTGATGGTACCGTCTGCTGCGAAACTAAAAGTCCGGCCGACCCTCGGCTCCAGCTATATACTCCTCCGATTTGAACATGCACGAGTGGAGAACAACACCTTTTCAAAAGAGCATAGATTTCCAATGCAAAGTGGCCTGCCCCCTTCTCTCCCTCTCTTTTGTCCTAACGACTATTGTTGTTGTCCTTTTTCTTTATATCTTATACGACAATACCCACGAGCTAAGAAAGCGCCGTCTGTGGCCGAATGACTGTTCCAGCTTTACAGCCAAGTTTAGCGGATCGGGGGGCGGGGCAACTTCTTAATATTCATTAGTGGGAGAGGTCCTGGGGCTGGAAACCCCGCCTCTCCTGCATATGCATGTCGTGCGACCAGCGTTTACAGTGATTTCTCAGGCAACTGTGTAAGTGCCATCACACGTGGATGGTACTTTCAAATGAGTCAACAAAACACACACGCACACATTTTTAGCGTTTGGTTCTTAATTGTAAGTGGAAACTGTACCTGGTGACTAACAAAGCACTCTCTTATTTAAACCTGTCCCCAGAAAAAGGTTTTATCAATATGTGTAAAATATCTTATTTAATGCTCAACATTGGCAGACAGCTGAGCAAGGTGTATGTGCATTGTATTGCGTTTACTACTTCTTTAAGACTTATCACAAATAAAGAAGGCATATAGATATTTTGATGTGCCTGAGTTATGTAAGCCTATACCCAACAAATTCCTTAAACATTTGTGAGGAAAAAAAGCCACCTGATGATGATGTGCTATTATCACCATCATCATTCGAACACATTGTCTAGTTAGACACGAAACATGCCTATTTCCTGAGGTATTCGCTCAGCCCAGACGATCCACATTAATATTGTATTATTTCCAGATACCCCAATAGCTGACTTATGCTGGACGGCCATTGTGAGGAACCCTCAACAAAGACCACTAGCCATATCCCCAGATCCCAAACCAACAGCTGCCAAGAACTAACAGTAGATTTGGGTGCTGTCGCAGTGCCACAGATCCTGATTGAAAAAGCAGAAGGAGGGCCTGGTTCTATCATGGTACGAGATGAACAGTCCACCTATTAGGAGAGACCTTTTTTCTCTCTCGCAAAGTCACTACCCCGTCCCAAATTTGAGCTTTGAAAAGAATCACAAAATGGGGAGTGGATTGAATGGTGTTGGGGGGGGCGGGGGGGGGGGGGGGGGGTAGGGGAGTTGTACCCTTATGAAATAGAGACTCTGCAACAGGGGACAAAGGTACCCCAAGTCTTTATTCTCAAATTAGAACAGCTGTGCTCTTCCCCCTTCAAGAGCCCCCCCCCCCCATGAATAGATTATGGCCCTTTTGCTGAAAAGGAACCCTGTCGCCTGGATAACAGTTCCACACTCACGGGTGACAACAGAGCAAGGGTGTAATGAGGCAAAAATAGACCCCTATAGGTCTGAATGGATTATGTCTACGGTGTGGCAGGGGATAGAATTATCTGCTCGTGCCTGTGTGTGTGTGTGTGTGTGTGTGTGTGTGTGTGTGTGTGTGTGTTGAACTGAAAAGCGCCACAGGGTGCCATGGCCCTGTGAGGCTCAAACTGCTGAAGCGGTTGTTCCTCATTTCATCGCCAATCTACTTAGTGGGTAACGGGGATGGCAGGGCACCCTATGATCCTAATGAAAGCTAGCTTTTCTCTCGGCGAAGAAGAAAGAGACTGCGTTCGAGCAAAGGCCAGCTGCGGGGTTAAGCCGACGCTGCTACGACATTAGCTGCATCTGGAGCTTTGACCTGCGATGCGGCGCCTGGTCTCGGCGAAGGGCCAATCACAAAAGCACGCAAAATAGGAAGAGGTATAGCCAAGTTGAGCACGTGCTAAAGGCAGAAGTCGGTATGAAGGCTATGGACATTGATCCTTTTGTCTCTAGGTCGCTTTTGCCAACATGTCCAAGTTGTGTTTGTGTTCATCCATTCACTCTGTTGATGGATGAATAATCTGCTAGAACTGTAGATCTCTTTTATTGAATAGATTCACTTACAAATCTTTCTTTTAATTGACTAAACCATATAATCAGAATACATTCAAACCAGAATACATTCAAACCAACATGTATCCTACCACAGTGACAACCTGTTAACATCTATTATGTTCTATTTCCTGAAGCTCCGCCCCTCAGGGCTCCACCTAATGGTTTAGCCTATCGCAGCTCGGCGCCCTCTCGGCCCGCGTATCCATCTCGACGGCAGGCAGCTTCACCGGAGAGGAAGACGGCGTTAGCGCTGTTGTCAGCAGGCGGCCCCTCCAAAGCGCCGGACCAGCGGCTTAGATCCAGAGCGCGGGGTACAGGAAGAGGCGCACGCAAAAACAGTGCGCTGTGACAACAGACTGTTCCCGTTCTGTGGCTACCAGCCCGCTGCATCCAGTCAGGGACGACGGCGTGAGCTAACAGCGCCGCCTTGGGATCCGCTTTTTGGTTTTGAACGCGCCCTGTGGAGCTCCGTTTGAACCAACGGAGTGGGTTTCCCTGAAGCCGCTTTCTATCAAGACCGCGTTGCTCCTCGCTTTGACTTCGGGAAAGAGGGTCAGTGATCTGAGAGCGCCGACAGGGTGACACGGGTGATGGGAGCGAGGCTGTTTGGCGCACGGACCCGTCTTTCGTCCCGAAAATGGTGCGAGGCGCGTTTAGCGCCCAGGGTTTGGAGTTGAGCACCGTCTATCCTCCGCCTCATGCGAGCGAGGAAGAGGCTCGCTTGCACTTGTTGTGTCCAGTGCCTGCGTTGACTTCCTGCTCAGCGCACGGCTGCAGTCCGGACTTACCCCCCAGTTGTTGGTTTGTCACGGTCCCCAAACAACGTCTTTCCGAATGAATGATGAGCGCATCTCCAAGTCTTACGAGACTTCGGGTCACCCTCTGCCCGGGGCTGTTCGGGCACGCTCTACGAGGGGCGTGACCACGTCAGTTGCTGTGGCGGACATTTGCGCGGCGGCGACTTGATCGTCGCAGTCTCCTTTTGTCCGCTATTGTCTTTTGTCCATGTCGTCTGTCTCTGTGGCATCGTCCGTGCTGGGAAGAGCAGCCAGTGGGAGTCAGCGTTAGACATGATGATCTTTTGGCCTGGGGGCGGGACCGTCGGGTGAGCGATGACGGTCCAGCTCTTCTCTCACGTGCCTTTCCTTGCCGGGTGGCGGGTATGGTCCAGCGCTTGGGTTGGGCCAACATTTGGTATGGTCTCACCTTGGAGCCCTGGCTTGCGTCCTGGCTTGCCGTTTTTTTTTAAACGGGTTCAGCAAGAGTGTACGATGCGGTCGTGAAGCTCCGCTTACGCCGATAGGAGCTTGCCCTCTGGGGCAGAGCTCCACGAAATAGAACGACCGTTACGTATTGTAAACCTAGTTCTGTGAGTGGAGCGTAGCCCCACAGGGCGCAGACTTTGCTGAGCCCCAGTCTGCTCGCTGAAAGTTTCGGCTAGGAGCACAGCGGTGCCCCGGACCTAGTTGGGCGCAGGTACATACATGTTTTTTTTTCTTCAGTCAATGTAGCTGGCTAGGGTTTCTCAAGCCAATAGGAGCTGTGGGGCTACACTCCACTCATAGAACCAGGGTTACAATACGTAACTGTCGTTTTGCAGTGTCCTCATTTATGCTACTGTAGTTTTCCTGTATGTGTGTTTTTTATATTTTTTTATTTTTATTTTTTTCATAAAATGCTACTGCTCAAGGGCCCTTCTGGTGCCTATAGAATCCTCCAGTCAGGGCATGCTTTGAAAGGGCAGCACCCAAAAAATGAACAGCATGTTTTACACACGCAGCCCTGGCATACCTGGTACCAGGACCCACCAGACACCACTGATGGTGGAATGTTCCGTGTTCCACTGGAAGCAGCAGTTGGTGATTTCAAATTCATACTGTACCTGTCTTCTAACTTGTCTCTACTCCTGACTCCTGATTGGTCTCAATTTCATGCATAATACTGTACGAATGGACACACACATCGGGGCGGCTGTGGCTCAGGAGGTAGAGCGGGTCGTCCAATGACCGCAGGGTCGGCGGTTCAAATCCCAGCTCCTCCTGTCCATGTCGAAGTGTCCTTGGGAAAGACACTGAACCCAAGACACTGAACCCCAAATTGCCCCCAATGAGCAGGTTAGCACCTCGCAAGGCAGCTGCTGCCATTGGTGGGTGAATGTGTGTGTGAATGGGTGAATGAGAGGCCATTGTAAAGTGCTTTGGATAAAAGCGATATATAAATGCAGTCCATTTACCATTTAAACATATGGACACACATGATATATAGCATAGAAGTGGTTGCACCGCTTAAAAAGAATAGAAATAATTCGATTCACAATCACTGTGACCTTTGAACCTTTCAGTGTCCCACTACACAGACTGTGAATTCTGTGTACTGTGAATATTCACCTTACTCCTTTGTTACTTCCTCTACCTACCTTTACTGTTTTCTTCAATCCACCCTATCTTCCTCTCAGCTCTCACTTCCCTTCCCAACATATCGTTCTAAAACCTGCCACAATACCCAAACCGGCCGTGGATGAAGGACTGATTCTGCACTGTCAAAGCCTTGTGTCTGTGAAAAGTTCCCATGCTTCCCCTCCTACTGCCTCCAAACAACCTCTGTGTCATTCCCCGCGCGGCCGAGCGCGTTGCGAAATGGCGGCTTTGAACAAAAAGAAGGGTCAAAGCAACAGTAGGGTTAATCCGCCATGGATGTAATGTTTCAGCCTCTGCATCAATGATTCACCGGATTCATGCGCATCCACATTTTCTCAGAGCCATCCAGCCCAGACAGACACAGTGTGGTCTGACGGACACCAGATATATGTCACATTCCAAGTCTGGACCATTACGATAAGCAGATCAACATGGTAGAGGTTTTCTCTCAGAGGTTCCATTTGACCATAGAACCACAGAACCATGGGACTTCATAACCTGGGTACTGATGCCGTTTATGGATTAGGATAGGATAATTACTAAACCTGATTAAGGTAAATTACACAGCATTGGTTCTTTTGCAAGTCTGATACATGCTAGTAGGACATGGATTGACCATTAGGTTCCTTACTGGCACACACACAGGTTGACCCTCTGCATGGGATACATTGGCCTGTTTGACCGAGGTAAAGTACATTTCATATTGTACATTCAACAGACATTCACATTTGGCTTTTGTGCCTCTGGGACTATGGTACAGTAATCTGGATCCTGTGTGTTTCTCCCCCCATGTTGTATATGAATAGAAAATGGAAAAAAGGTTGTTTATAATAACATTCAGACTGTCTATCCTACTTACATTGCTTTTTCCCCACATTTACCAAGATTGGCGGACAGAAGTATACGCAGTATACATGTAATGTATACTGTACATACTGTACTTCTGACCATCAATCTTGTTCAATGTAAATCTATTAAATTATCCTGAATGGTCTATGTTTGATTCCCCAGTGGGTCAGCTACAGTAGTAATCGTGTATTCCAAGTTAATCTAGGCCGACTTCCTTTTGAAAAAGAGGCAGGAGCTTTGTGCATCTTGGCAGTGTTCGTTTGCCACTGTTTACTGAAATGCCGGGAGCGCTCAGTTTGTTTGAAAAGAATGCAATTAAGTGAAGCTCCTCTTTGTTTTGTCTAAATGAAATTGTTTGGCAGGGCGGCGCTCTGTAAATAGCCCAATCAGTCACGTGACAAAAGGCTTTCAACCTTTGTTTCCACTTTAGATTAGTGAAAATGAGGCAGACAAGGAGAGCAATAGAATGCATGCAGTTTTATTTGGAATCAATTTGTTTATGACAAAACCTAAGACTATATAAAAAGCTTGGAGTAAATTTTCCAGTACATTACTGTAACATAAATGGAAGCAGATCTTGTGACTGGTGTGATTAAATTGAATTAATTATTTGTGTCAATACAAGAATTATCTATGCTAAGAAATTCCATGTGCATGCTTTATATGTTTCAATTGTGTGTTTTGTGAGACATGCAAGGGTCTGGCAAGACATAAAATGGATGATAAAATGAATATGAAATATCTTCCGAGCCACAGATCTTCATTAACAACCATGCTGCCAACATAACGAATTATGATGTTGTTAGAATCCTTGGTAGACCTCTGGAGCGTTTGTTACCCTGAAGTAGAAGATGACACAGTCATTAAAATCCACCTTGTTTGAGAGAATCAACCTCAATAGACTCTGGTACGGTAACTAATGAGGCTGTGGGGGTGCGGAGACCCCATCTGCCTCTCGGATAGAAGCAGCAGCGGAGACCATTGCCCAACTAGGAGCAGAATGCTTTAACGTGGAAATCTAGGGCTTTAAGTCTATACCTAGCCATCAAACAATGAAGGGTGAGATGGGCACACAAGCAACCACACTCAGACACACACATCAGAGATCTTACGTCTCAGGTTTTTGACACCCCTTCTCACACAATTAACTCCATAAGACGACAAGACAAGACAATTTCTCCAGTCAGATCGTATCCCTCTGCAAGCAATATGCAAAATCGGCTATTCATATACAAATTCCACCACGCAAGGGTTGGGCTGTGTTCCGAATTGCATACTTCTAGTATTTACTATCAGGCTACGTAGGCTTCTGTACTACTGCTGCCCTTACAAAGTACAGTATGTAGGCTACTTTGCATGCACGGCTATGCATTAATGGGACATACTAGTCTACTTCAAGGCAGTTCACAGAATGCTTCTCTCATCAGCCAGGTAGGCCTATCATAGGGATTTTAAAGCAGGCTAAAAGCTGTCTCTCGAAGGTTTAGCCTGTCACTTTATTATATATTTTTTTAATTTTCAGTTGAGAAAGTAACCATGTAGATTCATGTGGTTGGTTATCCAAATAACCCATTTGTAAATATGTTCATCTTCTGTTACATAAGAGAAAAACTGTTCATAAAACGGTAATTCGTGTCTGGATGGTGACAGGCAGACAAATAATGTATCCAATTACAGCTGTATATATTTTCCCGGGTTTATATTGTACCCAGAAGTGACCAGGAACGCCCCTGCGTGACGCCCCTGTGACGCATTCTGACGCATTCTTAGGTAGCAAATGATCTGCCGGTTTAACAAAAAGATTGTGAAACTGTGGCACACAGACAAAACATGTCCACAGACATTATGCAGAACGGCTGCGCGCGAGAGAGAGAGAGAGAAAGAGAGAGAGAGAGAACGCTGTTCTCATTCTCACAACATTTCTTGGGAACCTTGTCAGCTCATTTGCATATCTAGTCGGGTCGTTTGCTGCCGCTGGGCCCAGCGATACGCAAGATTCAGACAGTGCATGATCAAAGACGTTATGCAGAGTCCCTAAAAGTGAGCTAGTCGACTCATGCATTTTGTGAGAGGAGGGAGAGAACGCCATCATACACAACAAAGCCTTGGCTGCTTCAGTCTTCACCTGGTACTGTTTCACACTTGGAGCGTTTTCGGGTCCAGCGCTGAGTAGAGTAGTGGGGGCTGTTTGACAGTTTCTGCCTATGGAACTGCATTCATGGCACAGTGAGCAAACATGCCTGTGAATATTTAAGCGGTTAAAGTGTTTATCCACTCAGGGTGGTTTGTGCCTCACGCCATGACATGGAGCCACCTGATTCACTGGTGCAGAAGTACAACAGACCATGCTTGCGTGAAATGGTACCATTGAATTAGCCATGAGCCTTGGAGTCAAGATGAATCCTTTCTCTCTCGTATGTGTCTGGGTCACTGCCTGTCTAGAATCAGCTGATATGTACACTGCAAATTGTTCTGTGCTTGCCAAGATTTAAAATCTTACATTTGGAAATATGAGATGAATTATCATGTTTTAAAAGTTCTTTCCTATTTCCTATCTTATTTCTAGACTCAAACCAGCTTATTTTAAGATTTCTTATCAAGTAAAATTATCTTGCTGCATGGACAGATAATTCCAGCAGTATTAAAGGAGTAGTAAAGGGGAAATGAATGTTTAGCCTGTTTTAAGGTTACTTATGATCATATACAATGGTTCAGATCAAAACGTTGACAAAACTAGCACTTTTGAGAAAGTCTGATAATTGCTCTACCACCGTTTTCGTCATACAATGGATGTGGGTGGGCACCTTGAAAAATCTTTCAAAAACATGTTAAACTCTCGATTTCAAAGACAAGAAGCTCACCGAGGGGGTAATTGATGTCCGTTGGTGTTCTGACATCAAATTCGCCGCAAAGTATGTATTGTAGCGACTTCTAAACAAACAATATAGGGTCGCTGAGAGGCTTAGATGGACTCGTTGCTGTTTGACTCGTTTCAGTGATCCATGTCCAGACGTGATGACGTTTAAGGTTTTATTAAATCAAACTAAATAGCACTTAAACTTATGAGGAAGAGAACACTATTAAACTAAACTGAAAGAAATGAATGAAAACGTAAATATGACGGTCAACAGAAAATATCCCGAGCCAACTAACCCCCTCTCTCTGTCTACCTGTTCTAGGCCCTCCCTCCAGTTATGTAGGTAGAACCACACCCTGTAGGTAGACACACCCACACAACAATTAGAGGAACCCAATGACAAAATAATAGACAATAAACAAAGGCAGTTATGCAGGCTCATAAACAATAAACCAAATATAAACATACACAAACAAAATAAACATTATGGCTCCTACAGTATGAATCCTTTAGGGTTTTATTGATCATTTTATGAAATCCATTGACTTGTATTGACGCGACCATTGTAGATATGTAGATCATTCCGCAGAGGGGATTCAGGAAGCGGAACTGCTTACGGTAGCTATTGTTATTGTTTATGTTGCTAGGCTACCTAGTTTGCAGACGTTTACACACGTATGTGCTGCGACTAAATAGTTCTATGCTAAATATTTTAAAAAGCCTTTCCAGATGAACTAGAATCTTACTTTATGGCGAATTATATGTCAGAACGCCAACTAACACCTTGGTGAGTTTCTTGTCTTTGAAATTGAGAGTTTAACATGTTTTCTGAATGATTTTTCACGGTGCCCACCCACATCCATTGTATGAGCAAAACGGTGGTAGAGCAATTATCAGACTTTCTCAAAAGTGCTAGTTCTGTCAACGTTTTGATCTGAACCATTGTTTATGATCATAAGTAACCTTAAAACAGGGCTAAACATGCATTTTCCCTTTACTACTCCTTTAAGTAATTTCTCCTCAAATTCAGTATTTATTTCTTGTATTTTAACTAATGTTTTTGCAGTGTAGTTAGATACAATTGAAGAAGGGATTGTATCAGCTTGTGACGTGTCAGTCTTGGAACACACCATTGCCTTGTTCTCATTACTGGTTTAGCACTATTATATATATTTGAACTCACCAGCCGGATGAATGAGATGCTTTTGTGGTGTCATAATCTGCAAATGATGTGATCTGGTAGACTTAAAACGCCTTATTATCTTCCCTCAAGATACAAGCGCTGTAGACAAACAGGGAAAATGAGACGGTGATGCAGAAACTCCAAGCACAGCACTGGCACATGAAGTAAGTAGAGAGAAACCTTGGCAGATCACCAGGAGTAACGGCACCTAACTGAAAAATCATTACAGCATCAAAAAGTGTGTTTTGAGAATGTATGGTAAATGGATAGTGTGTCCAAGTTTAGAGGTTCTGTTTCGTATTCATGGTGCAAACTTACTGCAGGTGCAGGTCAACATGTGGAGGGGGGCAAAACTTCACCTAGGAGGTTTAATTGTATACTTCTTTAACGAAGCATCTCTTGATTTGATGATTGGTTGAGTAGATCGTATTGGTTGTGGTTGCCTGCATCTGAGTGAGGTGCATCAACTCAACAGCCCCACTTGGATGACTGAGCCTTTCCAGAAATCTGGCAGTTGAGAGGTGACTTCTAAATGATGACTGGAAAGACAACTGGGCAGAAATGTCCTGTTAGGGAATGTGTGAGAGAAAAAGAGAGATTGAACGCTAGGTCCTTAGTTAACCCAGTTTTTTTTTTTTTTAAAGTGACATATTTTTTTAAGTGATTTATGTACTGGCTGGGACATTTTTCTCCTTTCAACAAATTTGCCCTTCACCTCCCATGTCACCGTTCTCGGTTTCCCCCCTTTTCACACTGGATCCAGGAGAGTCATTTTGCAGCGAGCAAATGAAAAAATGTTAACTCAATAAAATGCGAAGGGCGGAGCGTGAAACGGTGCTCTGTCCCTCTGTCGTGCTCGAGGTTGTGCGTCCTTCCCCGATGAATGCCCTCCCCTCACAGACACAAGCGCCCGGCTTGGCCTCGTGCCTATGACCGCAGCGCAACCCGTGATGTATTGGCCATACACCACACCCTCTCGTGAATTATTGCTTCAATAACTGACACACCGAACAAGAACGTTGACTCGTCGACGAGCATGAGCTGAAAAGCTGCGAGGCGCTAGCAGTGCCCTCCGTGCCGCTCATATCTGGTTCCGCAGAGTTCTGGCGGCACTTCACAGCGGCTGACCCAGTGCTTTTCAGAACTCTGTGTGTGTGTGTGTGTGTGTGTGTGTGTATGTGTGAAGCCGATCGTCGATAGGACAGAAGAGCCGACAACTAATTTCGGTTGTTCGTCCAGCGTTCGACCCGCGGTCAAGCTTAGCGCACCTCCGCGCGCAAGTGCTCTGCCAAGACCCGGCGTTGGTCCCGAGATTTATGCCGCGGTGCTGACAAACAGACAGGAAGTGAAGAAAGGAACACGGAGACAGAGAAAGACCCGGGGCCCACTTGCTTAAACTCGCTAAACCCCAACAGCTGTCTTCCCTGTCCGCTTTCCTGTCGGTTAAGCCTGAATTGACATTAGCAACACACGCACATGTGCCCACTCTCTCACACACACACACGAACACATGTTCACCATGTAGACTGTCTGCATGTTTGCACAGTGCACACACAAGTACTTGGCCGTGGTGTAATTTCAGACATGCTAAAGAGACTGCCACGATTTTCAGTGCCCCCCCCCCCACCACACACACACACACACACACACACACACACACTGTACATGTACACCATACTGTACATTCACACAGACACAGATAATGTGTCTTGAAAGAAATGCCCCCACTCAAAGAGAATATGACGAACAGCATGTCTCCATGGTTTATCTTCAGTGGTGTAGCGAAGCGGAGATAATGTGCGAGTCTAAGTGGCGACTCTCTCGGTCAACAACCACTCTTTGTGGTGCTGACCTCAAAGATTTGCACAAAGTGTTGACATCAACATACTTCAAAAGTGCCTTTTCTTCTGTTGTTGGCGCAGACAAGTTGGCTGAAATGGAAACTGGTCTGGGAAGCATTTGATACCTCAGTTGGCACGGTTGATGTCATCGATTCAAAATGATGTTACTGTAGTTTGTAAAGTTTCTAAACTTCTCCAGTTCACTTCTTATTTACTCGTATTGTATTCCAAGAGATTTCAAACAAATGAGGATCAGTGTGTTTGGGGCTAGTTTGGCTGTGTGTGTGTGTGTGTGTCTGAGAGAGAGAGAGCGAGAGGATGAGTGAGTTTGCGTGCATGTGTACGTGTGTGTGTGTGTGTGTGTGTGTGTGAGAGAGAGAGAGTGAGCGAGCTAGAAGATGAATGAGTTTGCGTGCGTGTGTGTGAGAGAGAGTGAGTGAGAGGATGAGTGAGTTTGCGTGCGTGTGTGTGAGAGAGAGAGAGAGAGAGAGAGAGAGTGAGCGAGCGAGAGGATGAATGAGTTTGTGTGCATGTGTGTGTGCTTGTGTGTGTGTGTGTGTAAGAGAGAGTGAGTGAGAGGATGAGTGAGTTTGCGTGCATGTGTGTGTGTGTGTGTCTGAGAGAGAGAGAGCGAGAGGATGAGTGAGTTTGTGTGCATGTGTACGTGTGTGTGTGTGTGTGTGTGTGTGTGTGTGTGAGAGAGAGAGAGTGAGCGAGCTAGAGGATGAATGAGTTTGCGTGCGTGTGTGTGTGAGAGAGAGTGAGTGAGAGGATGAGTGAGTTTGCGTGCGTGTGTGTGAGAGAGAGAGAGAGAGAGAGAGAGAGTGAGCGAGCGAGAGGATGAATGAGTTTGTGTGCATGTGTGTGTGCGTGTGTGTGTGTGTGTGTAAGAGAGAGTGAGTGAGAGGATGAGTGAGTTTGCGTGCATGTGTGCGTGTGTGTGTGAGAGAGAGAGAGAGAGAGAGAGAGAGAGAGAGAGTGAATGAGTTTGTGTGCATGTGTGTGTGTGTGTGTGTGTGTGTGTGTGTGTGTGTGTGTGTGTGTGTGTGTGTGTGTGTGTGTGAGAGAGAGAGAGAGAAAGAGGGTCTGAGGTCTGGCTCTCTGCTCAGATGGCACGGTGCTCTGCTGCGGAATGTGTAATTACTCAGCACAACGCTTTGATCCAGGTTTTTCCGTGGGACCCAAATTGTCCTCACATTGTGCAGCGCCGAGGATCCTCGGGTGCTCTGAGGCCGGACAGCCTTTCATGTACACCCCACTGGAACTCAAAGCATCCCTCCCCCTGAAAACTGAGCTCTCTCTCTCTCTCTCTCTCTCTCTCTCTCCTTTTCTTTTCCTCTCTACCCTCTCACTTTCTTCCTCTCGCTTTCTCTTCTCTGCCCACTGGCACAACGAAAGAATGTGTGTGAGATAGTGAGCGGGGAGCGCTTGTGTTCTGGAGTAGGGAATGTGTGAGTGTGTGTGGCACGGGTTGGATTGTGTGTGTGTTTTTCTGTGTGTACAGTATATGCATATGCAAGAGAGCGGTTTTGAAAGAAAGATAGAAATATGAGGCAAGGGCACAAGTGAGGACATACATTGTGCAGTCTTGGGCTTGTACTGTACCAGTGAAATCAATAATCCATTAGAGTAAGGTCAAGTATTATTAGGGGCTGAGCTGCAAAGCTGCATAGGCCACCATAGAGATTGTACATTTTCTTATTCATCGTTAGGGGCCGGGCAGATCAGCTGATGGTGGCGCTAAGCAACCGTCTAAAGTTAAAAAAATAAAAAAATAATAATCATAACAAATCATCCATGAGAGCTATCACTTTGCAACCACCACCAAAATGTAGACTCAAGTGAGCAGAAACGTCCATATGCTTCGAGCCGGCAGGAATTATGAAGTCCATCAATCCCTTTTCCTCAAAAACTGTAAAACTTATTAAACCTCTCCTCTCACATTTTTTTGTCAATTGACACCACAATTGCTACACTTCATGTTCAGACTGTCCTCCACAAACCATAGGCTACTATTTTCTCAGATTTGTGAAATTGGGCCCACAGTGCATTACAATGTTTTCGTTTAAACAGTACTGTAGCTACTGCAAATTTTCTTCATGAAAAAATGACAAAATGTTCATGACATGGTAGATGTGACATCAGAATTTTATCTAAAATGATTTTTGTCAGTATTCTGAATTCAGTCTTGTTTTTTTTCTGTCAATGCAGAAAAATACACGACCCACAATACTGTAACAGTGCCATCTCATTACATGGCAACAGCGGGCTCCACCAATCGGAGCCGTTGCTGTTGGCATCCCCACCACGTTATATGCAACTAGATGTGACATTTTGCCTAATTCATAGTTTGAAGCCATCTATGGCTTCTCTCTTGGCAGGTAACTCAACAAGATCATAACTTGCCCTTGGTGTAAGGTTGAGTTTCCCCATAGGTTCATTTAGCTTAGCTATTAGCCTTTATGAACATTTTGTCCTTAGGGGCTTCCGTAGCCCAGTAATTTTACTTCGGTGTGTTTGACAAATGTGTTGCCGTTTCTGTTGCCCTCTAGTAGTTGGAAAATGCTTAGTGCTGCGTCAAGCTAGATCAGGCCAGCCTGTTCATAATTACTAACAGTTACTATGTTACTGTTTCTTCATCTTGTTTGCATCTGACCAGTATTTTGTCTGCTTACATCCCTGGTAATCAGTCCCACCTGTGTTCAATTTAGTCAATCAGTCAATCATTAGCTGCGTTTACATGCACACTCTTTTTCAATCTGATTTAATTCAATCCAATTGAAGATTTCTGTACAACTGTTTACATGAGAGGTGATCTAATACGCTGTGGTGTTTAAATGTGCCAATGCATGTAATCAGAAAAATGTATGATCTCCTGCATCACAGGAGTGAGTGAGCTACTATGGTTATGGAAACTAAAATAAACATTTTGCTAATGAATATCTATCGTCTGTTTGTTATTGTGGTGCTCTCAATGAAGCAACAGCTCCATAACAACTGATAACTCTCCTATCGGACGTGGTTGTTATTCCATATTTTTCTGTCGTCTAGGCTTACAATAATGTTTAGTTTTTTGTTGCAAAAGAAATGGATGCGCCTTTCTCAAAAAATAGACTTTGTTGTGGTGCCGGTGAAGTAGAGGATCTGTCCATGTATCTTTTATTGGTGAGTGCTACCATGCATCTTTGATGTCCTTTTTAATGTTTACTTCTTTGTTTGGATTAAAAACAAATTCTCCTCTGTGGTCCAGTTCTGCTTGGAAGGAATTTAACCACCATAGACGTACGTCCCACCATAGAGGAACACTCCTCCATCCACGTCCACATACATGAACTTGAATTTTGACTTTTGTGCCATAACCACCCACTAAGTTCACAGCCTTGGAGCAGCTTTAACACAGAGCATGCTTGATTACCATCTCTCCAATGAGCACACCTTGGGTTGCCACCATCAATGTGTCAAAATAAGGGACACCTTGCCAGGAGCCCCATGCCCGGGGGACACAAATCAAGCAGAGGCCTGGGGGTCCTCCCCCGTGAGATTATGAGTGTCAGACACTTCATTTCCTGTATTCAAGTGAATTTGCACCAATTTGTGTTTTATGCTAAGCATTGTCAAAAAACTAGCCCAAGCAAATCTGTTTCTAAAAAGTCAAACTAAACTGAAATTGAAAACAAAGAGTTAAAACTATATAAAAATAAAAACTAATGAAAAAAGCAATACTGTATTATAACCTTGGTGATAAATTGATTGCTGTAATATGCGGCTGTATTATAAACACACTTCTCTGTGGCTCCTGTGGCACTAGGCAGCATACTGTATTACAGTGTTTATGTAATAAATATGCTACAACTGCGACTTTGGCTTGGCTCTAATGTTTTAGCCTTTTTTGGTGATCGCACAGTTGTCGTACTGTAAGTGTAACATTTAAACCTATGCATAACCAATAGGTAGTCATGTAATTATTTAGCTATAGGCTTTGCTTCTCTTTCTCTTTCTTTCTCCTCCTCCCCCCATTGCAACCCCTGTTTTAAAACCCTAAAATATGAATAATGTTAATCTTGGCAGGCTGTCCCTGTTAATAAAATGGCTCGGTTGCCATTCTATTTGCTAGTAGGCTCATCATTCCATGAGGAGGCAGTCAGACGGACATTCAACATTTATTTCAATTTATTATATTATTTATTATTAAAATATTTGATATTGTCCATGGGCATTGCTATTTACCCCCCCCCCCCCCCCCCCCAAAAAAAAAAAGCCTTACCAAAAAGCCTTGCCTAAAACGCCCATCAAGAGGCACATGGGCAGACGCTTGGGCACCCAAAGCCCTCCCACCTCTGCCAGCGTCTGCTCAACACGACCTCTGAGGAAACCTCAAGAGACCACAGTGCACTGATATAAGACCTCACTCCTCAACTTTTCACATCATCACCCCCCCTGCCCCGCCCCCCCCCCACCCCCCAAACAGCCCACAGACCACACAGTATCACTGCAGTCACCACACTGGGATTCCCAGCGGTCTCAAGCCCTGGCAGTTCTGTTTCCTACATGGGATGCCAGGTTGAGTGAGAGCGAGGCCCTCCTTGCTAATGGAATCAGAAGACTGCCATAGCACGTAGCATGCCGCAGTAGGCTTAGAGGAGGGAGCTGTGCTCATTCAGTGGTGTTTTGAGACGCCAGTCTGGCAAAACTGCCTCTAGTTACAACTTTGTTACCCTCAATATAGGATTATGTTGCCAAGTTTATGACACTTATGCTTTGTTAGTTTTAGCCCTTTGATTTTGTTATGATGGCCAGGGGTTCTTTCTGACCTGAGCAAGTATAGTTCTAGGATTTAAAAGTGTTTGCTCCCAGTCAGAATCAGTTCCGAGACTAAAGGCGGTCCTTCAGGCCTATTTATTTATTTATGTTAGGCTCCAAGTTAAAATCTTGACACACAGAACTCAGTTCTCAAGAACGGAAGACGGAGCATCCTGCCTTTGAGCACAGTATCAGCACATTCTCCTTTTGGCTCTCAAACGATCCTCCTCTCTCTACCCCCCGTTTCAGCAGGAGTCTGAAAAGGCTTTCATTGACACCGTCCATTCTGTGATGAAACCTCCACATGTTTTTTCATCTGCAGTGGGAGTGTACGCTGTGTACGCTGGCAAGCCGCGGGATGAAACAGAGGTAGGGGCTTCCGTTGTTTTTGAAACAGGCCGGTTCTGAACATTTGCTTTCATTAACTTTCAAAGGAGCATTCACCACAGCGGAGGGACAGACCGCCTGGCTCTCTTTTTCTTGGAGGGACGCTCTAAGCCTCCTGTATCTCCGCGGTATGCCTGATGGCTCCCTCTCGAGCCCGGCTTGCTGCTCTGAGTGATGTCATTGGCTGGATGGAGCAGGATTAATAAGAGCTGTTTTTCCGTTGTTTTCTGTTTTCACGGCTGATTCCATACGCACCGCTCCAACTATTAAGAGAAAACGTTATGTGGGTATAATGTTTTCAGTTTCTTTAATAAAAATCTGGGTGATTTAGCATATTGGCTGCACATTAAATGGATCTATTTTTTTTGGCTGCTGGTTATATTCCATGTTGTCATGGGGATAGTGCTCAATACGTAAAATGTATCCTAAAGAATGCAACAGGATTTCAACAGAAAAACATTTGAATGTCACTATTAAACTTGAAAGTTCTCCGGTTCCATTCCCTCCCAACCCCCAACAAAAGCTTCTAGGTCTCAGGTTCTACCCTCCCAACTCCCAAGAAAAGCTTATATGTCCCACAGTATTCCCCATAGAATGTAAGAAGGCCTACACAATATACTATTCATCATGTTGTAAATCAACACTTTACTATGCTCTGTAGGTTTTCTATAATTTTATTTTTAGGCAGCTCTCCAATATGTCAGGTAAGACACGGATTTTCAGCTGCACATCTTTATGAGATTAGATTTTTCGGCGCCTCACACAAAAAAGCGGAAATTGGACATCGGCCACTTCTGCCATGGCCGATTTGAAACTCTAATCGAAGGAGATTGCTGGATACATAGTACTAGCATTCCTTCCCAATAAAAATAATAATAAAAACGTATTACAAAGCTAAGACAAGACCTGGGAGTGGTGCCAAAGAGAGTCTCTGGCAAGGTTCCCAACATAACCATCTGTGAGCGTTCTCCAACCTCCACAGACAGACCCAAACTGATTTCCTCACACTACAAAGTTACACAGCCCCTTAACAGGGACAATGACAAAGTGGAATGACAAAGTGTTGGGACAAACCCCAGGATCATCATATTGGAACGTGGTCCCCTCCCCCAAAAGAGGATACGAGATGCATTGTCCGTTTTTTGGATCCCCAGGAACTATCAATAATTCATTAGGATGCGTACCCTCCCCATCCTCCTCCCTGTCCTACTCCTCACATAATCTTTTATACTCTTTAGACACCAGGGACTGCCTGGCTTTTGTTTATAACTATAAGCACCAATCTTGGTTATAAGTGGTTGGGTTCCGCCCTGGTCTTGATGAAGGCTATAAAGCAGGCATAACAACTGTTTATGGCCGATGATCTAACGTGACAGACTATCACAACACGCTCAGAGCTTGAGGCTGACTGCTTTAGTTCGCTGACTTATGAGCTGTGGCTGTAGAGACAGACCGAATCTGAGAAGCTTTCTTTTCAGTCGAGTATATCATGGATAGCTTAACATGCAATGTCATCTGTTTCAATAAAGCTGTCACAAGGCTCTGTCCTGATGGCAACAACACTATGCTTCGACTATATTACATTTGCATGTTTAGTTACCTAATAAATTATGGAGTTCACTGACATGACAATCCAACAAACAGACAAATGAATTGCGTGTTGCAAAATGGTCCTGGGCTGTTATTACGAAATGTCAATATGTTATGGTAACAATTGTCACCCTATTATATACTCTGTTTAACGCCTTCGGTAGTGTCTATTATGTAGTCTAGTGTTTTAATTCAAAAGAATGATGGGGGTGTGGATTGAAAGTATTTTCCATTCCCCTGTGACCAGTCGTTTTTTGAAAAGGCCACTACCGTCCGTCAAGACACAGGCAACGGTGTCACACCACAACCAATAAGGATGGAAATGAGCGTGTCCAGACCCTGCTTATACCAGCCTGAGCCCTGTGGAATTCTGGGATGCTAGGGGACCTGAGGACCTAATTATGCACAGATGGGGCCAATAAAAAGACAAGAGGTGGGAGGAGATTAAAGGGGAGGCGCCGATGCAGGGGAAGGAGCAGAGAAAGATACCTCACCTGTCATTAAGTCTTTCCTTCACACACACACACACACACACACACACACACACACACACACACACACACACACACACACACACACACACACACACACACACACACACACACACAGTGTGGCTCCCTGCCCCCTCTTTGACACATGCATACACACACTCTTTGACACATGCATACACACACACACACTTTCTCTTTCACACACAAAAACTCTCTCTCTGTCATTCACACACACACGCACGCTTTCTCTTTCACACACAGAAACTCTCTCTCCCCGTCATCACACACACACACACACACACACACACACACACACACACACACACACACAAAGCCGAGCGGTCACGAGACAAAAAAAGAGAAGTCATGCATATTAATGGGGCGCCAGCTCCATCTGCCCTCCTCTCAGCCAGCCCAGAACCCCAGAGACAGAGGCTGTTCCGACTCACAGGTTTAATATCAGCCCAGCTGTGCCCAACATTCCCACCCCTCCCTCCCTGCCTCCAGCCCAGTCTGGCCATAGCAGGCCACAGGGAATTCCCATCGTCAATAAAATTCCCATTTCATTCATCGGCAGCCATTGTCTACAGAATTCTCTCGGGCCAGAGGTGGTAGTGGAGTAACGATGGAGGCTGGACATTCACCCCGGCAAGGTCACAAGCAGAGGGGATCCTGT
This sequence comes from Borostomias antarcticus, assembly GCF_949987555.1. Classification (NCBI taxonomy): domain Eukaryota; kingdom Metazoa; phylum Chordata; class Actinopteri; order Stomiiformes; family Stomiidae; genus Borostomias; species Borostomias antarcticus. The sequence continues at coordinate 28,036,791 of NC_140240.1, forward strand.
GATTTTGCATTGATATTATGGAGAAAAGAGAGACTGATAGAAATGTTTGTGGTCTTCGTTTCTATGATGTGATGAATTTGTGCTGTTACAGGGATGGTGATGTTTGAAGTAGATAGTGTATCATATTGAGTATGTCTTTGTGTGGTCTGTTTAAATGTATGCCTTTGTGTGTGTGTGTGTGTGTGTGTACTGTATATTTGTGTGCAATATTTCTCTGGTATCCTAGTACATTTTCTCCTCATTGTCTGCACCATAATCATAATTCAGTTACTGAAACTCTGTCACATATCCTGAATGGCTGCTATGTGTATAAGGGGATGTACATAGCAGCATACATACATGTAGATAGCAAGGCAGGATAGAATTGTTGATTTATTAGTCAGCGACATAATTCCATATATTCCATTTTCCATCAAAATCTACAAACACTCCTGTGTCTCAACTACCATGTTCAAAGTGTGCAATAGTGAATGAGGGTTAGGTTGATTTTTCAAATGTTACAGCTAATAACACCAGATGTTGTTACCTCCGCCCCAGCACAGAGCGAGAGGTAATGTTTTCGGTGGCGTGCGTCTGTCCGTCCGTTTGTACGCAAAACTACTGGACCGATTTTCATGAAACTGTGGCAAAATTCTGTTCAATGTCTGCGATAATTGGTATAGAAGAGACGCTGCTTCCTGTATTTGTTGACTGAGACTGAGAACCTACTGTATGTTGTTTCTATTGTGAGACTTAGTGCCTGAGCTGGACTAATTGCCATGGTGACTGCCCTGAGGGAGTGGCCTACTCAACTCAACAGACTAAACAGAGCCGGATCATCTCAGCTCCATATTGCATTAAACTTCTGGAAGGGACTTGGTCCTACAGACTGAACTACAATTTACTAGGTATATTTTTCTTACTCTAATAGGTAGTGCTAAGTGCTAGTCTTCAGTGTCGTTGATAAGCTGTTTTGATTCAGTCAATTTCTATTGTGAGTTAGTTTCGGCCTGAGCTACTTATTGCCTGTCTGCATGCCTGTGTGTGTCAACGTGCTTGTCTCTCTCTCTCTCTCTCTCTCTCTCTCTAGACAGAAATGTTATCATAGAGTCTGCTGCTCTCTCCCTCCCCCACAAGACACTGTCTTTTTTTTTTTTTCAGAGCAAACCCCATAAAGCAGGCAGCTGAAGTTTACAGTCGCCCACTGATGCCCCTGAGGAAACAATCGGACCCCTAATGGACACTCGGCTTCAAAGACCGCCAGCAGAACTAACTGTGTAATTACAAAGCACCACTTGCTTTTAAAAAGAAAGTCGTTTGATCCTCACAGATACCTTATGGCGAATGAAGGGAAAGCATCGAAATGAGGCGCTGTAAAAAAGAGAAGGGAATTGCTGATTTGACTGGTTTGGGGTTTTTAGAGGCGGGACACATTTGTGACACCTGTGATCCGTTCTGTTCTGTCATCTGTGGTGAACTGCATGTCGTCTCCTTACTCATCCGGAAATGATTCTTTGTTGCTTCTTAACAGGGCCAAATCTGATAACTACGTCTGTTGTTTATGTTAAAACAAGAGTGTGTTGACTGGCAGAGACTGTAACATTGTTTTTACTTCTGCCCCAGTGAAAGTGCAGGGTGAGAGGTAATGGTTTTGATGGCGTGTGTTGGTTTATTAGTTGGTTAATTTATTAGAATGATTCCACAAAAACTTCCAGACAGATTTTCATGAAACTCGGTGGTGTGGTGTAGCATGGGACACCCATTAAATTCCAAATCCAACTCGAGGAGGGCACCACAGAGCCACCCAAACACGGACGCCCATTCACCTCCATTCATTTTCTGGACTTGGGCTCAGGAGTGAAAAATTCCCCCCATTCATTGTTAATGGGGGAGTCTTGAAGTTGCCATATCTCAACGTGCGAAGGTCACAGAGACAGCGGGTTTGGACTGGTGTAAAGCTCTTGGGCAAACGAATGCAGCGATACCAAACATGTCCTGCTTGCACGCATGTGTGCACGCTCAGGGCCATGAAATGCATTCTAGTTTTTTTTTTTTTTTCTCTTTGAAGTGTACTGTATGTATGTGTGTATAATACAGTGTGTGTGTGTGTGTGTGTGTGTTTGTGTGTGTGTGAGTGTTTGTGTGTGTGTTTGTGTGTGTGTTTGTGTGTGTGTGTGTGTGTGTGTGTGTGTGTGTGTGTGTCTTTATGTGAGTGCGAGGGAGAGCTGGCGGCACCATGAGGGGAAGATGGGAGAAGGGAGGGAGGGAGGAGGGCTACACAGACTACACCGTGAGAGGAAAAGGAAAGAGACAGAGAGAGAGAGGAGCCTTGAAGTTCGCCAGAGCAGAGCTAGGAAACCTCCCTAATTGAATTCAAGTGCGTTCATGACCGTGTAGGCATCTTGAAAATCCACAGAAGCGGGACGCGCTCCCATGGAGAACCCCAAAAAAGGTAGAGGAGCAGATGGGAAACATGCAGAAATGGTTAGAAAACGCTTAAAAGCCGAGTGTTTCTGGGCAGTCACAGTCCCCCGTTAGATTGATAGGGAGCGAGAGAACAAGAAGGGAAGTATGGTACACAAAGCCGGTTGCTATGGAGACCTCTGGCTCCACTCTAGAGGGGCACGTTGGAGTCTGAAATGGGAGCCTGAAACAATGATGTCATCATTAGAGAGACAGGATGTCAGGGGAAGCTTGAGCGCAAACTTATTTTTCTCTTTGAAAGAGATGCAAGGTTTAAGTCCACCCAATGTCTTACTTGAACATTATAATAATACACATGGAAGTTAGTCAGGGGAACGGTCTGAAAACGTAGCCTAATTGATACCAGTAGTATTCAGGGGTGGCACATTTAGGAACCACTATTAATGTAAACTATATAGTTGGTGTTCAACAGTTTTGTAAGCACAAATCAAAGAAAAATCCTAATGCTTATTTTACACAGTCCATTTGGTAGCATCAATCTCCTCAGTGTTCAAATGCTTCTTTCCACATCTGGCTCATCTGGCGCTATTGTCTGAGTGCTCCCCCAGGGCACCGTCACTGGATCCTAATGAAAAGATCCTCTTACGCATCGCTCTACCGTCCCTGGAGGCGCTGATATAATTCCTGGATGCCGCACGCGGAACACCAGGATTCCTTAAGGTCATAGGTCACCCTCATCTTAATAATAAATGACCCCCCCCCCCTCCTGAGATTTGCATCATTAACAAGCCGGGTTCGTCCCAGTGTCCAGTTACGCAATCAGCCGGAAGATCGAGGATGGAGTCGTTTGTGTGCCAGACACCTACAGTATGATTACGCCAGATGCCATCGGTCAAATTTGACAGCTTTCAACCCGTGAGTATACAGATAGGTATCTTGTTGACTCCCGGGTAACATACACACACACGCGCGCGCACACACACACACACACACAGACACACACACACACACACACACACACACACACACACACACACAAATATACTCTTTCACTGGCACTACAATCATATCACTTACTGTATGCGGCATTTCTCTCTACTTCTGAGGAGGACACTGCCCTTAGAGACAAGGAAGACAAGCCAAGAGAACATGATGATTAAGGTAGAAGGGAAATAGTGGCAGTAATAGGATACTGCTTTCATTGTGAAATGTGCAGGCCTTTACTGCGTGGGCACACGCAATCCTCACTAAGGATGCCGATGGCAGAGCTCTTAAATGGAATTTCCTCTCTGTCTCTGAGGACAAATATGATACGGCTACCCCAGCAATTCATTTTGGATTTAAAAGTCACTTAGAAACTTAGTAACCATAAAATTATGGCGCTGATCCGAATCAGGGGGCGGGTCCATGAGCTGTTTCCTGGTTTGTATATTCACCTCCATTCATTTTTTTTGGACTAGGACCCTGCAAAACTAGCAGACCGATTTTCATGAAACTCGGTGGAGGAGTGTATCATGGGCCAGCTTAGAACCCTTTAAATTTTGGACAGATGCTTGTTGGTTGCACGCTCTTATTATCCCAGTATACACAGAAAAAGAGGAACTACAGAGTAAGGAGAGATAGAGAGACGGGAGAGGAGAGGAGCAGCAGCAGCAGCCAGAGGGAGGAGGTGTGTGTGTG
>NC_140240.1:28043373-28090873 GCF_949987555.1 Borostomias antarcticus
GGTTGGTTCTTTAGCAGGATTACGCAAAAACTACCAGACCGATTTTCATGAAACTCGGTGGAGGGGTGAAGCATGGGCCGACTTAGAACACATTTAATTGTGGATCAGATCCAAATCACGGGGTGGGTCCACGAGCCACCCAAACACGGATGATCATTCACCTCCATTCATTTTTGAACCTGGCTCAGGAACGAAGCCCCCCCCCCTCCCCCCCCATCCCCCACAGAGCCAAGACATGGATTCATGTGGAGGTCTGCGCTCTCCGAGCACCATTTCTAGTTGGAAATACTATCAATGAAAAACTTCAACTTCATCGGATCAAAGAAGTTTCCATTTTTGCAGATGGGTTTGCCTGTCAAGAAACCATGTCGCACTCATTTCAGGGATGGGGGAAAGAGGGTGGAAATACTGTAGTTGGATTTTCTGGTTGGTTTCATCAGAATGGTCCTTTCATTATCCAGGTTTGCGCTGAGTGAACCAGTCATGGGCCTCTTCCTCTTCATAATCTTTGTTTGAGTAACTCTGGAGTGTGGTGCATTCCTGACATCGTCAGAAGTGTGAGGGTGTAAGTGCCCCTTAGAGCCCAGTGATATTCATTGACATGGCAGCTTCATTCTGGTAGAGGCACCTCAATGACTTAAGATGGGGGATATAGGAGTGAATGAGATTTAATATGCAAGGAACGCCTGTAACAAAAAACCCCAGTGTCTTGCTACGACATGTAAACTCATTGAGAAACCAAACTATATTCTCTAGAAGAGCACATGAACAGAATGTTTCATATATTATCATAGCATTTTATTACTTTAAACATGGTGTAATTCAATTCCCCTGGTTGGTCTAGCTAGCTACCCTGGTCTGTGGTAGGCTATATAAATTATTAATTTATGGGAGAATAACAATTTTCCTATGACTTGGCTACTTAATGTCTTTTACATTGAATTCTCCCGTGCAACATTTGTTCTAGCAGCATGCACAGTTTCCAGCCAATGGGCCATGGTCCATATCCACACAAAGCAAGAACTACTGCTAGTGTTGATGGATGAGTCCACATTCTTATTAACTCTTTGGGACTTTCTTTTCAGACACGAAAGGGGGAAAAAGTCAAATGTCACATTTCAGTATCTCCATATGACAGTATCCAAGTTTGAGGATATCAGTGGTGCTCCAAGTATTGAATAGAATAATAGAACAGGATAAAGTAAAATAGAATAGACAGAACCGATCAGTACAAGAGTATTGTAGTCTCCAGTGGCAACATGCAGTAGTAAGGGACCCTCCAAGGTTATTTGCACCGCCGCAAAGTACAGTAGAGTGTTCACTGCTGTCTGTGTGTGGGTATGTGGGTATGTGGTTGGAGGGTTGTTCGCACCATTGCTCGAAAACAATTAGTTCCGGTCCTTGATTCTGATTTGCTGGAAAATATTAAAGTTCTGGTCCTTGATTCTGATTGGCTGGAAAATATTAAATAACCACATACCTGTGACCGCATAACAAGTCATTTTTAGTATTAGCCTAATGCTTCGCCAATCCTGTTAACATTTTAAAATAACATTTGATCCAATGCATTTCATATTACCTAGCTTTCTATCCTTAGCAGCATTATTAGCCTACTAACATCTGGGAGCAGCAGAATCCCCACAAACTCATCTGATAGTGCTATGCTAGCTGTGCATTGCAAACTTTTAATGTTGGAATTCTAGGATGGAAAATTCTCAAAATGGAAAACTATGTCAAGTCCCAGGCTGTAAGGGGTTTAACGCTGTGTATTAAAAGTCTATAATGTTTTCATAGATTGCTTCTTGTAGCCGTAATTGTTCGCAACCCAATAAAAGAGCGAGTCAATCCAAACTCTTATTTAAAGATCCGAAGCCGACTTGTTTGTGCCTCCCTTCCGCTCCGCAACAGAGCCGTGTAAAAAGAAAGAGAGAATTTGTCGAATTGCACAGGAAAAGCGTCAAAACCGCAAAAGGGGTTTGTCAAAGAGGGAAAAATCCCAGCCAAGTGGCAGACATTGGGGGAACATGCCGTTAGCTCAGCGTTTTAAAATAGTGAGGGCGCTCATTAAGCCAACAGGAAAACTACGTCACTCTTTAATGTCAAAACATAGCAGGCCAATTCACTACATCAGAGGGTGCTGACAAACCCATATTGAACAGAGATTGCCATGTTGCCATGGAGGGCCCAAATACCCCGCTCCCCTCCCCCCAGCCCTTTCTGCCACCAAACCTCCTTCCCAAAACCTAAATAAGGACCCCTAGCGATGACAGCAGTGCCATTGACTCTCTTCCTGGATGTTAGCTATGTTTTGAATAAACATCCTAATTGTTGAGTCTGGAATGCATTTCATCAGTTAAAAGGGGGGTTCCAGGACAAGGCACCGCAAAAGGAATTGGATGTTGCCATTTAACAAAATAAGACCACACGTCCTGTACTTGAAAACATGTTGCACAGAATCAAACAAGCTAATGAATTACAAACTGTACTTTGGTTCCCTTGACGACTAGAGATGACTGAAGGGAACACAGCTGTGAAGGCCAAGAGAAAGAAACCACAAAATAAGATCTGGATATCAGTGAAATGCAATTATAGCAAAGCATAACAGTGGTGGTCCAGTATTTAAAGGGGGGGTTTACTTCTTTTGTATTTTTTGTGTTCAACTGATCTGAAGTAGTGAGGTGTGTGAAGAAGAGTGAAGGATCACAGTGTGCAGTCGTAAACTCCAGTCCCCCTCTGCTGAGTCGAGGTGTTTAGCGATTAGCAAGGCGGGGGGCATTGCAACTGCAGCCTGCTTCCACTCAGGAGGATAGCTCTCTCTTTACTCTCAGGAGGATAGCTCTCTCTTTACTCTCGGAGGATAGCTCTCTCTTTACTCTCAGGAGGATAGCTCTCTCTTTACTCTCAGGAGGATAGCTCTCTCTTTACTCTCAGGAGGATAGCTCTCTCTTTACTCTCGGAGGATAGCTCTCTCTTTACTCTCAGGAGGATAGCTCTCTCTTTACTCTCAGGAGGATAGCTCTCTCTTTACTCTCGGAGGATAGGTCTCTCTTTACTCTCTCAGGAGGATAGGTCTCTCTTTACTCTCGGAGGATAGCTCTCTCTTTACTCTCGGAGGATAGTTCTCTCTTTACTCTCAGGAGGATAGCTCTCTCTTTACTCTCGGAGGATAGCTCTCTCTTTACTCTCAGGAGGATAGCTCTCTCTTTACTCTCAGGAGGATAGCTCTCTCTCTTTACTCTCAGGAGGATAGCTCTCTCTTTACTCTCAGGAGGATAGCTCTCTCTTTACTCTCGGAGGATAGCTCTCTCTTTACTCTCGGAGGATAGCTCTCTCTTTACTCTCGGAGGATAGTTCTCTCTTTACTCTTGGAGGATAGCTCTCTCTTTACTCTCAGGAGGATAGCTCTCTCTTTACTCTCGGAGGATAGCTCTCTCTTTACTCTCGGAGGATAGCTCTCTCTTTACTCTCGGAGGATAGTTCTCTCTTTACTCTCGGAGGATAGCTCTCTCTTTACTCTCCTCATCGTCTTGGACTTGGACTGAATAGGGTCCAAATAAGAGGGGGAGGTAACAGACAAAAATTACCTTATTTATTTAGGTATTTATTATTCATGGTGCCCTAGTATTTTGGTTCAGAGATCACATACATATCACTCCACACTATAATGCTGTGGGTGGATCTTCACTGGAGGAGGTCTCAGGCTTCCCCACTCTCTCGTCCCAACATGGAACATTATCATGCTGCACAAACAGTACAAGATCAGTGAATCTGTACAGTTGGACGAGTGCAGTGCATCCATTTGCAATGGATCAAAAACATTTAGAATAACGAATGCTTGGTTTGGTTACGTTTCAGTGGCCATAGCTAGCTGTCAGTTATAGGGATACAATTAGCATATTAGCATCCACAATATCCCTTCTCGGAGGAGACGTTTTCAATCCAATTTCACCAAGGAGGCCATTCTGTCATAGTAGGGATTAAAAGGAGAGGGCTGACATCAGTTCACAACAATAGCACACCGTAGTCTATTGGGTAGCTCTTTCTGCGTGTCCTCAAACGCTGCTTGTGCCTGGGGGCCCTAGCTATTGAAATCTCCTCCAATTAACTGTAACACTTGAGTGAAAAGGCAAGCCAGCTCATTGGCTGAGGGACAATGGGCGACAAATAGAGCAAGAAGCACGCCAAGGCTGCCAGCAGCCTCTCGCCAGATTATCAGCAGCTGCTGTGGCACGGTTGTCCCTTTCAATGCCAGGTCATCCTTTCACGACAGGGTGGTTGTGTGTGGCGGAGAGCTGAGGACAACGTGGCATGAGAGTGCCATCAATCTCTATTCCGTCCCCTCCCCTTTCTAAAGAAAACAGTCACTAAAGTCTCATTTGTTTCCACTCTTCCATGGTGGGTGGGGCCTGGAGGGTGTGTGCGATAGGGCTGGGTGTTTTTTGAATGAGGGGATTATGGGGGCTTAATTGAGTGTGCTAAATGATTGGGGAACTCAATGGAGATCAATAAACATTGAGGCAGATGTGGTGTGAAGCCACGAAGGGCTATCCCTCAGCTTCTTAAGAATACAAATCAGGCCGGGGGGCTCTATTCTGTACTTGGTATTTAAGACTCAATTATCCTATTCACACTGGGTGTAGGGGTGGGGGGCTGGAGTGCACAGATGGTGTCCAATGCCAAAGAACTCTGCGGAGACCATAACTATTTTCTGGGCACCTTTTCTTCGGGTCCAATTTACCATGGAGCGATGGTCTTTTTATTGGGTATTCATGATGCGCAGGGTCTTGTGAGCAGGTCTTTTGATGGCGAAAGGGGACAATGGTAGAATGGAGGGCCATGAATCTGAATGAGAGGGTGAGGACGCAGCTCAGCACCTGACTCACTTATTTTGTGTGAGTGAGACACCTCCCGGAAAAAACGACAACGGCGATGCCCATAAATCTGGGAAGGCGTGTTCACCTGGGGGGGGTGGGCGAAGTGGGAGGGGGGGGGGGGGGCACCGTCTGTCGTTTGCCATCTCAAACCATTAAAATAATAATCTCCTTTATCAACCCCCCCCCCCCACACACACACACACACACACCCAAAAAAAAACAAAAAACTCTTCCCGACCAAAGGCAACATCACTGAAAAGACTCTGGAAGGAGCTTGAGAACCCTAGAAAAGCACAGAGGACACAAAAGGGAGGGGTGGATCTTGGCCAGGTCATGAATGTAAGAGTCCCGAATTAGCCTGCCATGTGTTCGCCCAGGGATGTTTTATTGTTTTGGAGGCACAATTCTCAGGCGATCGTTCCTCTTTTCAGAGCAGCTACGTGAATGCCACTTGTCAGAAAGAGCGGATTTAGCAGCATCCAAAGCGAGAGTGACTGTGGCTAATTCATCCTTTCACCATGACTGATCAGCTCTTTCTCAGAATATACTAATTGACTTTTAATGACCTCTGAGACGTTGGCACTCCAGGATAATGATACAGCAGTAGGCCTAAATAACTAACGACTAACAATGCATTAAAAATGCTCAATGAAGCCTTCGTAACACATTACATTGTGCTTCGCAAGTATACAGTATATAACCAGATTCATGGCTGAGGAACATCAAAATAGGTCCCTCTGTCTTGAGTTTTGAAGCCTGCACAACATGTGTGAGATGGAAGACATTATATGTTGTTCCTCATGAACATTGAGATATTTCTTGTCTGCATAATAGGCTGAAATCTATGTGATCTCAAATTTCCTGTTTAGGCATAATGCAGTGTAAATCATTCCCTTTCAATACAACATTCAGCTTTTATTCATGAATGGGGAGTACAGTGTGACCTTTACGTTAATCAGCTCTGAGTTAATGCAGTGAAAGCATGTATCAAACTATGCAAAGACAATCATAGTTACAGAACCGTTGAAATTCCTCAAGAATTCCTGGGAAGTTCAGGCGGGTCACATTCACACGACAAATTGCACTGCAATTTCAGCCCCCTTCTCCAAATATTCCTTTCCTGACATGTTGCTTTGGATGTCCGGGAACATTAATATTGGGTCCTAATCATGGGTCAAGGTCCCTCATTTTAGCCTCAGCCTTGCCCCCGACCCTGGGGTTGAAAAGCAGCTAATATCTGCCTGGAAGGAACAATGGACCCCAGCACAATGAAAGGAGGAGTGCGCTGCCAATAGAGGCTGTGAAAGCCGACCTGACAGATTTGGGCCTCACAATGGATTCCTCTGACTGCGCCTGCGTCGTGTTCAGCTGCGACAAGGTTTTGTTCCGTCCTCCATGCAGGTTCACGGCCCACTGGGAGCGTTTCAGAAGAAGAACGTTTTGTCAGTCGAATTTTGTTGACTAGGATTTGTTCATTTTTCTTTCCACTCCCAAAGCTCCTACTATTAAATTCCTCACCTTTTCCTTCCTGCTGTTGTCCTTATAAAAAGGATCAGTGGTGGTATAAGTCCTTGTGTATTTCTAAGATGGACCTCTCATCGTCAAAAAATAAAAAAAATGCAAAGTTGTGTCTTGTGTCTTTGTCACATCACATGCAACATAATACCAGTACAATGAGCAGTGAAATGTTTTTCTGTTAGCTCCTAAGTGTGTAAAATAAGCAAGGTAAAAAGTAGGTACTGTATATAAACACATACAACAGAAAAACATAAATTCCTGTCTGAATTGCCTAGTGTGCTATTGAATAGCCAGTGGTTGTATGGCGATATCTAGTACCGTTTTACTCCAAATCAGATTTCTTTAGACATACCCCTTCTCTAAAACATCCACATTCGGTCATTCTGAGTTGAAAATGCTCACTCTAATGATGATCATCATATTTGGGGAGAGAAAGATCAAAAGGCTGTACTACATCAACAAACAGTCAGAATGTGACTAACCTTGTGACCTACATCACCGTGTGAGGCACCTGGACACATCATCAGTGATGGTAATCAGACACCCTCACCCAGGTGAGCCAGCCAGGGTTGATCAAGCCCCCGGCTTGTGTCCAGGTAGCTACACTTCTGCTGCCTCCGTGGCCACCTTGCTGTTCCTTCGCCTACTGGCTCCTGTGATGCTGAGTCCAGTCTGTTGTAGGCCCTTCAGAGGAACTGGCCAGCGAACCTTCTGCATCCCACCTCAATGCACCTCACTCACCACCTGTTGCTTCAGCATTCTTCCACTATAGCTCAGCGTACTTTGCCCTCTTCCTCTCATGGACCTCCTCAATACGGTCGTCCCAGGGAAGTAAAAGTGAGTTCCAAGAGAATGACCTGCTTGTAGGCTCTCGAAATCTACACCATGTCTGGCCTTAACTTTGTTGTAGCAACAGTTTCTGGGAACTTGCTGAAGTTGCTTCCCCAGGTCAACTTTCAGCTCCCAGTCTTGTGCCGTTGCCAGCAGGCCAGAGCAGGTGGTCCTGCCAGCTGATGTTAGCTCCTCCCCAGCCCTGAAGAAAGCGATGGTCTTCTTCACTGGGTGGAGGCGCTTGCAGTGGCTAATCCCATTGCGGATCGTGTGTGCTATTGCTTTCAGGACTTAGTCATAGCCTTCGCCAAGGTCTTTCGAACAGCAACTGAGGTGTTGCTCCAGGGTCCCTCTCATCAGGCACGCAGGGCAAGCTGGTGACTCCACCTTCCACCAGCAGAAGTTGGATGGGTTTGGTAGAGCGTCATAGACAACCTGGATTACGTCATTTATCCGATGGGGCTCGGCTTTCCAAGATCTGTTAAGATTCTCCTTATGTGCGTGATGCAACCCGATTTAGAAATCGATTAGGATTTTAAATATCCTGTAGTGTGAGCCCAGCATTAAGGCCTGATTCATAGTCGACGTAAACAACGCAAGCTACATTATGAACGCAAGCTCCAACATGACTCGAGAGCTTGCGTTCTGTGTTTTGTGGAAACGCAAGGAATTGCACTATTGCTTGCGTCAAGTGACAAATTTTGGCATGACACACGCAAGGACGCAACGAGATCTTGCGTGGCCTTGCGAAGCTTGCGTTGCTTGCGCTTATGTAGTTTGCGTCGACTATGAATCCGGCCTAACCGCGACTCAGCGACTTCCACAACTTCTGCTGCCCTCCACTTCCGTCTTGTCCTGACCTCCATACCAGCCTGGGAGACGTTCGGGTCATGGGACTCTCAGTACTGCAGCACCTCCATAGTATGGCTCACCATGAACTCTTCATTCGGGCTGCTGATGGGGAGCTTCGGTTAGTTGTTCTACCCGTACAGGGTGATGCTGCTTAGGCTTCGAGGTAGTCCCAGCCACTTCCGTAGAAACCTGCTGACTCTCCTCTCAAAGCCCTTGACTGTGGACACCTCATAGACCAAGAGGGGCCAGAGAATACCATGTTGCCAGGCCCAACTTGTCCACTGTGGCTAGCCAGGCTTCCAGCTCTCGGTTGGTCGCTCGGCTGGACGCTGTTTCTCTAAGGCTGCAGTCAAACACCTTTCCCAGGCTCTTCTCTGGTTTCTCGTGATAGATGGTATTGGGTGCTGTCAAGTGCCAAGAAGAACTTGTTGAGGGCCTTTTCCTTTCTTCAGCACCAGGGATCTGGACTTCACCGGTTTGAAGCTCATACGAGCCCAGGTGACCAGCTCCTCCAGGCCCTTCAGGATCCACCTGGGACCTGGGACAGATGTTGTCACAGTCTGGTCATCTATAAGATCTCCTTCTTTACTAGTCCCGCCTCCATAGCCCAATATCGCTAATAGGATTGGCTTGCCGTTTCTTGCTGGCGCGTGAGAGGCTGGCTGTATCTGGTTGAATTTGGTTGCGCGGCTACAAAGCTCAGAGCCTCCTTCAACACTAGTCTACAGTTCTGTGCACATAAATACGAGAAAATCCTTTCATCTCATAGTGATTCAGCATTGAAAGTGCTTTTATTTTTCAGTACGGGACAATCCCGTATTAATGGCAACGACTTGCCTACCATTGCAAACGCGGCAAGATTTGAGCCACGCCGAGGCTCACTCGCCTACTGAATTGCAGAACGTTAGTAAACAAACCAGACATGTAATGTTTAGGTACGTTTTTTTTTTTTTTAACCCTATCAGTTGTTAGCAATTTGTAAGTAAGTGCACATGTGGGCCAGATGCATGATCATCAGTTCAGGAGGTTAAAGAACCAGACATCAGGATATCTGACTGTAGCTTAAATATACTTTTTTATTTTATATATAGTGCAAAAACATTCAGCTCGCACGCTTGCATTTAATGTCCCCAACAAAGCTCAAATCAAAAATACGCCCTCGGATGGAGGGTAAGGCCATAAAAATCCCCTTTTTGGTTACACCAACAAAATGCATTCATGCGCGGAGGCCTGTGCTCTCTGAGCAGCCTTTCAAGTAATTATTTTGGTTTCAATATTTTTTCGTATAGGTTATCAACCCTATGGGTTTGTATAATTTGATTTGTTTGAAAATATGTAGGCTGTGTTTATAAATTACATATGTTTAGTGTCAAGATCATAAATTGAACTTAGTAAAACAAAAAGTGTTATAAGAGGTACACGGTGTTCAGAACATATGAAACTGCTTAAAACCAGCCAATATTGCCCTCTAGTGGTTGAGTTAATATACTACACACAAATCCAGGCTGATGGAGCTTTGATGATGCATTATTGCCGTTTCATCACAACTTCCTCCACTGTAATGCTTCAATGTATTGGATATTTTAAAAATTGCAGAAAAAAAAGGATAGAATAGATCAGAATCAGAATTAAAATAGATGTGCAATTCTTGACTATGAAAGCATAAAACAAAGCAAAAAAAAAGGTTCCAACTTGATAGGTGCTCCTGTATTGAAGGCAGAAGACATAAACCTACACTGACCCTTCACATGAAAGGAGCTCTCTCATGATCAAGCAGTTTGCCAACATGTGAGGGCTTATGCTGAAGCCATGTCAGTCCATTTTCCAGTTCAGTTCCATGTCAGTTTTCCCACAGTCTTCATAGTATGAAAGGTATCACTGCTTTCCTGGATTTGGGATAGTCGTCAAACTTCTCTGTGTAATACCTGTAAAGAACGAGACTGTCAATGCAAAAAAATTCAAATATATCTTAATCATGCAACAGCAGAGACAGTACATGGTGACTGCTTTATCCAGAGGCAACAATGAATGTATTAACATCAATAGTAGCCTGAATTATAAGAAAGTCAGAGATGGTTCTGGAAGTGTGATTGGAGTACCTGTGGTAATGGCAGGCTCGTGGCCCAAGTCCGCATATTGTGAAAAAAGCAAAGGAGAATGTAGGTAGAGACCATGTCGCTGTAGCATACCCAAGCCACTCCACTATCTCTCCAAAGAAATTTGCACAGGATACATATTCAAACATTCCACCTGGGAGACAAAAAGAGTTTTGGATAGTTAATTAATTCAAAGTTGGCAGGTGTGACCCACATGTCTAATTTACCTTCCATAGTTAACCCTTTATTCATGTACAGATGAACAATTCTCAAAAGCTAAGCTATTAGTTGCAGCGCTGGTTTTCATGTTCTACCATCACCTACAGCTGTGCTCTTCTACACTACTCAAGACAACAATTCTGTCACCTTTCCCGTTCACCCTCTATACCTCCGACTTCAGCCACAGCTCTGGAGGGTACTAACTCCAGAGTGTGCTAACTCCAGAGTGTGCTAACTCCAGAGTGTGCTAACTCCTGAGTGTGCTAACTCCAGACGTTCTCGGACAACTGCTCTTTTGTGGGCTGCATCAGGGCAGATGATGATGAGGAGTACAGGGACGTGGTCAGGAGATTCATTGAGTTGTCTGAGGAGAACCAGGTCCAACTCAACATCAGCAAGACCAAGGAACTGGTGGTGGACTTCAGAAGGAACAAGGTCTCCAACCCCCATCACCATCCAGGGGACAGAAGTTGAGATGGTGGACTCATAAGTTCCTGGGGAGTGCACCTGAACAACAAACTGGACTGGACTGACAACACTGAGGTCCTCTACAGGAAAGGGACAGAGCAGACTGTTCTTCCTCAGGAGGCTCAGGTGCTTCGATATATAAGAAGGCTGCTGTGGATGTCCTACCAGTCTGTTGTAACCAGCACATTCTTTGCCGTTGCCTGCTGGGGAGGCAGCGTTAGGCCTGGGGAGTCAAACAAGCTGATGAGAAGGGCCAGCTCTGTTTGTGGGGCAACAACTGGACAGCCCGGAGACCGTGGTGGAGAGGATGAGCGACAAACTGTAGACAAGCTGAAGTCTATTCTAGACGACCCCTCCCATCCCCTCCACGGCGAGCTGTGGCAGATGGGGAGTACTTTCAGCCACAGGCTCATCCCACCCAGGTGCAATATGATTCCTTTGTGTCAGCGGCCATCAGACACTACAACAGTGCCTGAGTGTTCCCGAGTGTTGTGGAGGTGTGCGTAGATATGTATATGTGCCCATGGCTCCTGGAGAGGCCCCCTGCCATCCTCGTGTCCAGCTCCATCCATCCATGTGTCGCCAGCTGTCCCTATCAAGTCACCCCCCCCACCTTTTTTACTCTTGGCTCTCTGCCTTTTGTCTCTCCACTTCTGCTTGGCGGCTATACCTAGTTTACTCTACATTCTCTATGAGCCTGTTCTGCTAAGTACTTACTGTGCTTTGTTATATAATCCACTTAAATATCCTATTATGGACTACAGGGATAGCTAACACATAATGGCTGACCATGTAGGCAACATCTCTGTAACTATTTAGGTACTCTACTGATAGTCATGTCTCTCCTATGAAGTATCTAGCCCATGTTTATTGCTCTGTAAATGTTCTTAGCCAATAGCCAAACATTTGTGGGGGGAACAATGCTTGAAACTGCCCTATGTTAAGGTCATTCTTCATGTCATATCAGTCATCTTCATCTTCGCAGGCTCCACAATGGCTGCCCTGTTGTTTTGGTTTGCGCTATTTTGTGTTGTTTTTTCATCTCATTTTCCAATAAAACCGGCAGTTGCTTCACCAGAGAGGAGCTTATGAACATAAGGGAATCAACCCCTGTGGACTTAATTCCTGATTTTCTCATCCCTACCCTGGAAATATTGGACATTCTGGTCAAAGGCGCTCTGAATATTACTGTAATGCTTAGCTGCCAGTTTGTTGACAACATCTGTTTTCCTTAGAGTCTCATGGTACCTTTGGGAATCTTGTAAACAACCTCTCCTGGTTTTCTCAAATTCCGTAGAATATAGTCGCTGTGGATGTTGATCGCCATTCCCAAGGAAAAGAGTAGAAGACCTGGAAAGAAATGGAGGGTCTAAATTGTTATGGTGTACGTTGGTTCTTGAAAATCATTAAGTTATGGGGTAGTTCTGTTTTGCATGCTGGTAGCAGGTTATCGGTGAAAGCATCAAATAGTGAACTAAGACACATTATGCAACTAAGGTCATTTTCAACAATGATTTGCTTGCCAAAAAAAGCACTAAATTAGAGTCCAACTTGTAGGGAAATCAGGAAATCAAGCCTCATTAACTTCCTAATAAACAGAAATGATAAGGTGATAAAAATGTCAATGAACTTTGGATATCCGTTGAGTTTAAACAAAAGCTCCCAAACAAATGATCTCCAACAACCCCGTCAACCACACCATCCCCTTGTGTTGTATCAATTCAGTCTCATGGATCTCTGATTTAATTTAGCTACGGTAGCTCGTCAGTGACCCTTCAAACTGAAGGAAAAAAGAGTGAGGAAAATACACACTTACTTGAGGCTGTACAGCACAACCCTTGAGAGCCTAAAGCCTAATTTATACTTCATAAAACGGCTCATGGCTCATGTCTCATGGTTGCCATGGAATGGAAGCTAAAGACAATGCCCAGGCATTCCATTCCATGGCAACCAAGAGCCATGAGCCGTTTTATGAAGTATTAATTAGGCTTAAGCGTCATGCACCAGCCATAAGCCTGTAATTCCTGGTCCCTCCTTACCAGCGCCCAGACGAATGTCCTTCAGCCAGGCATCATCATACGTCGCACAGTGGAGCAAGTAGTGGCCCTGGAGAAAACCGTTGATCGAGCAGAAGATCACAGCAGAGACAACGATGTATAGAGGGGCGGGATTGCCTTTGGTCAGCAAGGAGTAGATAAATGTCCTGAAAAGGAATCCTTTTTGAACTTTCAGTACAAAGCTGAATCCTGGAAACAATTCAGCAGCTTTCCTCTCAACTTCTGATAGAAACGACACAATCAAGGGAGACAATCTGTACACATCCTTGAAAGCACTTCCTTACATAATGCTTGTGACATGCAGTGAAATACACAGTACAGTTTCAGTTTCTGGATGTGAGTACACCATTAGGGTTGTGCACTAATTCTTGGAAGGGTCATACATTCCTGTAACCCCAAGGGTCATGGGCTCCGAATATGGTCAGCAAAACCAATGTCGCTATGGAGAAAGACTAAGGCAACAGGCATTTGTGCATGAAACGTATGACGTTCCAAATGTATGGCCAAAAAACATCAACGCATAGGCCTACTGCCAACCATGAAGAGAGGCTAGAGTCCTTTTACATTTTACAATTACATTACTGCCCCCTCTTGATACAGTAATCGGTTGCTGTGATAGAGATATTTGTCCGCCTGAAAACCCGTGTTTCAGATGTTTGGGTAGATCTTGAGAGCTATATAGTAGGCTTAGCCCTGTTTTCTATCTACCACATCCAACCCTACAAATGAATTCCTTCCTACCGATCTCCTCTCAACTTTAACATTTCAAATTATTATTTAATTGTAGTTAGGGGCTGTGACAGTGGGCCCACTGGAGTACAAAGGATATCTAATGTAGCTAGCCTATTTCGAATTTACCAAATAATTATACCTAGCCGAGCCTATATGCGACTAACCAGGTTACTGACAAAATACGGTTTCCCAGTGGTTTGGACCATATTCGGGGGCATGCGGTTAGTAGGTCTTTAGTATGCTACCTTTGGAAGTAATGCAGACAGAAGGTCCATATAAGCAGGTTTCTGCCCAGGCCCGACTGTGCGTCGGTGGAGAGAAGGAGCATCGGCACCAGAAAAGCGGGCAACTCCTGGAGGAACCAGGCTAGCTTGGCTGGACAGGTCCTCCATGGAGGTTCCTCGGACCCTAAGAAGCGACCGTAAGGGTGGGGTGTCCTGGACCGAAGGAGGAAAAACGCGAGGCCACCAACGATGAACCCCCAAGTGAGGTACTGTATCAAACTCTCCATGCACTCCATACTTTTTCATAGACGTCTTCCCTCTCAGCCCCAAACGCACTTATGTTTTTCACTAGGGGCGGAGCTGATGGCTTGAATTGCAGAGGGGCGAGGATCTGTTAGTGGGCCTCTATAGGCTGTATGGAGGTGCATGACAGACCGAAGGGGAAATGGAGAGAAATTCAGATTATTACAATAGGTGTGCTATTTCAGCCCCATTAAATAGCACGCCGCCCCCATATATATATATATATATATATATATATATATATATAGAGAGAGAGAGATAGATAGATAGATAGATAGATAGATAGATAGATAGATAGATAGATAGATAGATAGATACTTTATTTATATCCGAGGGGATATGAGTGACAGATGTTTATGGTCAATTAGCTTGCCCACTTATTTCACTTATACGTCCGCCAAAACACAGATCAATTGTTTTAATCTATTTCGACTCCTTGTTTGGCATTATGGGAGGGGAGTCATCACGGGGTTGTCACTGGTGCTCACGTGGTTCCCAGCCAGGGTCAGCTGATCCACTTCCGTGTTGCCATTCCGCTTGTCGTCGAAGAGATAGCAACTACCTGTCAAGGGCTTTCATCTGGGTGTTGGTGCTAGTGTAGACACATTTACCTCGGGCTTGTTGATGACAAATTAAGGATTGCGAAGGTAGGCCTACTTATACTTATGTTTTGGTCGCCGAAACTCATTTGGCTAGACATAGCTAACGTAATTTTATGGCAGCTTTTCAGCTATGCATTACACATAAGTGCTACAGTCAAAAATCGGACCCGTTTAGCTATCTGATTCAAACCATATCCTGGATTGAATTGAGGTATTTTAGCTAAACAGAGCACGGATTGTGTCGTATCCTCAGTTAGACTGGGGGTTGAGCTAAAGAGACTCAGATCATTACATTCCTCAGTAGCCTAATGCTAACTAATAACGCTAAAACGCTGGGCGGCTAGCCTACACAATTGGAATTAATTAATTAATTAGCTAGCGTCTAAGTCTAAGTTGTGATGGTGAAAATGAACTTTTCGCGATGTTGCAGGTCTGTCCCTTTCTGTCACGAACATCCCATTCATGAATATCTCGGACAGTGAAGAGGACTCCTACAATGAAAGGACGGCACTGGTGGCGTCCGAGGTCCCCCCTGGATCATCCTACCAGGAAGACCCCGACCAAGCCCTGCCAGCAGAGTCGGAGCCCAGGGTAGGTGGCTTGTCGGCTGCATTGTTTGGCTGTTCCCTCATCAACCTTGTTGTGGCTTGTCGGCTGCATTGTTTGGCTGTGCCCTCATCAACCTTGTTGTGGCTTGTCGGCTGCATTGTTTGGCTGTGCCCTCATCAACCTTGTTGTGCCACTTATCGTCGCTTCAAGTTAGAATTCCCGTCACCGGAGTCAGTGGTGATGAATGAACAATTTTGAGAGGCTGCGTTACTGGTGGTATTGCTGATGCCTATAACCCAATGACTGTCAAGCTCTCAGCTCTGACTGTGTAGTGCAGTTTCAGCCACTGGTAATCTGTCATTGGGACATCACTTTACATCTCTCATTTTAGATACCAATAAACACAGAAGTTATCCGTTGAAATGATGCAATGCTATATTTGGTTTAATTTCCTTCAGTAGATCTAAGGACTGAAATAGGATAAATGTCAATGAGATTATGGTAAATGGTAAATGGACTGCACTTATATAGCGCTTTTATCCAAAGCGCTTTACAATGGCCTCTCATTCACACATTCACACACCAATGGTGGCAGCTGCAAGGTGTAGCCTGCTCATTGGGAGCAAACTGGGGTTCAGTGTCTTGCCCAAGGACACTTCGACATGTGGACAGGAGGAGGCGGGATTCGAACCCTACAATCATTGGACAACCCGCTCTACCACTGAGCCACAGCCGCCCCCAGATTACACTCAAACAGCTAACCCCCCCCCCCATCCACTCTCTCTCCTTCCCAGCGCCGTCCGGCGGCCCCGGGCCCCAGCAGGGACCCTCCGGGGCTTGACCCCAGCGCGGTGCAGAGGGAGCCGGACGTGGACGAGGAGGAGCTCACGCTTAAGTACGGGGCCAAGCACGTCATCATGCTGTTCGTCCCCGTCACCCTCTGCATGGTGGTGGTGGTGGCCACCATCAAGTCTGTCAGCTTCTACACCGAGAAGACCGGCCAGCAACTGTAGGTGTTTTTTTTTTTCCCGTTTAGTTTTCGTTGCTGTTGTTGGATGTTGATGCCAGTATCTTGTTTATTCTATGGGATAGTGGGGTTTTCTGCAGTTCAGTATAATTCACTGTCTCTACTGTAATTGAGGTGCTGGCTTAATGGGAAAGTAGGCTACTGTAGTTCTCTCCGTGCAGCTCAGTAGTTCCCATGTCACAGGTAGAGATGCACTGATCCACTTTTTTTCAGTTCCGATCCAATTCCGATATGTGAATTTGGATATCTGCCGATACCGATCCGATACCGATACTAGCAGTCTTTTTTCTTAAATAATTATTTATCATTAACTTACTTAATTATTATCATAAACATACACTTTATACACTTTGCACACACAATATTCTTACTGTATTGCTACTGTACTGAATTGACCTGTTTTTATTGTTAGGATATCTTGTATTTTGTTGATGCTACAAGGTTGAGGAGCCAAAACATATTAATTTAACTCATCAATTTCACCCAACATATGGTTACTTGTACACTGGATATAGGCCTAACAATGAAAGAATTCTTGAATCCTACTATATATTCATTTTCTCATAGCAGTGCCCACTTTCATCAAATAAAAAGTAAATTGTAAGAGTAAGGAGCCCTATTAGCATTGGGGTAATATTGACAAATAGGCGCTTTTGGAAATCCTCCACAACCATCTAGTGTAACCAACTCCAGCAGCGTATGCAACTCGAGACTTGCACTTTCACTTGTGAATGTTCTTTGCAAACCATTTTAAACTTTTTGCAGCATAACGTTTGTTTTTCGCACCAAACGTTTGCAAACATAAGCTGCCGGTCTGAAAAGGTCGGCCAGTTTGGTGAACTAGATGCTGGACTGAGGGAAAAGTGAATTGTATCCTATGATTGGATGAATGAACACCAGAGCCTTTTCACTTCATCTGGATCGGTACCAGAGCCCTTTCTCTTCATCTGGATCAGTACCAGAGCCCTTTCTCTTCATCTGGATCGGTACCTGGATCGGCGCCGTCAGGCCGATACCCAATCTGTGAACCACGTCTGGATCGGAGCCCGATACTGGATCGGATCGGTCCCATCTCTAAGTCACGTGTGTGACTCTTTTACGGCTAGTTTTGCTTCCACCATCACTTGTGACCTCACTGGGCCCAATCTTGCGTCCTCTGACATACAGACACACGTATACAAAAGTTCTCTTTAGGCATGATCTCATATGAACACTCCCATGTGAAAAGCTTGTTCTATGCAGGACAGCAGGTGGAGAGTTTCGGTGCAGGGCGATATGAGAAGGATTACCTTACCTCTGCTTCTCACATATCCTTCCATAACTCTTTCAGTGAACTCTTCTTTTGACCTGACAATACATAGGCCAATAAACCCACATGTCCTTTTATGACTCGCGTTGGGTGTGTGACTTTTATGACTCGACCGGTTTGCCCATCCTCTCGAAATTGTCAATATCAAATGTTGTGTATCAGGGGATTGGAACACTACAACATGCAGTTGTGGGATTGTTTTGAATTTTGAATGACATAGTCAAGATTCAAGAATTCAAGGATGTTTATTTGTCACATGTACAAGATGTCCATGTACAATGAAATGCTCCACAAAAAGATGATACTGTTTTGCCATCGGAGGCTAGTACCACAATGATTTGCGCCCAAAAAACAAAATGTCAGCTACTCAGATGTTCTCCCGTTATAGATTTGCTCAACCGCACCTTCCAGACATGCTATCAAAACCTGATGGAGATCCTACATCAACACATCTAAGTAGTGGAGATTCCTCCCTTCCTTCATTCCTGGACCTGTTGGTTTGTGTGTATAATGACGGTTGATGTGCCCAATAGGATTTACACACCCTTCACCGAGGACACCACCTCCGTGGGCCAACGGCTTCTCAACTCGGTGCTCAACACCATCATCATGATCAGCGTCATTGTAGTCATGACGATCTTCCTGGTGGTCCTCTACAAGTACCGCTGCTACAAGGTGGGTATGATGCAATTGGTGTACTTAACCAAAAAACAGTTACACCGCTGTGATTGTTACTACAAATGATGCTCGCTATGAACTGAACTATCAACAAACTACCAATAATTAACAAATAAACAATTAACAAATGTGTTTTTTTCTGTTCCTTCCCTAGTTCATACATGGATGGCTCATAATGTCCTCTCTAATGTTGCTCTTCTGGTTCAGTTTCATGTATTTGGGGTGAGTGTCCTGCCTTTTAAATACTATAGTGTGTGTGTGGTGTGTGGTGTGTGTGTGTGTTTCAGACCAGATATGACCCAGTAGGCCAAGAATAGCTTGACCTTCTTGGTCCATCATGCACAACAATGCCTGTCATTTATTTGCCACCCTTTGAAAAGGAACTGAAAATGGCCTGGAAATCTGAACCTACATTCTGTTTCACTATTGTCACTGCCCATCCTCCAAAACATTCACCGTCTAGAATACAACAGGTTCTCTCTAGGTCGTCCACGAACGAGCCCTCCATCTGCACTTCCAGTTATCAAATGGGCAAAACAATAATATGGTATTTGGATTTGGTAGTTATGTACGAAATCCAGTTTAATTGTGTCACTGGCAAATGTCAATGTGACTCTGACAAGGCTTTTGCATAGTGCCGCCGTTTCTACTTGTAGCTATAGGCCTTGTTTAACTGGCCAAATATATTCAGCCTTAAAGTAATTCCCTCATGATGTATTAGTCTTTGGATGTTTTGAAAGAAATTATGTTAAAATCAGTCATGAAGGGGTTGAAGGGTTGCAGCTGTGGGTGCTAGTCTTGGGCAACTGCTCTGTTCTGCTCTGTGAAAGGCCTACACTGTTTGTATCATTTCCCTTGTGACATTGGCATGATACAAATGCCAGAACAATAAAGTTATTTATTTCAATCCAACTCCAGGGAGGTATTCAAGACATACAACGTAGCCATGGACTACCCCACGGTAGCCATCATCATCTGGAACTTCGGGGCGGTGGGGATGATCTGCATCCACTGGAAGGGCCCTCTGCAGCTCCAGCAGGCCTACCTCATCGCCATCAGCGCCCTCATGGCGCTGGTCTTCATCAAGTACCTGCCCGAGTGGTCCACCTGGGTCATTCTGGCCGCCATCTCCGTCTACGGTGAGCCGGGAGGGTCATAGGGTGTTTTCTTGCAATAGGAAAGTAATGAAACTCGATGAAAAACTAAGAGCAGTATAAAACAAATGATACCCAGCTGGTGAAGTATGCGGAGCAGGTTGATGAGCTATCTCTACTGCCCTCTGCTGGTGTGCAACGGTATTGGCTACTGTGGTGTAAAAGGGGGTTGGACCTCAATGGGGTACTAACATAGGAGAGTATTTGAACTCAACCGTAAGTTATCAAAAGGGTTACCAATATCTGAAAAATATGTCAATATATCACCTCATGCCAATAGGTACAGAGAGAACAATGCATATCATATAATTACGCCTTGTGGCTTCCTGTTTGGAAAGGCTCATCGTAGCTTTGTCCCGGAGTGGACGGGCGTTCGATGTCCGCTGGTCTCTTAGAGGTTCAATTGAAGAAGAATTATTTGTCTGCAATGAGAACTGTTTGTCAAATTCTTTACTTTTCCCCGTACTGAATATCTATCATTCTGATCTCTGAAGGAGCTGTCTTTCTGAGTCTTCTTCAATCTATTGTTTGCAGACTTGGTTGCAGTGTTGTGTCCCAAAGGCCCTTTGAGGATGCTTGTAGAGACTGCTCAGGAACGGAATGAGCCCATCTTCCCTGCCCTTATATACTCATGTAAGTAAAGCATTGTGGGAAATGTGTGGTTATAATAATGATACCCATAACTTGGGTCACATATGGGCAATACATGTCTAGAGTACAATATCACTGTGAGCTAGCAAGTTAGCCTTGGGGCAAGGTTTGACCCCTGGTTGTAACTTGGATCTGTATATTGTTCAGACATAAACACATGTAGGATAATGTGCATTGTGCAGTGATTCCGGTGGACAAGAAAGAAGATGTGTGTTTGGGAATGATTTGCTTGTGCCAGTAGGAGTACTGATACAGAATTTGCTGATCTATCCTCCTTCCTTTTTAGCTGCCATGATATGGATGGTTGGGATGGCCAACCCTTCAACGAGTACAGAGCCCACGAACCAAGATACAGGTCAGTTCTGCACTTTGATTAAATTATTTGGTTTTTGCAGTATTCCCTTTTTCTGCAAACAGTCAAACTGCTCCATTTAAGACCAGACACTTTTAAATTGCCCCAATTCCGAACCCTTCTCCATGGTCTGTGTTCCTGTCATAATAGTGGCCATTTTGTATCTCAGATGAGGAGGCACACCAGCGTGAGGACAGCCCCGTGGAAAGAGATGGGTCAGAGCCAGAGATCCAAGTGTCCACAGGGATGTCCAGGTCCTACTCGACAGAAGATGACTTAGAAGAAGACCGTGAGTAGTGTGGCGTGTTCAATTGTAACTTAAATATAGTGGAGCTATATAGTGTCCTTATTCTAGATCGTTCGCCTACAAAGATCGAAGAGCATTGGGGCACGTTCACCCATCATAAGCTTTCAAATCAGGAACCAAATAATTGGGATGCATGCACCCTAGCTTTTTTGCATCCGAATGCTTCATGTGTCGTGTATGTCTTCATGCGTGCGAGCCTTTTTCGCCTCTGTTGGGACTATTCATCTGACTTTACGCACCTTCTCCAATCGCCTATAAGCCTGAGCTGATAAGAGCGCAAACTTTCTTTGCCATTTTTGAATGCATGGAAGATGAAAATGATTTGTACCCCTTTGATAAATGGCCTAACAAACAGTCTGAAAACAAACAGCAGTAAACATGTCCCCGACCAAGAACGTAGTACTGTATATCGGCAATGGGGGAAAACTGTGCCTAGCACCCCTAGTGGTGAGTTGGAGAAGGACACACGAACAGACGCCATAAATAGCCCCTCCCTGATTTTGTCTGGTGAGGGACAGTTACTCACCCAATCTAAACCCTTTTTGAAGGAGTGCTTAGTGTGCCCATGCTGTGTTGTTGTGTTTGCAGGGGGAGTGAAGCTGGGACTGGGAGACTTCATCTTTTACAGCGTGCTGGTGGGGAAAGCTGCCGCCACTGGAGGGGACTGGAACACCACGTTGGCCTGCTTTGTAGCCATCCTCATAGTAAGTCCTTCAGCATGGGCAACTCATACATATAAACCTTAGCTTCTGCATAGGTGGGGTCAGGGGCGGACTGGCCATCGGGAGCACCGGGAGTTTTCCCGGTGGCCTGGCGCACCAACTGGCCTGACATGAGCGTTGAATTCACATGTTCTGGTTTAACCGATTTCCACCTCACCCTACTCTCTCAGGGTCTCTGCCTCACTCTGCTGCTGCTGGCCATCTTCAAGAAGGCCCTGCCTGCCCTTCCCATCTCCATCACCTTCGGCCTGGTCTTCTACTTCTCCACCGACTACCTGGTCCAGCCGTTCATGGACAGCCTCGCTGCCAACCAGTTCTACATTTGACCCTCCCTGCCCACTGTCCCCCACCCCTTTTTCTCTGAAGGGTCTTTAGTGGTCGGTGGAAATTGCAACCTTTCTTTTTTTAATTTCAATGACTTGTTTTTTCTCTCAGTGGTGTTCATTAAGCAAGGATTTGATTGGGGGAAGTAATTTCCTTACATTTTGTTGCTCTGCAGATAGTGTTCAAAAATAGGAAGAACATAACTTGGTACTCTTGGTACACAAGTATTGTGTGTTGATCTGGCCTGCTTCAGTTCCTTTTTCCTGATCGGTCTTTTACGTGGAACAATATCAGTTGAATTTAACCAGGTATATGCTTTCTTCAGACTCACTACAAAGACATAATTTGAGCATAACCATGCTCTATTCTAAGGTTCTTATGGTCTGTCCCTCTGTCCCCACAAACCTCAAGGGTATCGCTGGTTTTTCATGTATTGAGGGGGAAAACCCAGTAAAAATATAGAATAAAATATATATTTTAAATATATTTAGGGCTTTACTTGGAGAGTAGTTGTATCATGTTAATGTGTCCTGATCCTCTAACAACTAGGACACATTAATCAACATGGATTCAAATTACTTTTTCCAATTGATTCAGTCTTGTTGGCTACACATATGAGTCATAGGAAAATATCGTGAGGCCTGGGTGCCAAGGTTTATCTTGTATCTGTTGAAACTAAGAAATGGAAGTCAAATCACTCTCTCCAATTTGCTAAATGCTGCCAAGTTATAATTTATGGTACAAGTGCTCCAAAACAAAGAGGACTACATGACATATAGCATGGTGGTTTTCTACCACTAACCATAAACAAATGTCATTAGTGGTAGCTAAAAGCAAAAATAACAGTTAGCCAATTGAACAGAGCTCATGCTATGAGAATCTGTATATGCACACTTTATATTGAAGATATATATTTTATAGAACGATGGTGTAACATGATTTTATATCTAAATACACTTGAATTGAAAAACGTTCCCTCAACTGTTATTTTTTCTGCTAACGTCATGTACTGTTTTCATTGTAGTGTGCAATAAAGTGTTAACTATTGCAAACTAATACTGATGGAATAAATCACATACATTTGGCATGCAGGACCATCAGTTACAGGAGGTTCAGGTCTATGTAAAACAAAGTTAATTGACTACTACCAGACCCCAATTCTGCTCATAATAGAAGTGGAACAGTGAAAACAAAAAAGTACAATGTGCCATATTTCAGTGAAATTTTGTCCATGGATGTTTTTCCACTGACTTGATTACAACCAAAGACCAAATTCAATTGTTCTGCAGCACCATTTTTATTCTGGTTTCTAAAAAAAAAGAAAAAAAATTACAGTATAATTTGCAAACCAACCAATTAAAGAAACATCTATTTTCTTGAATTCAAACATGGCCTTGAAGTGCAAAATTCCATCCGGGGGCTTAATTTCGGTCTTCAAATTGTGATTTGTTCTTGAGGAGGAATGCAGCTAGAAACTCAATAGGATTTGGAGGTCTAGAAGAGGGAGAGACAGAGAAAAAGGATATATTATATTGAGCCAAGGGTCAAGCAGTTAGTCGGGTCCTATGCATGAGGATTATAGCCTATATAAAATGATTAGCCTATATAAAATAACTAGAAATGGTGCTCCGAGAGCACAGACCTCCACCCGCGAATGCATTTCGTGGCTCTCTTTGTATTGCTGAATTCATTAGGTTGAGAGCCTCATGCCAGTCTAAACCCTGTGTCTCTGTGACCTTCCCACATTGAGATATGGCTGTTTCAGTCCCCATTGACAATGAATGGGGGGGAATGTTTCACTCCTGAGCCCAAGTACAAAAAATGAATGGAGGTGAATGGGTGGCCGTGTTTGGGCGGCTCTGTGGCGCCCCCCTTGGGTCGCAGCCGGTGAGGGCTGGGTCAGTGCAGTGTCAGTCGACCAAGATTTTCTTTGGTTGAAGACGGATAGTAATTATTACCTTTGTCCTAAACATACACACTATTCCAAAGCTACAGAGATAGACCTACGGTATTAACATTAGCATCAACTAGCATCATAGGGTGTTTTCTTGGAATAGGATTAGGATAGGAATAGCATTCATTTGCATCAACTATTCAGATTACTTGTGTATGCAAATTAAATAAATCTCCATGTTCTCTTTGTTTTTTTTAAACTCACCTTTCTTTGGCCAGCACAGATAGACCTTGGAGAAGGATGGGTACGACCGTCTGGTCCAGATATGCCCTGGTGGGGAGGGACTGCAGGTCCACCTTCTGTTTGGACACCTTCTCTGCATTGGCCTTCTCATTCTCCACTATTCTCTTCAAGGGGAAGAAAGAATGAATGAACATGATACACAGAAGTAACAACAGTGACATAGAAGTGTCAATACAAGTTTCATGAGAAAGACCGAAATGTCAACAATAAATGAGGAAAGAATAGTGGGGGGATCTGGTTACCAAAATATTCATCTGAAAATGACATTAGTCCCTGCATGCCAAGAGAATCCAGTCACGGTTACATTTGTGCTGTGGGTGAACTTTTGTATTTGATGAGGACCATTACCTGGATGTTTTCTGTCAGACCATATTCAGCATGGGGGTTTTCAACAACCTATAGGATAAGGAATTCAACATATGATACATTGATGGATCCTGACAAAGACACAACATTGGCTAAGATAGCTTTAATGTTACTTACCGGAGTGTGACCCTCCATGGATTGATCTGCGTCTGTGTGATCTGCTGATAAGTCATGTTGGAAAACATTGTTAGCTAATAGTATTGTACCTTCGGTTGTTATAGCTGCTTCAGCACCATGGCTAAAAATCCTCCGAACTGGTCTGCTAAAACAAGCCAGCTAGCTCACTGGCTAGACGTCCACACAAGTGATCACGTTACCCCATAGCTAGCTAGCATCTGAATAATACACGTCTAGTAGCCTTGTCAACTGGCTTCATAACACAGAATAGGTAGCTAGCGTAGACATAGATACGCTAATGTAGCTAGTCTAGCTCAGCTATGTCTACATTAGCTAGCTAAGTTATTCAATCGTGATCTATTATATCCTGTGTAATGGAGTTAGCACGCCAGATAGGCGTTAATTGTTCAGGTTGTTGTTTGCTAGCCATCTAGAAGTACATCCATTTCACTAAACCCAGCTAGGTAACTAGAAAGCAAAAAAATGAATGAGTAATGTGTCGGATTGTGTTGTACAGCTAGCCAACGGTAGCTAGCTAACACGAAGTGAGCCAGATAGACCTCCCATCCTGAATGAGGGTCAAATGCTGCTAGACAAGATTAGAGGAAACACATATTTAGTATACGAGTGACGTTCTCGGGTCAAATGTACATATTAAAAGAACAAATATTCGATTATAAACCACTAAAAGCCCGCTCAAAGAACAACGAACTACTCACCGTCCGCCATGTTTGTTGTTAGTATTTACGCAATATGCGTGGTTTACGCTGGATATGTGAATTCCGTCTGTGTGCTCGGTCCCGTAGGACTGACCGCCCCTCCTATCCTCCCTTTTGTTGCTGTGCTTCTATCAGCCCCGACCAAATACACCACGCCTCGCAAAACCGATCTGATTTTAGGGCGATTGTGGCTCCATCACCCGCGATAAAAGCAAGCCCGTTATGTTATGGATACGATAGAGAGTCGGGTGAATGAGTTCTACGGGAGGAAGAGGCAGAAAGAAGAGAGGCACCGGCTCCTCTCCCGAGGGAGACACCTGCGATCAGGTGTCGCTACGTAACGTTAGGCGGAATTCGTACTACTTCTACCCGCTACTGGCGTTGTTGGCGTTGTTCCGTTTCATCGCCACGACCTTTGGAGTCGTCTTCTCCTGGCTATGCGAGCGGCTGTCCAGAGCCATGGCCGCAAGACCCAAACGGGCAGACGAGCAAGTGGACAAGGTGTGCGAATACAGTGTTGAGAAGATCAGGAACCACCACAAACAAGCGTTTGAGTACATCTCAGTTGCTCTGAGAATTGACGAGGATGATAAAGGTATGACTTTGGTCTGTAATGTAGTTTGGTATCTTCTCTCTCTAGCTAGCAAGTTGTCATCATGCCCTATTGGAAAGGGAGAGGTGTTGAATTCCTTGGTTTCAATGTCAGTGACCCTTTGCTTTCACACTGAGTATTAAGCTGCAGCTAGATAACAAAGTCATGGCATGTCTTTCTCCCAAAGGCCAAACAAGAAGTGAAACAATGAGTCTTTCTGTCTGCTTGCCCAGGGGTTGATTTGAACCCTGGTCTCCTGCGTCACAAATGTAACCCATGGTAAGGACATGCTCAGGGCGGGATTTGAACTTTCTTTCTGCAAGCTCTCCTGCTTCTGAAGCGGACAGTTGCGTCAATAGGAGTAACTACTCGCTACCACTACCTGGGACTCACAAGGACACTTTGCCACTCGGTCTCACTCACCCCTCTAAATTCACTCCACATCACTGGGCATCTGGGTCACGGTACCAATCTTAAGGGCTTGCCAATGGTGGGATTCGAACCCACGCTTTCCCACTTGTCAGGTGGACACGCTAACAGTTCCGCCAATAGGGACGTCCCTCCTGGAGGGACTGTTTTAACCAACTGCTCGCTACCACTACCTGGGACTCACAAGGACACTTTGTCACTCGGTTACACAAGCACCGTTTTAACCAGTTACACCAATGGAAAGCTAGCACTTAATTGGCACGGGTGGATGGTATTTATACTTGGGGAGTGAGTAGTTCTACCTACTCAGGACTCATGAGGACTCTGTTTCACTTGGTTACACTCACCCCCCTAAACTCAATCACTCCACCACAGGGCGTCCAAGAGAGATGGCCAGAGAAATTCAAGTATTCCACTATTGAAAGCTCAATTCAATATTCAGAGCTTCATTGTTGTTATACTGGGAGAGTGTGTTTAGGCCTTTAATGTAGGTAGACTATGTCTGAATCACCTGCGAATGAAAGTAGGACATTACAGCGAGCCTGATCATGAGCATGGACACAGACCTCTTCTTGTTGACAATATAGCCAGCGGTGGAAAACATGCACTTCATAACGTAGTCAGCAGTCAGCCGGGTCTGTTGCTATTGGTATGCTTATTCTCTTTTCAGATTTCCCATAGCGTTTAACCAGGAAAGAGTGAGCAGACAGATACGGAAATGGGGGGCGTGGCCCAGGAAACTTGCCTTGTCAGGAGAATGTGTCGACCCCCTTTACCTTTTCACAACAGCTGCGTCAGACTGTCTGAGTCCACTCAGGCATAGAACCCCAGAGAGAAAGGGGTCAATATTTAGCGACTGAGAGCTGGTCTACAGAGCTACCTGTAGACACAACAATGCAGCTGTTAACTCGCTTCTACGCCCACTACTACAAGCCTGCATTCTCTGTTGGCTTTAAAGTCAGTTGATATCAATTCATGTGTAGTAGCCTACCAAGTGTAGTAGCCTACAAGTAGCCTACTAGTAATTGAGGAAGTAAAATACATTTCAGCAGAGTAAGATTAAGGACTAAGATTAAGGCCTAATTTAGTACGCTTCTTTTTGCGTCATGGCTCTTTGATATGATCTATGAGTCCTAAACATATGCCACAGCTATTTCCTATAGCTAATCCCAGCCGAGCTAGACAATGAGATCTAGGCTACGGTCAAATCCATGTGATCCAAGGGATCAATTATAGACATGGCCCGGGACGATGCGATGCGACAGTAATTGGTCAAGTCAGCAGCGTGGAAAATGCTGTCCCTCTCCTCCCTCGTATGTCATTCTGCATGGGTGGACTGACTGAATCAAGTTACTCTCGCTCTCTCTGACTGTTGACAATGAATACAGCCTGTCCCTGGCGCCCCGATCAAGGCCATACGTAAAGAGATCATACCCCAGTTTGCGTGATAAAAACCAGTGAAAAAGTTTCATTTTTTTTCCAAAGCAAACACTGGAAATTGATAGTGATTGCTGTATTGTTTCTTTCTACAAGGTCTGTCAGTATTTTGATGCAGGCAGAATTTTTAGACACCTCTGCGGGTCAGTCACAGTACTCATTGTTACACAATACTGTACAATATCAGTGCCAATTTCAATATAGTGCATCCTTTTTATCCTGAGTGATGTGCATGCTTTGTCTAAGCAAGCAGTCCCATGTCATTGAGAAGTAGGTAGGCAAAGCTAGCTAAGTGGAGCTAACCTGAGGTACTACAGGGCCTAGGCTTGTTGTATAGTGCCATTCGGTGTCTTTTGAGTCAACTCTCATTTCCCTGTCAGGCCCCACTCATATCTGTCACCCAGCCTCTCACTGACTGTAGCGCCATTGTTAGGACTGGGAGAGGAACAGCAGCAGTGTAGACAAAGAGCCCGATTCACCCAGGCCATTACACTCATATGTGTCGCTTTTGTATGCTTCAAAACTCTCCCTCTGAGAGTATAGGGGAATGGCGTCACCTTGAGTCACAACTTCCTCTAAAAGCCTACTGTATGTCTATGTAGTGTGGGCCCTGAATCTTCAGAAACGAACGGGCTGTGTTTAGGCTAGGCTAGTGTCGGCTGTCTCACTGAAAGAGGATGAATTGGTTAGAGACCCAACTCCAATGCTGACTCTCGGACTGAATACTCTGAATATTGTCAGACTAAATGCTCAGACAATTTTTGGACATGATGTGGAATACATAGGCCAACTTTTTTCATCAACACTTTTTTTAACACTGGGGTCGTGACCTCTTATTTCTTTAGGCCACACTTTAGACTGATCTTCAAGTTGGCTGTCCTCATGCTGTTTTGTCTTTAATGACAAATGCCACCGGTTTCCTCTACTGACCTTTGAGATGTCATAGTTCTACTATATGGTATTTGGTACTTAAAGCTTAGATCAAACATCCCGACCGCAAAATGATATCTCACTCCCATAGGCATTATTTCAGTCTTGTCTGTGTCATGTAAATGATCTGGGTTTGATTGTACATCCTGACTTTGTGGTCGTGTATCACCAGAACACAAGGAGCAGGCGGTCCAGTGGTACAAACGAGGCATTGCTGAGCTGGAGAAGGGCATCGCCATCGAAGTAGCAGAAAATGGTATGTTCCTCTATCATTTTGGTCTTCCCCATACTACTCCTTTGCTGCTAATTACTGTAAAAACATTTGAAACACCTACAGTAAAACATTATTAAGTCTTGACGTATTGTCGTAACTCATTGATTTTGAGGAACTTTTTTTTCTTCTTTTTTTACTCTTTTCTCAACTTATTTCAGGAGAGAATTATGAGCGTGATAAACGTCTACAGGCGAAGATGACGACCAATCTCATCATGGCGAAAGACCGTCTGGAGCTTTTGGGTGAGAAGAACATGTCTGCGCTTTTCTGTTGGGAGCTTGACTTTATGAACTCTTTATGCCTGTTAAAGTCACCAGATATCTAATATCTTTAATTTCCTTTTCTGTGCATGATTGCTCTTGTCTTGAATAAGGGAACCAATGGACCCTTCCCAAATATGCAAACCCCACCCACATAACACTTCAGGCAGACTCAAGCAAACACTAAAGTGATTGAAAGTATTTCAAATAGTATACCGATCCAGGTCTGGTTAAAGTATTTGCAAGGACATAATGTCTGTTAGCTTCAAACTTCAGGGTGGAAATGCATAGGGCTGCTCCTACTAGTTTTTAAACTGACATTAGTCAGCCTCATGAGTAAATGTTCCATGAGATTTGCCAAATGTGTTTGTAATTTAAAACATCTATCAAAAACAGATTAAACCAAGTGCCTTCTGGATAAATCATAATAGACATATTTGGCTAAACAACTTCATCCTTTGAAGGACGGCATGATGTGAATGTGTCCTGTCCATCTACTCTGATGAGCTTAATCTGAATTTCTGAGGTCTCATCCATCTCACAGCTGGATGCAAAATCCTGCAGCTCTCCTCAATGTTCAGTTCACTGCGGTTTGTAAACGGCTACTACAGCATGCTCATTAAGAGACGTGGAGAATGTAGACGGTGAATGTGGACAATCCTCCCAGCCTATCCGCCTGGTTTTACATCTGGCATGCCGCATCGACGCTATCGCAAAACATCGCTTTCTAAATTCCTCATGACCTAGGCGAAAATCTTTTTTTCATTTGTTTATTTTATACACCGAGTTCATTTTTTTTTTCATCATTATGTTTTTATCGCATTTGGATTCTTAGATTACCCTGTTGCCCCAATATCATTTTTTAGTTTTTTTTTCTTTTTGTGTTCTGTTCTTGTTGTATAGCGAAGCTTTCAGGGCCAGCTCAGAGAGACATCTATACAGAGAGCACAAACCAGCCGTTCCATAGCTGCCATCTACGCTCAGGTGGGTGCTAATAGGAGCTTGCTTCACTAGGAACTTAGCCTTTACTATGACCGCGTCTCTCTGAGCAACATCTTCACGTTCTAGTGCACTTAAAGGGATACTACGCTCTAAAATTGTAATTTGGTAGATGCTTTCAGGCCGTAAGGGTAGTTATGTTAGACTACATTTGACATCTGAAAATATCAGACGATTTATTTTTCTTTTCTTTCTAAACCCAGATCTTATATGCATAGCTGTTTGTCCTAACTACACTCTCCCTGCCTTTGCCAGTAAGTGGCACTGTGCCCAAAAAGAAGGACCCCCTGACGCACTCCAGTCACACCCTCCCGCGACCAAAGCACACCCAGAAACCCCCCTCCTCGTCAGGCCACGGGGGTCACCAGCGCTCCCCCATCCTCGGCGGGCCCTCCAGCGCCCACGCGCACAGACCCGCCTCCCAGCCCAGCGGCAATAAGGTGAGGTCCAATCAATCAATCAATCAATCAAAGCTTTATTTGTATAGCGCATTTCATACCCAGAGGCAACACAATGCGCTTTACAGAGAACAAGGGAGGTGGGCATACGACCCACTCTCTACATATTCCACAGGGAAGCAAAAAAACAGTAATCACCCGAGGGCCAGATAAGTGAGCTGTAAAAATTCTGGTCCAGGTCCAGTCTAGACTGCTGTCACTGTAGCCTCAGGTCCAGGAGGTGGCGTTGACCCACACATTACATTACTGTGCTGTTGTGTTGCCTGACTGCTAGTGTGAGTGAGTAGGGTTAGGCTACATGCTAACATGGTACTGTAATTACTCATTGTTACACAATACTCTGTACTTGAGGTCAGGGGCATGCTAGGGTTACTGCTGTGCATTGTAACTTTAATCACGATAAATGGGAATTTTGATCTTTTACAATGCAGGGTAAAGCTGGCAATAGGCAAAACTGCAAACCCACCACCCCCACGACAACGCCACTGAAAAAGAGGGACATTAAGAACTTGAAGAATGTGGACAGCAAGTTGGCCAACCTCATCCTCAATGAGATAGTGGACAGGTGAGAGACAAGATTTTGAAAACCTAGCCTCAAAGCACTGGAAATACAGTTTCTCATCTGAGTAATATAGGCAACACTTTCTAATTCTTACTTAAAAAGTGGCTTGTTTAAAGGGACAGTTCACTCAAATTCATCCTAAATTCAGTACAATGAATATAATCAAGACAGTGAGACAAAAACTGTACGAGTGTTGTGTTTTGTTAATAAGAATCTACAAGATCAAAACATGTCTGAATTGGATTGGATTAGAAATGTTTATTTCAGTGTCATGCACCCCGGACAGGGTGCCCAGCCCGTAAGGACTTACAAGACACATCAACAGTAAACATAGACACAAAGTCAAACACAATCATTCCACAACAGACATTCCATTACAATCAAAGGTTAACTAATAGCTCCAGCTAGCTGAATATACTTGACCATTAATCATGGTATATTAAGTATGCCTTTTGTGGCGTGGAGACTTCAGCACGTTCTCTGTCCTGTGGTCCAGTGGCTCCATGGTGAGGTTTGAGGACATCGCGGGCCAGGAGCTGGCTAAGCAGGCCCTGCAGGAGATAGTCATCCTCCCTGCGCTGAGGCCAGAGGTGAGTCTGGTTTGGGACTGTGGAGTGGATATTTCATTCTTTCTGCTGCTCCACAATACGTGTCTGTGGGACTTTTGAAAGTACAATATTTGCATGTCTTAAAGGTCCCTTATCCTTTGCACGTATGTTTGTGTCGTTCCTAAGTGCCTATAGAACACATACATGCTTATTTTTACCTTAGAAATGATCATCCGAAAGTATTTTTATTCCATTATTAAGTCTGCTTTTATCTGCCTTTCCCACATAGAGCCTGATTTGATATGTCTATGACTGGTACCCGCACATTAGCCACGCGCCCGTTCAAAACCATTGATTACTGGGCAAACGTTAGCTATAAAAATTAATGTGAAATTCGCGTTCTTAGTAGCTAAATATGTCAATGGAAAAAACTATTTTCTTCAGCAGATATCTTAGTTACAATAAGATTGAGCTAGCATGGCAGTTTTGTGTTTATATATGTAGTATTTATTTAGTTAGTCAAATCTCACGTTACAAATTCTCAGTTGCACAGCCAACCTAGACGACTTGGACCAGTTTTGACTTCATCCAGCTGTCTCTTCTCTCGTCATTAGGAAAGTAGTGCAAAGACACGTTCACTGCCTGGCTGCCAAGAAAGATGCACTTTTCTTATCTTTTTTTTGAAGCAACGTTAACGTTAGTCATCTCTGCTGTTAGCTTGTTAGTAGTAAAGAATGGGCAGTGTCTCTATGGTAATATCAGTAATATCAACTGAACAATGTTTGGTTCACTTCTGTGATTTTGAGATGTTCAAATGAACACAAATCAAAACATGTTAAATACTATTTGATTGACTAGCACACGGTTTTGGTTGTGCTGTTGACCTCAGGTGCAGTAATCACTGACCAGTTGTTGTTTTCTCAGTTGTTTACAGGACTGAGGACCCCAGCGCGAGGACTCCTCCTCTTCGGTCCCCCCGGCAACGGGAAGACCATGTTGGTAAGACGCAGTCTTTTATTTTCCTCTGTAGATAACCTGTATCTCTCTATATAACCTGTATCTATATAACCTGTATCTCTCTATATAACCTGTATCTATATAACCTGTATCCCTCTATATAACCTGTATCTCTCTATATAACCTACATCCCTCTATATAACCTGTATCCCTCTATATAACCTGTATCCTTCTATATAACCTGTATCCCTCTATATAACCTGTATCTATATAACCTGTATCCCTCTATATAACCTGTATCCCTCTATATAACCTGTATCTATATAACCTGTATCCCTCTATATAACCTGTATCTATATAACCTGTATCCCTCTATAGAACCTGTATCTTTATAACCTGTATCTATATAACCTGTATCCCTCTATAGAACCTGTATCTATATAACCTGTATCCCTCTATATAACCTGTATCTATATAACCTGTATCCCTCTATATAACCTGTATCCCTCTATATAACCTGTATCCCTCTATATAACCTGTATCTATATAACCTGTATCCCTCTATAGAACCTGTATCCCTCTATATAACCTGTATCCCTCTATAGAACCTGTATCTATATAACCTGTATCCCTCTATATAACCTGTATCCCTCTATATAACCTGTATCCCTCTATATAACCTGTATCTATATAACCTGTATCCCTCTATAGAACCTGTATCCCTCTATAGAACCTGTATCCCTCTACATAAGGGCAATGAATTTGCAAGGCATGCATTTTAAAGGACGAAAGAAATGTGCAGAATCGTCAGGAGTACCTCGTAGCATCTGTGACGTTTGGCCTCGTGTCCCGTAATGCCAGGCTTCCCTTTCCCCTTTCGCTAGGCTAAAGCGGTGGCCATGGAGTCCAACGCCACCTTCTTCAACATCAGCGCCGCCAGCTTGACCTCCAAATACGTGAGTGCGTCGTCCACGTGTGACGTGGCTCCTCCCCCACACGCTGCTTCTTCCACCTGCCCGTTAGCTTCAGCGGCATTTCACTCGTAAGTAGAGCCCGACCGATAGGGATTTTTGTGACCGATACCGATAACCGATTATAGAGCGGGGAAAATCACCGATAACCGATATGCAGCCGATATAGTGAATTTTTGAGCTGGAATGAAAACTGACCTTTTTCTGTGTGGATTGTGCAAAGATTTTGCACCGATATGATTATGCAAAGGTACAGTCCCAGTGACAGTAGTACAGAGACAGCTGCTTTCTTAAACCAATTACTTTAAGTTTATTCAAAACTTAAGAAAAGGAGTAGTGGAAGTGGAGTGACACAGACCATTGGCATCACAGTTTGGCATATAAACAAAAATAAAATAAATATTGTAGCAGGCTAGCAGCTAAATAGTACTGTAAGTAGTGTAAAATAAAGCATTACACTAGGGTTTAACAGACCCAAGACATGTACTTTTTGCATACATTTTATTTTTCCTATCGGTGTGTATCAGAAGACATTTTACCGATACCGATATGACCCGAAATGGCCAAATGAGGCCATATCGGGTACCGGTAATCGGTCGGCCTCTACTCGGAAGTATAGCATCTAATAATAGTGTCACTTTGCGGACGCACTCATCAAGTGACAATTATTGCACGGCTACATTTCTCTTTCTCTTGCATGCAAGTGACCCACGTTGCAGCTGGCGCTGCTCCATCTGTATAATCATTGGCCCTCGCGCCTCCATCTCCCCGTGCAGGTGGGCGAGGGAGAGAAGCTGGTCCGAGCTCTGTTCGCCGTGGCTAGAGAACTGCAGCCCTCCATCATCTTCATCGGTAGGCACGTGCGACGCCATACAGCGAGCGATGAAGTGAAGTCATCCCTCGAGTCCAATGGCATCAAGACTGTGCGCGCTTAACGTCGTAGCTCTATCTGGCGTGAGACAATGGTGACCTGTGGAGCAGGAAAAAGTACTAGCCAGCAGTGTGGTCAGAGCATGTGAGCCAGATTTCACCTGGAACACTAAAATAAGCTGCTGTCAATATTCAGTTGGAGGAGAGGAAATCAATCAATCAATCAATCAGAGGCTGGTGTTGCTGTGTATGTTCAATTGTATTCCAAATTCCAATTGTGAGTGTATTGCTGTTCACACTCCCCACAGATGAAATTGACAGTCTTCTCTGTGAGAGGAGAGAAGGGGAACACGATGCCAGCAGGCGGCTGAAGACCGAGTTCTTGATTGAATTTGATGGGGTAAGGAGGACTCTAGTTGGTGTGTGTGTGTGTGTGTGTGTGTGTGTTTCTTGTGCAGTGCATCAACATCAGTGTGATGCTTGTCTTGTGATACCCCTTGCATGGAGTCATGTTTATTTTGATAAGTAACTGTGTTACTGATCATCTTCCTCTCTCTGTGTGCGTGTGTGTGTGTGTGTAGGTACAGTCAGGCGTGGATGAGAGGGTGCTTGTGATGGGTGCCACCAACAGACCTCAAGAGCTGGATGAGGCCGTTCTAAGGTACATCTCACTTTGTCCCACCAACCACTAGGTGGTGCTCTCTGTCATTCGATGTCCTTCAAGTTCTCAGGCCATTTATCTCTGCAGGCGATTCGCAAAACGGGTGTATGTGGCTTTACCAACTGAAGAGGTACATCAAGAAAGTCATGGCATCAAATGAATAATACAAAAATCGAATGTCTGCGCCTTTTCTCTGAAAAATGTGCTTGTGTGTGACCCAATTGTAGACCCGCCTCACACTGCTGAAAAACCTCTTGGGGAAGCATGGAAACCCGCTCACTCAGAAAGAACTCTCCCAGCTGGCCAGGTAAAGTCCTTTTTAAATGCCCCTAAAATGGCCGGCCCCGGTATGACCCAGCCTTGTCATACAGTGTATAGATCATGTATATATACTGCATGGATGGAGTGGGACAGCGATACACTAAGGTTATGTCTGTCCATAAGCCACGGAGACAGGGATAGAGACAGGGTTGTGTAAAATGGATCGTACTACAACTGTCCCTCAGGGGACATGGTGATGGAGACAGGGTTGTGTGTCGGCCGTGTCATTTATCCACCTGTTTAATCCTTTCAGAATGACCGAGGGCTACTCTGGCAGTGACCTGACCTCCCTGGCTAAGGACGCCTCCCTTGGTCCCATTCGAGGTGCAGTGCAAGCTAGTGTTTTCTAATGTGTGGT
Source organism: Borostomias antarcticus (assembly GCF_949987555.1). Lineage (NCBI taxonomy): Eukaryota > Metazoa > Chordata > Actinopteri > Stomiiformes > Stomiidae > Borostomias > Borostomias antarcticus. The sequence continues at coordinate 28,079,249 of NC_140240.1, forward strand.
CTGTAGTTTTTCTTTCTTTCTTTCTTTCTTTCTTTCTTTCTTTCTTTCTTTCTTTCTTTCTTTCTTTCTTTCAGAAAAGTGTTTATTTTCTAATGTGTGGTCTCTGGGGTATTTGTCATGCTGTCTCAATGTTTCAGCTAATTCTACATGTGCAGCAAATGTCTAATATTATAAATGTATCTTTGGACTAACAGAGCTGCGTCCAGAACAAGTCAGAAACATGGCAGCAAGCGAGGTAGGTTTTACAGCAGTTACTTTGGCGACGCACGGCAGCCATTTTGTGTCTTGTCAGAGGGCTCGTCAGTCATTGTCGCCATCTTCGCGTGTTCTCTGCGCTGCTGCAGGTGCGGAGCGTCCGCTTCTGTGACTTTGTGGAGTCGCTGAAGAAGATCAAGAGGAGCGTCGGTCCCCAGACTCTGGACCTCTACGTGCGCTGGAACAAGAGCTACGGGGACACTACGGCTGTATGACACACACACACACACATGTATGAGGGTGTATGATATTAGGGGTCTGTTCCTTATGGTTTTGGTTAGAAACAGGTGCTTCCCTTTGTCATGGTTTCCTAAAACATGGCAGTTCCATACAGGACTTAGACCAGACGCTGCCTATTTCCATTTTATACAGGACTCTGTATAGCCTAAATGAGTGGAAATGAAGTGTCATAATTTGAATGTCAAAGAAAACGTTCAGGGCTTTTGTAATGCACTTGTGTAACAAGAATAAATAAATAAAAATAGGACAGTATTCACTCCGGCCCCCTTCATGACTAATGTGATTTGTATAGTAGCCTCAGTTAGAAAAATGAATAAATGATTGTGTCACTATAAAAAGTATAGCGCTTCCAGTTGCTTAACATGCTCCCCTTTTTGTAATGCTTGCTGTGCAGCTGAGCACCATGTCAATGCAATCCTGATGTCAGCTCTGACATCACCCCTTCCCCCCCCCCCCCCCAGCCAGGCAGCCTATTAGAAGCTGTTTTTCTCCCGTCTCCCCGAATGACCTAACTGAGCTACTTAGTTCGATGAAAACCTCCTCCTCCCCCTTTGACATGGTACCGACGCCCACGCCGAAAGACGTGTTGAGTTCCGTACGCTCATGTCTTGTCGCTATCATTAACAGCTCGCTTGTATCTGGCGCACTCCCTTTATGATCAGTTCCAGTCTGGTTTCCGTCAGAAGCATTCTCCCCAGAGTCTCCGGTGACATCATGAGGTACTCTGATGTGGGTGAATCCTCCGTTCTGGTGCTACTAGATCTTAGTGCAGCTTTTGATAGAATCAATCACTGCATCTTGGCGTTATTTTTGATCAGGCAATGCACTTTGATCCTCACATTAAGTCACTGACCCCAAATAGTTTTTTCTATCTTAAAAATATTGCTAAACTCGGTCTGTGATGTCCCAAGCGGAGCTAGAAATGATTATTCATGCTTTTATATCTTCTCGTTTGGACTACTGTAATTCCCTTTTCACCTGCCTCAACAAGGCATCTCTGGACCGTCTACAAATGGTCCAAAACGCTGCTGCAAGGCTGCTGACCAGGTCCAGAAAGTCCTGTCACATCACTCCCATCCTAGCCTCCTCACACTGGCTCCCCATCACTCGTAGGATCCACTTTAAGGTAGTTGTCATCACTTTTAGAGCTCTGCATGGTCTGGCACCTGCGTACATCTGTGACCTGCTCCATCCCTACATCACAAGCAGGTCTCTCGGGTCCCCTGACCAGGGCCTGTTAGTTGTCCCCAGCTCAAGACTAAAGGTGACTGTGCCTTCAAAGTCGTGGCTCCTAGGCTGTGGAACGCCCTTCCATCGGACCTAAGTTCTGTGGCATCTGTTGACTCTTTTAAAACTCAGCTAGACTCATCTTATCAGATTAGCCTTTGTCTAGCCTCCTGCGTTTTTCGTTTCTTTGTCCTTGTTCTTTGTGTTGTTTGCCATTGTTTATATTTATTGATGTTTTGTGAAGCACTTTGTGACCCCAGTCGTGAAGGTGCTATATAAATCAAATGTACCGTAGGCCTACTTACTTACTAATCATACTGGCTTGGTTATGCAGTCTGCTCCATGAATGTATGAATGTTGCATTTGGACCTTTGAGAACGGCTCTATGATGGAGATGCTGTTATCTCGCTCAAAGCCTGAAGGGTGCAGCAAATATCAAATTATTCTGTGTACAATATAGACTGCTGGTGACACCACATGAATGATTATTCATTCATTTCCCAGACATTGTGACTCATGTATAGTCGTATTAGGTTTGTTCAGTGTCCACGCGTGCTCTTGTCCTCGCAATGTGCGACTGAATGGCAACAATATTTAATTTATTTAGTAGGCCATATCTCTTCAATAGCAGAGTAGTAATGCACCGCTGCTGTGTCCGTAGAATGGATTTCTTTTTTCTTTCTTTTTTTTTACAATTAAACACAAAAGTTGTTTGTTTGGAAGTGACTTGAAAGAAGTGTAAAATGTGTGCTTGCAAGAGTGACATTTAAATAAAGTGTTTTCTATTGTTGTGCTGGCCATGGGCTTTTGACACAAGCTAACTTTGAGCACATGCAGGTGAAATCAACATACTCCATACGTGACAAAGGTCTGGAAATGGAATTAAATCCTATATATATTAACCACTCTGAAAGGTTTAAGGGGATAGGAACTGCTTCCGGTTGTCTGTGGTCACACACATCATCACAACAATCATGTTTATCCGTCACAATTCAATACAGTGCATCACCGACAGCGGTTTTGACCAGGTAAACAGGCTATCGGAGAACGGGGAGATAAGAAGCGACATGGCCAGTAATGTACGCCTCCATGGCAGGTCGTGACAACACGCGCCGCACAAGCCCTCCGGCATGTTCTAACAGAGCGTGTTATTATCAGGGCAGAGCTCAGGGGCCTCATTTATCATTGAGGTACGCCTTCTTTTACACGGTCTTTTTCGCGAGTTCAGGCGTACGCCATTTGCCCCCCCCACATTGCGATTTATCAAGCCGTAAGGGCGAAAATTTAGTCGCCTTTCTCCGCGCTTTTGTAGGACACCTCTCCAGTTGGCGTACCGATTTACACGGTGTTCTACGCCCTCTTTGAACACAGGGGGAACTGGCGACGCAGGTGGTGCGTCGGTGAATTACTATGTTTGACGGAGAGAATAAGAGCGACAGTTCATGAACGCACAATCATGTAGGCTACTAGGCCAATTCAGCACAAACATATATCGCAATGCAAGATTAGACGTGTCCTCTAACCGGCTCATTCATGGTTCGATATGGATTTGTTCCCCAAACTTAACCTATGCGCACACCTAATGCAGGCACTCCATCAAACGGCAATAATTGACCAATTAGATTGTCATTAATATGTGATCATGTGGACCTGTTTGCTCTTTGGTAAGCATATAAATGACAGTCCTCCTGTGCGTAATGCGAGCCTAAATGAATCCGGCGCTACTCGATAGAACTCCAAAGAGGTGACGGCGATGGCGACTGCATCCACACAAGGGCACCATCATTGAATGAATACGTCTATGTGAATCGCAAAAATGTGCACACTATAAATACCCAAATCATATGTGACGCCGACATGCTCATCACAAGTGTAGTGGCACGGTGGCCTGGCTCCACACACGACTCATTCACCCTGGCGCACAGCAGGGTAGGGGCGAGACTGGAGGCAGGCGCTGCGCGTGACGGCTGGCTTGTTGGTGTATGCATAGCCAAGATACATATTCTTTGTCTTATTTACTTTCATCTTTATTAGCATTTTCCATCCATACAACGACAATACAATAAAACATAAAAACTTACAATAACAGCTTATGGGTACTTCCATCCATGCAGCTTTTTTTTCTTACTCAAATATGACAATTGTAATATTAGTGGTATCATCACACTTCCTTCTATAATCCATCCATTTTTCCCATCTCCCTTCAAACCTTCCTTCCTGCATCCTCAATGCATAAATAAATCTCATAAATCTCCTCCACAACACCCACCACTGCTCCTTGGTTGGGGGTTCCACCTTATACCAAGCCCTCATTATTGTATTTTTACTAGCAACCAATAGTACTTTCACTAGGTATCTGTCCCCTCCTTGTACATCATTCTGTTATGTTTGCCAAGATGTATATTCAAAGCTGATAAGAATGAGAACCAGTCAAGACCCCACCACAAAATGAGGACCCAAGCCCTCAGCCCCCTCCCCGTCATGAGGTTTACCAGCGGGGCCAAAGGGCCCACACTGAGGTCATGCGCCAGCTATGAAGACACAAACAAGTAAGGTTCACATTTCTACCATTTTATTGTCTGTTGGTGGGTGACTGTGTGAGGTGTGTGAGTGCGTTTGTGAGTGAATGTGTGAGGTCCGTGAGTGTGGTAGTGAGTGACTGTGTGAGGTCCGTGACAGCATGTGTGAGGGAATGAAGTGCAGTGAGGATGTCCTGTTGGCTCTGGTGGTGTAGTGTGGTGACCTCCACCAACTGCTGAACAACTGCCCCACAACTGCCCCAATCCCTTCTGTCATTTCCCTCTGGGCCTCTAGGGTCATGAGCCTCCAGCACAGCGTCTGATAGGAAGCCCAGCCCTCAGGGACCCTTGAGGCAGGGACGCTGGCAGCCGGAGGTGGAGGCGTGGGCGGTGGAGACGGAGGCGCTGGAGATGGCACTGGAGGTGGAGGCCGGTGCGCTGGAGGTGGAGGCACTGGAGGTCGTGGCACTGGATGTAGAGGCTGCAACCGGCGGGGGCACGACCGTCAGGTCAAGGACCACTGCAGACTCCCCCTCCTCTGAGTCCCACCCCACGTCAGAGTCTGGAGAAACAATTTCAGTCATTTTCTTTGAGTTTGTCTGTTAACTTGATTATGCATTAAACATTTTATTGTGTAGCCATATTCAATTGATATGTTTTTCTGTTGGCAGCCAAATAAATGCTTAAGTGTGATTTACCGGGTGATTTAGATGAGAGTCTTAATAATGTGGTCTAACATTATGAAGTGGTCATCTGTGTTATCGTTCCCTGTTTTTGGTCCTGAATCGATCATAGCCTACCACAGAATGTGTGGAATGTTTGCTTTCCTCACTGCCACATAATACAGCATGTCCGTGTAGCCTACGCCACATACAGGATGCACGAAATACAGTACTAGACTACCTAAACTGTAGGAGCGATCAGACAAATGTAGGCTCGTACAAATAGCTTACCTTCCGAAGATGATTTTCTTTCCTCGCGTGGACCTCACCAACAAGCACATGCACCTCCGTCTCCGAAAACTTTCTCTTCTTTCCGCGTTTTTCCATAAACGTAATTGTCTTGCCTTTGCTCCACGCTATATTATGTCGGTTCCTTCCGGGGTATCCCCGTTGTGCCGTCATAGTTTTGACCATATATGGTTGGATTAGGGCGTGGAGGGGGCGGAACACGGGGCGCGTGCGCGTACACTCTATTCTCCGCCGGTCTCGGATTTCTCGTGCAGAAAAGGGCATACGACATTTTTGATAGATCCGAAAAGCGTGTAAATATTCTCGTCGTACGCTACATTGTGCATTTTCCGCGTTTTCGTCGTACGCCCTCTTTTACACCAGAATTTACACGCTCTTTGATAAATGAGGCCCCAGGTGTCTCTCACACACCCCGAGCCCTGAGAGATAAAACATAGACCTGCGCCTCTCGTTCTGCAGACGGGAATCAGACGCTGCAGGGTTCTACAACACGAGCCCGGTAGAATGTTGACAGATGTAGAAAGTGGCAAGAATGCGTGTTTGTGTGATGACAAATTCATAAATTAGGCTAATCAGCAGACACGTAGACGTTGGCTTGCAGTTGTGCTACTCACCTGTGTGGCGTTCCGCCGAAGGCCAGGAGTGGGGTCCGGAAATAGTTTCATATTAAAGTCGTTTCAACCTCTTTCATTGTAGAGTTCCTACGGGTCCAGAAATGACTACACTAGCTACAGATTGTCTGTGCATGTTTGAATGTCAAACCCTTGCATCACATGACATGTGGGGCATAGTTCACAGGCTTAGGTTCAGGGGACAAATCAAGCCACTTAACCAAACCAATTACGGTAGGTCTACCATATAGGATCAAGTCTGACCTCCTAGCACAATTTGACCATTACAAACGTGGTGCCCTTATCTTGTGATGTCATCATCAGTCCTTGATCAAGAATAGTGTTATTGACAGAATTGCCACCTCACCTGTCTTACAACTGGCTACAACTCTACATCTCTTTCATGTACTGTATGTGAAAACGGAGCTACCTGTCATCCAGGTCACAGAGATGCTATTTTAATGGCACTCTATCAAACAGTAGATTTAAACTGCGGTGTTCCACAGGGGAGCTGCCTTGGCCTGCTCCTTTATCAAACGTAGTGGCACTATTTAGAAGGGGCTGTAGCCTACCACGCGGAACACCAGTGCTGTTTATGTGGCTGGGGTGAAGTTGTGATGGTTACAGGTTCCGCTTTGGTATTATCGCTTCCTGTAGGATCACTGGGAGCCAATCAGAACCTTGTATACAATCCTCTTAGGAAGGTATTTCCAGTGGCATGGGGATTATCTCGATAGAATGATTGCAAGACGATGACCATCCGCTCAGCACTGGCTGCAGCTAAAGGTGCCCTAACCAACGGCAACCACCAACCAACATTCTAAAGTTGGCAGTTGTTAGAATAATAGAAGTTTTTCATTTTTCACCAACAAAAAATCCATCAAACCAACAGCAACAGTGACCAAAAACAGCAATCCAGTGTTGGTTAGGGCAGTAGCCTATGCAGGCATGACTTGACCATTCTGGAGAATTGCTTGTAAAGAATCACAGCCAAAGCATTATCCAAAGCGCTTTACAATGAAGGCCTCTCATTCACCCATTCAGACACACATTCACACACCAATGGCGGAAGCTGTCATGCGAGATGCTAGCCTGCTCATTGGGAGCAATTTGGGGTTCAGTGTCTTTGCCCAAGGACGCTTCAACATGTGGACAGGAGGAGCCGGGATTCGAACCGCCGACCCTATGATCATTGGACTGCTTCATTTTAAAACTTCACAGTAACAAAATACCTAACGTTACAGGAATCATCATTGTAACGTTAGCTAACTGCTTTAGCCACCAACATCTACCATTATGCTGTGGAAGCTTCTACTATATGTAGTTGTGTCCTTAGTGAGCTTGTAAGATAACTGGCTATCACAGTTTTGTTGTGATGGATTAACAAACACAGGGGTTGGAAGAGCAATCTGCAACAAACATTACGATGATTCCTGTAATGTTAGCTGTTTTGCGGCTAATTCTGAGACACTAGTGTAAACACAAACAAGAACAACACAAACAAGAACAACACATCTTCTGAGTCAGTGACAACTGTCATAGCTACCGCAGCAACATGTTACACGGTCAGTCTTGTTCATGACAGATCAACGTAACGCACACAATGACTACAATCACTGTGTCCCTTGTCTGTCTGCCTCATACTCACAATTACACACCACTTTCTCTCTCTCTCTCTCACACACACACACACACACACACACACACACACACACACACACACACACACACACACACACGAGCTCCAAGATAGCCACCCATCGCTACCATAACACATAAAGTTAGGTATAGGACATCTGCGACCAATGTTAGCTAGCTAGCTGGATCTTTAACGCTAGCTAGCTCAGCTCGACATGCACTAGTCTACTTTGCGTCATGTAGGCTACCGGGTTACACTTAGCTGTGGCCATTTACTTAGCTAGCTATTGATCTGTTTCATAACAGAATTGCTAGCGGACATAAAAAGCTGAAAAGAGTCCGTTTTATCCCGTGGGTTCTGGATGGTTGTTGACACTTGCTCAGATTTGGCGCCCTATCTCTGACGTAAACGAATGCCCTACGGTCTTTCATGGGAAATGTAGTTCTAATAGGAAATGTAGTTCTAATAGGAAATGTAGTTCTAATAGTAATACAAGAAGCGCACCAATAACATTTTGTGAATGCAACTCGGAAGATGACTTTTCAAAGATCTAATCAATAATGCTATGCTGCAATAGTTAACAAGCCCACACGCCCACTATGTTAGAAATGTTTGTTCATTCGTGTCCCCACATAAGCTGCACGTAAACGTAGGCTGCAGCATCACATTTGATAGGCTAAAATGGTAATATTACGAGTCCGTTATTTAGGAGATATGTTTCTGCACCGTCTTTATTTACCCTACGTTGAAATGTGTATTTATACAGGGGCCATGGCTTATTATGAATTAACTGAAGTTCATAATAAATAGCCACTGGGCTGTTTATAAAAATGCACGATGTTATGACAACAGCACACGCACCATCAGATTTCCGTGCGCATAATAATGAATGACATCACAATGGCCACATTCTGTCATAATTCTTATAAATTGAGTATAAGAGTTGAAAATTGTTTCAGAGTTCATTTCACATCAACGGACAACCTTTCATCAGTATACTGTACGATTATTCAGCAACCTGTATATTCAATTCTTCACGTTGAAGTAAGTTGATTCATTTTTGAATAATGTGAATTTCTTTTGATTTAAAGTTTGCCATTTATATTAGAAGACGTTCAAGTAATTCTAGTGTTTCTTGCAGTTCTGTCTCAACAGAGTTTTAAAAAGAGCCCCTATGGATAGCCAATCCATGGATGAGGCCTCTCCTTCAAGCGGTTCTAACTTGCAGGAGGTAACTTGAAACACTATCTAATATCATCTCACAAAATATAAAGATATATAAAATATCATCCCCTCTCACTGTTTTGTCATCATTTAACCTGTCTTGCAGAAAAAGCCCCAGGAGGAACTCGCGAATGGCCAGGAACAGAGTGAACCGGCCTCAGCTTTCATATGTAAAGCCCCCAGGAAGAGCAAGCCTGTGGTGGTGCAATACGCCACCATTAAGAGGATCCTGATACAAACTCTAATCCTTATAAACTACAAGGTCTTCGGCAACAGGGACATCAATCTTCTGTTAGAGAAAGTCGTGAAACTCCTGGAGGCCTTCACCTGGGTCAAGCTCACCGAGGACGAGGACGTTGCCAATGTCTTTTTGAGATTCCGCGACGCCTCCGTGGTCGCTAAGAGCCTCGCGAGCAAGCTGGAGCTGGTGGCCGGATCGAAGCAGGTGCTCCGGAAGGCGGTGGCCAAGAGGTCGCTCTGCCTCGACAGCTACGTCGTCCACCTCGCCGCTCTCAGCGTCGCAAAGCAGGTCCCGGACGGCTTCTCGCCAGCGGAGGCCGCCGCCCAGGAGAGGATGCTGGGAAAAGTTCGGATCCCGCTTCAGTACCTCATCAGCGGTCCGTTCATCGACGACATCATCGTCAAACTAGTCCTCCGGGTGAACCCTCTGAAGGAGTGTGACGTCGACCGGACGAAGGTTGATCTGGCCGTACTTTGCATCAGGATGAGCGTGATCATCCACGAGTCTCTTAGCAAGATCCCCGGGATCATTATCAGTGACAACCTGCCCACGCCCGGCTACCACGTGACACTCACTCTGCTGAGCCTGCACAGCGTCCTGGAAGAGGTGTGCGGCAAATCCGCCACGGTGAAGGACCCGGCGGTGGTGGCCGTCATGGCGGGTCTCATCATCGACCAGATCCTCAAGATGAGAGACCCCGTCTGGATGATGGTGTCCTTGCCCAGGAGGAGGAGCCCCGGCCAGCCCAGCGTGGCGGACGCAGAGATGGAGAGGGCGCTGTTCGCCAAGCCGCTGCCCGAGTCCCTGGCCGAGTCCATGTGCCGGCAGTACGGCCGCAGGGTCAGCCGCATGGGGATCTTCCACAGGGCGTTCCACCTGGACCTCTGGATCAGGAAGCAAGACGTCTGGATGTCGTCGGACCGCTTCGTGGACCTCGATGAGCATTTGACTCCAGGCAGCAAGAGCCTGGAGAACCCCGTGGCCATGGATTGCAGTGTTGACGTTTACCTCGTCCATAAATACGGCCTCAAATGCCCGAAGCCTGAGGTGAACCAGGAGAAGGAGTGTGAAGCTGGAGGGCCCACCGAGGCCACCGAGGAGCTCACCACGCTCACGGTCATTGAGGAGCACGCCGCTAAGACCCCAGAGGAACCTATCAAGGAGTCCATCAAGGGCACTGAGAACACCAAGGCCATTGAGGAGGTCCTCGAGGAAGCCACTGTGGCCCCCAAGGCCATTGAGGAGGCCACTGCTGCCCCCAAGGCCATCGAAGAGGCCACTGAAGCCCCTAAGGCCATTGAGGAGGCCATTGAGGAGCTCACTGCAGCCACCAAGGCCATTGAGGAGGCCATTGAGGAGCTCACTGCAGCCACCAAGGCCATTGAGAAGGTTCTTGAGGAGGCTACGATGATGAAGAAAAAAAAGAAGGGGATTCGTAAATTCTTCGGAAGATCATGACCTGCTCCTCAAGCATCCCAAAGGATGACTGAGGAGGGCCGACAGCAGCACCAGCAACCCCCCCCCCCCCTCAAACAATATCCATCCAACCCCTCCAACCAGACCCTTGCCACCCTTCCAATCCATTCAACCCCTCCAACCAGACCCCCCCCACCCTTCCAATCCATTCAACCCTCGGCACACCCTTATACTGCCCCTCCAAACCCTCATCCACATATATCAATAAATCAATAAATACGTAAATCAATAATAAATCATTGTTCTTTATTCCAGATTAGATTACTTTTTTTTAAGGATACTGTATTGTACAGTTACATTAAAGAGACACTGTATACCTTCATCCATGGTCTGGGATGCTGGGCTCTCATTATTTTGGAGAATGGTTGCTAGGAGGATGTCAGTAGTTCTGGGGGTTGTAGTTCCTTGTCGTTCTCCTGAAGCCCCTATTACCAAATGATTCCACCAGGCTCAAAAACTGACCATGAGGTACAGTAGCGATGTCGGTCAGCGCTTGGCTCTCTGATAGCCCGGAGATGGAAGCCAACCTTGCCACCTTAGCACTGGGTGTCCACAACAGTGGATTTGGCCAACATGTCACTGGCTCAAATGCATGGAGCTAGCAGGGGAAACATCTTGTCGGGGTCTTTATTTCTGGAAGCCATGCATACGGGCACTGAAGCAGCAGTAGAGCTGTGAGTGTTGTCATTGAGTCAGGGGATATTATGACATTTTGTGATTTTGGAGGGGTGGGTTGAGGGTTACTGTTGGGAAGGGGAGGGAGGTTGAGTGTATGTTTTTGTGTGTGTGTGTGTGTATGTTTGTATGTATATGTAATTTTTGTTTGCTTGTGTTGGAAAATATATATATTTTTAAATCTCACAAAAAATAAAGTGATACTGTACAATACAATCTGCTTTTGCCTGTTCAGCACAGGGCAGTGGTGCGAAACAGACGCATCCTGGTTCTTCATAGTAGTTGTGTTCCTGTGCTTCCTGGTCTGACAGCGCGTGTGTGTGTGTGTGTGTGTGTGTGTGTGTGTGAGAGTACTGACCATTGGGATAGCCCGAGCCGTACTCTGTGTCTACCTGTCCCAGGTCTTCTGAGAAGGTCCAGCCCTTGACGGCGTGGTCCCTGGCCACCTGGAGGGGGAGGACGACACCTCAGACGCCTCTAAACGCTCTCCACACGCCTTTTATTCCACACACACAAACACTGAATCATCCGCACCGAGTTTACATTT
>NC_140240.1:28095873-28148373 GCF_949987555.1 Borostomias antarcticus
GTATAAATGTGAATACTATTGTTTCAGTTGATCAATTATTTATACTAATTACTAATTAATTTATACCCTGTAATATACCAAAGATTCATAGCATTTTCACCAAGTTCATAGCAATTTTCACCAAGTAACACCAGCATTAGGACATACTTCGTGTAGGCTTAAGTGGTGATAATGTCATTATCTGTTATGTCTCATAGATGCTTAATCTCATGGGATTACAGTCTGTCATATTAGTATCATAGCCCCTCGACCACAAATAACTTGTGTAGATCCGTCGAATCAAAATAACAGCCATGTGCACGCAGATACGTTTATGATCGTCTGAATGGGCTTGATTAGCCTAATGATACCACACAGTATTTGAATGCAGTGAGTGTGTTCAGCACGCCCTCTCATTCAGCACCTTGGACAGCTCCCAGCAGGATTTGCCGAGACTTGCGAAAAGTAGGCTAGACTCTAGCCTACAGAAATTAACTTCTTTATGGATGCGAATGCACTTTCAAAACGGATCATTTCCGGGAATGTTTCTTATTCAGACAAATATAGCATACATTGTTCGTCTTGCCAATTTCCTTGAGGAAGAAACACGTGTCCCCATGCGGTATGAACCTTGGAGTAGGCTAATTTGGATTAGAGTGGTTAGCGTCATCCCTCTCTCAGACAACCCCCTCGGCAAATTGAGGGATATTTTGAGACGGGATTTAGAGCGAGAGCGCGGAGCTGGTCAGCAGTGTCTTAGCGGAGCTGGTCAGCAGTGTCTTAGCGGAGCTGGTCAGCAGTGTCTTAGCGGAGCGGCCCGAGCGCAGAGTTCTCTATCCATGCCGCGGCAGCTATGGACAACGGACTTGCAGAAATGTCGTTGAACACTTTGCAAGTTGCCAATATTCCATGGAGGAATAATAATTTCAGCCTTTCGAACAAAGATCCTCCATTGTCAGACCAGGGGGAGACCATAATAGGAGTCTACCTGTTGGTGCTAGGTGGGTATCCGTTGAGTTACTGGAATTTGATATTCGTTGCTTTTTATTATGCTTAGGCCTATATTCAATATTGTTGGAAATCTCAGATTTGAAAATGCATTTCAAAGTTGTAAAATAGGCCAGGGAAATCGTCTCAAGTGAGTTAGATCTAGAGATCTTCATTCAAGACAGGATGGCAGTCAACCAGTCTACTTAAAGGAGTAGTAAAAGGAAAATGCATGTTTAGCCCTGTTTTAAGGTTATTTATGGTTCAGATCAAAAAGTTGACAAAACTATCACTTTTGAGAAAGTCTGATAATTGCACTACTACCGTTTTGGTCATACAATGGATGTGGGTGGGCAACGTGAAAATCTTTTCAAAAACATGTTAAAGTCGCACTGAAATGAAAAAAGCATTCTGTCCCATTTTGGTTCACATAATTGGTCATAGTGTTCACCTATTCAACGATGTATGCCCCAAAAATTACAAAATTCTACTTTTGTTGTAATCTTATATCAAAGTATATAATTTCTTACTTCCTGGAAAACGGTAGGTCACGTGCAGTGACGACAACAGGTACGTTAGATTTTAGGCCAATAATCTCACGACATCCACCCGTCAATCAACGCTATCCTTCTATCGAATCTGTCTAAAGTTCTTAAAACCCGTCCACTTGTCAATGTTCCAATCAAATTCCTCTAAACATTAGGCCTATGTCCCACCCCCATAGCTTGTTTGCTTCGGAAATACGTCAAACTACGGAAGTTAGATGATCTCAAACGTCCGTTTCAGTGCGACTTTAAACTCTCGATTTCAAAGACAAGAAGCTCACTGAGGGGGTAATTGGTGTCCGTTGGTGTTCTGACATCAAATTCGCCTCAAAGTATGAATCCTGTAGAGTTTTATTGATAATTTTATGAAATCCATTGACTTGTATTGAAGCTACCGTTGTAGATGTGTACAGTAGATCAATCCGCAGAGGGGATTCAGGAAGCGGAACTACTTACGGTAGCTATTGTTATTGTTTATGTTGCTAGGCTACCTAGTTTGCGGAGGTTTACACACGTATGTGCTGCGACTAAATAGTTCTATGCTAAATATTTTAAAAAGCCTTTCCAGATGAACTAGAATCTTACTTTATGGCAAATTATATGTCAGAATGCCAACTAACACCTCGGTGAGTTTCTTGTCTTTGAAATTGAGAGTTTAACATGTTTTTTTAAATTATTTTTCACTGCCCACCCACATCCATTGTATGACCAAAACAGTGGTAGAGCAATTATCAGACTTTCTCAAAAGTGCTAGTTTAGTCAATGTTTTGATCTGAACCATTGTATATGATCATAAGTAACCTTAAAACAGGGCTAAACATGCATTTTACCTTTACTACTCCTTTAACTAGTATCCATCATCGGTTTGTAGCCCATCACTAGTGCAAAATTACTTCTGAATACTTTACTATGGCATTAAGTCACTTTGATGAGAATCTAATAAATGATTCAGAGGGTCATTCAGACTTCATATTCCCATACTGAGCATTAGAGGAATTAAGTACGCTCACGTTGACAAAAAGGGCTACACTGAACCTCAGTTTCATTGTTGTCATCATAACACAACATCTTCATTCTGTACCCGTCCTGCAACAAAAGCTTGAAGAATACAATGTCTCAACCTGATCTGAAAGGGTTCTAAAGGTTCTTCAGAGCTCAGAAAAAGATGGGGTTCCACACAGCGCAGGGGACATGTCATGTTCTCATGGCTAAGCTTTCAGTCAGAGACCAAAATCATGGTTTCTTTCCAGCTTGTCTAGCCCGTGTTTTTGTGCACGCAGTCTATACAGATCAGTACACGCCTGACACACGTGATCTCTCCCCACCAGGCTGGCTGTCATGGTTCGGAAACAGCATCGTGATCTTCGTCCTGTACAAGCAACGGGCGACCCTGCAGCCCACAGACTACCTGACCTTCAACCTCGCACTCTCCGACGCCAGCATCTCCGTGTTCGGCTACTCGCGCGGGATTATCGAAATCTTCAACGTGTTCAAGGACGACGGATATCTGATCTCGTCCATCTGGACGTGCCAGGTACAGGCGCTGAGGGAACCCGCTGTGGGAGGAAGTTGCTTTGAGCCCAATAGGCAACTAACTCACTAGGGGTTGTTAATTAACACCACTTTGCTCTAAGAGTGGGACTCATTTCCAGTTCGGTGCCCTTTTAGTATGTGAATGGTACCGCGCGCTCCACTAGGACTGACTGAACATGGTGGACGAAGGGGCCAAATGTGTTGCATAAACCACTTTAAATGAGAACACTGTGACAGAAGAGTTCTATGAAAGGTCAGTTTTTCCATTATAAGCTCGCATATGAGAATGTTAACAATGGTTCCAGCTAGATAATTTATTCAGGAAAAGAGTAGCTCGTTAGCGCATTCATCAAAGTGAGTAAGGAGAGACAGCCCTGTGGAGGACGGTAGGTGGCCTTGCCAGGTGTCAAAACGAAATCATCTACAGGACATGAATGGCTGCAGACTTTCCTGAGGTAGCTTTTGAGATATTTCCTCTTACAAATTCTTACATTTTCTCAAGGCAGGGGGCACAAATGCTTCAGCCCCCCCGGCCCGAAACAGATGGATGGTGAGAGGACTCGTCCTTTTGCATTTCATAAATGAGGATGATTTACGCAAGGACCAATATCGTTAATGGTATCTAGTTTCCTCCCACGTTTGATTAACACTATCTCTCTGCATCATCCTGCTTGAATATAAACATCTAATTTATTTACAGTCTTATGCATTAGAGATGGGTTTTGGCTCTGCTGTGTGAGGCTGTAAGTAATGGCCACCTCTATCACCAGGAACATGGGCTTGACAGTTAAATTATCATGTTATCCCCATTCTCTATATGTCAGATCAGCAATAAACGCTTCACTGTTTGGATGTGTTTGGCTGTTAATTAGTTATATTTCTCAGGGGAGGTGCTGTTTCCTAACTAAGTTCATTTGAGCGGCATTTAGCTCAGGAGGTACAGCGACCGGCTGGGGATCGCTAGTTCCCCGGTTCGATCCCAGCTTCCGAGCGTGTGGAAGTGTCCTTGAGCAAAACACTGAACCCCAAAATCTCTCACTTGTGACACGGCTACAGCAAGAAGGTTTCTAGGCCTTTCTGTGCATTTTTTGTGCAGTTTGCATGTTCTCCCTGGGTTCGCAAGGGTTTCTCCCATCAGGAGCCCAAAATGAAAAAAAACATGCAGAAGAACAGATCGCTAACACTGTCTGTCCCTGGCAAAGACAGACAGGAGCACTTGGTCGGCCCCCAGTCACGTCCCATCCACGCTGCCTACTGTCTGCTCCCGGCTGCCCTTGGGGGAAGGATGACGGGATGGGTGAAGAGCAGACAAACATTTTGCTAACAGTCCCCTGGAGAGTGGGCACATGCAACAAATAAAATTAATGATGGTGAAACAATTCTGGGCACGCTGACCAAAGAATAACTTGGACTCTTGCCAACCAATTATACCCCCACCGGCATGAGCATTGAATGCAGCAGCAGCAGTCCGCATCAATTCACAGTGCATTGTTCTAAGCTTGTGCAAGTGTTTTCAGGTCCCAATCTTTTCTCCCAAAGAAAGTGACAGTAGCTTGGTATGAGGGAAGTGAATGGTGTTTGGGCCCTCAGTGAAGTGGATTAGACCCAGTAATGGGATAAGGGAAAGGACATTGGCTGCCCTCTCTTCTGGGAAAACAGATTGAACTCTAGTTAACTGGAAGCTGCCCATCACGATCAAACATACTGACTGTTTTACTTGTGTAACCAGGTGAAAAGCTCGACAACGCCACCTTTTTTATACACGAGGTGAGGTCCTCGGGACTACAGTGACACAAGTTCAACCATGGACAGCCAGAGACGCGTTTCCAACAAAGAGCACAAGTTTATTTACAGCTGGAAATGTAGAAAAGAGCTAACTCCTAAAATCAGGGTAACATACATATTTATTACAAGGTATAAATAAAAAGGGAACAACTTTAATAAAACTACTAACAGGCCTGAACACCTGAGGGCTAGGGGGGTTTGGCGAGCCTAGGAGAGGGTGAGCCACCAATGTCGGGGGTAGACTAAGAGGGCTGAGCCCAGGGGGTGCAATACTTCACACACACTAGTGTAGGAACAGCAAGCCACAGCAACCTTACTTCAACCACAGCAAAATGGGGTGTAAACATGCAGTGCAGGGTGGGAGGGGAAAACTGACTAACCCACCGACTGGTGACGCTCCACTCTACTGTGGCCTGGGGGGGTTCACAGGGGAGGCCCTCTAAGAAATAAATGCCAGTTAGTTAAACAATGAATAACTAATTTGATAAAACCAAAACCAGTATAGGCAAAACAGCAGCCAGCCTGAGACCACTTGGCAGTAGTGTTGGATGGCTACCAAACAGTACCAGCAAAGCCAGGGCCCCAAAAGTTGACACTGGCAGACACAAGTGGAGTGGCAGCAATCAGTCATACAGGAAATCCCATGAGGGGGGTCAGAGAGGAGCATCAACGCAGCGAACACTGGTGCTGGGGAGAGGTCCTAACCAGGTGGAGGCTACACAAGGCTACCCATTACCCTCTATTTATAGGCACCTTTGGGCTCCTCCAATTGGGCCAAGGGAAATTGGTACAAGGGGCGGGGTTTCTACCAATGCTGCACTCAGCCCATATATGAACTTCCTGGGGGAGTGGCTATCTGTGCTGCAATTACCTGGGAGCAGTGCTCCCTACTACAATCTTCCCCTGACATTTGTATCGGCGTCACGACGATTATTGCCATGGCCTAAAGACGGCGGACATCCCATTAGAAATTGAGGCTGATGCTGTCCCTCTAGCCCTGCCCCCCATGGCTTGCGGGAGATGGTAAAGATTGTTATGCTGCCCCGCTGTGGTGCGACTGCTCCTCCGCAGCACGGCCCCATCAGTGCTGGGTCCAACCTCATCTGGAGGGGCAGGTGGTACATGCCTTGGGTCCATCTGCAACCAGGGTGCCTGCGGAACCACAGGGTGGATCAGGGGGAGTGGTGGGCCAGGCACTCCAGATGCTCCAGCCACTGGTACCGCCACGCCAGGGTCCTGTAGGGTCTCCTGCACCCTAACCCACCAATCTCCATCTGGGGCTCCCTCATTGTCACACTCCAGCTGAAACTCCTGGTCCTCCTGGGATGCACTCTCAGTCCTACCATCAGAAGGTTCACCTTCTGGTTGGGCTTTAAGTAAGGATCGGTGAACATGTTTTACCTTCGTTGGGTCATCAACAGGTGAGATGGTGTAAACTGGTCCTTCGTCTGTGGGAGCTTTCACCACCTTGTACACCACCGAGCTCCAGGCATCCTGGATCTTGTTACGTCCTCTTCTGCCCAGCTCCCGAAGGTACACCCGCTGGCCCTCCTGAAAGGGGGCAGGCCTCACCTTCTCATCATGACGAATCTTGCGGCGCTCTGCAGTAACCTTCAGCCTCTCCCTCGCTCCTTCAAACGCAATGCGGAGTCTGGTCTGGTGTTCTTGGATCCAGTCATGTACGCTGCCTGCCGTTGGTTCCTCAATTCTCCCTAGAAGGAAGTCAACTGGTAGTTGAGGGTCCTGGCCAAACATCAGATAGAATGGAGACTCACCAGTGGATTGGTGGGCAGTGGTGTTATAGGAAAATACAACCTGTGGGAGGTAGGCGGGCCAATCTCTTTTCTTGGTCACAGGCAACGCACGCAGAAGGTCGTGCAAACTTCTATTAAAACGCTCACATTGTCCATTGCCTGCAGGGTGATATGGGGTAGTGCGCGTTTTCTGGATTCCATACAGGCCACACAGATGTTGGATGAGAGCACCTTCAAAGCTCCTGCCCTGATCGGAATGTATGCGGCTGGGCACCCCAAATTTGTAGAACCACTCATTAACCAGCACCTTGGCCACAGTTAACGCCCGCTGGTCTCTGGTGGGAACTGCCTGGGTGTATTTCGAGAACACATCAGTCATTACAAGGACATTTTCCACCCCAGCCTGAGACGGCTCCAACAGTGTGAAATCTATGGCCAACACCTGATTAGGCCTTGAAGCCTGTAAATGGCCCATGAAAGTACGTGCTCCCCGTTGGTTGTCCTTGGCCATCTGGCACCGCTCACACTGCTGGCACCAACTCTTAACGTCCTCATAAAGGCCAGGCCAGTAGCACCGCTGTCGGACTAGGTCAGTGGTCCGCTCGATGCCCTGGTGGCCATGCTCTTGGTGCAGCTGGTGGAGGACCTGGTTCTTGAGAGAGACTGGGAGGACCAGCTGGAGGATCTCTTCCCCCCCATCAGAGCGGAACACCCGTCGGTGAAGTAGCCCGCTCTGCTCCAGCAGGCGGTCCCACTGCTTAACCAGGATAAGAGCAGATCTGGACATCAAGCCCCGTTCGGCAGCATCCGGACGCCTTTTCCTCCTCCAATAGACCAGGACCTCCTGTATGGTAGGGTCTGCTTCCTGCAGGGCACAGAGATCAGCAGGGGAGGTGCGGGGCAGGACGGAAATGGTTGTCTGAGTTACCTGGAAGGACCGTCCAGGAGCAGAGGCTTGTTGTTGCAAGGAGGTAGGAACCGGAATGCCAGGAACACAGTCTTGGGGGGTCACTGGGCCCGGCATGTACTGTCTGGAAAGTGCATCTGCATTTTTGTTACTCTTGCCAGACCTGTACTTGATGACATAATCAAAAGCAGCCAGTTCATTGGCCCATCTTTGTTCAACAGCACCTAGCTTTGCCGTGGCAAGGTGGCTAAGTGGGTTGTTGTCAGTATAAACCACACACTTTTGGCCCAACAAGTATTCACGGAATTTCTCAGACATTGCCCATTTCAGTGCTACAAACTCAAGCTTCATGGAGCTGTAATTGGACATATTACGTTCTGTTGGCTTAAGGCCACGGCTGGCATATGCTATAGGCCTGACCACACCACCTTGTTCTTGAGACAGGACTGCCCCCAACCCATTATAGCTAGCATCTACTTCCAGAATGAATGGGCGGGAGAAGTCAGCATATGCCAACACTGGGGCTGTCACCAACCTATGCTTGAGCTCCTCAAAACTCTGCACCGTTTCCTCTGTCCATACCAGTGCCAGCTTCTGTCCTGATCCCTTCCTGGGTTTTCCGCCCACCAGCTCCGCCTTCAGCCTATGCAGGGGGGCTGCAATCCTTGCAAATCCCTCCACAAAGCGTCGGTAGTAGCTGGCCAACCCTAAAAAAGACTCCAACTCTGCAACATTGCTAGGTTGCTGCCAGTTAGACACAGCTTCAATTTTACTAGGAGCAGTTGAAACCCCTTCACTAGAGATAACATGCCCCAGGTAACCAACCTTCTGTTGGAAGAAGGAACACTTTTCCAGTTTTACCTTAAGGCCCTCCTTCTTCAGGCGTCCCAGTACAGCGCTCAAGCGTTGCAAATGCTCTGCTACTGTGGACGAGAATACTACAACATCATCAAGGTACAGGAGCAATGACTGGCAGTGTTGGGCTCCAAACATCCGTTCCATTAGCCTCTGGAAGGTGCTTGGTGCATTACAGAGGCCAAAAGGCATCCGATTCCACTCGAAGAGGCCAAAAGGTGTACAGAATGCGGTCTTTGGTTTGTCTCTCTCGGTTACTGGAACTTGATTATAGCCGCTGGCAAGATCTAGTGTGGAGAACCAGCGTGCACCTGAGAGGGCATCCAGGGATTCCTCAATGCGTGGCAAGGGGAATGCATCTTTGCGCGTTTTACTGTTCAATATCCGGTAGTCCACACATAAGCGAAGGCTCCCATCCTTCTTCTTTACCAGGACAATGGGGGAGGC
Source organism: Borostomias antarcticus (assembly GCF_949987555.1). Lineage (NCBI taxonomy): Eukaryota > Metazoa > Chordata > Actinopteri > Stomiiformes > Stomiidae > Borostomias > Borostomias antarcticus. The sequence continues at coordinate 28,104,666 of NC_140240.1, forward strand.
AAAAGGGCTACAACTTTCCCTAATGACTTGTGCCTCCAGCAATTGACTGATATGGGCCTTAACCGACTCATACTCTGAGGGGGGAATCCTCCTATACCGTTGTCTTACTGGGGTCTCATCTAGCAGTGGGATGTCATGCGATATAAGATTGGTACAACCTAAATCACTGTCATGTGCTGAGAATACAGAGCTGTAATTCTGCAGTAAAGACCTAACAGAGCCCTGGTCCTGTTCGGGTAGTGCCGACAAATCTAGAAGGTTAATCTTTGCCGGTATGGAGTCAGTAGCTGCCTGAGAGGAAATAGTGGCCTGGACTCCTCCTTTAACCTCTATGATGCCATTAGGCAAACTGACCACACTGGTATTACTCAAGATACCAAGCCCTGTGCGAGGGTGGAGAACCACCTCAGTGACCCCTACATTGAATATAGGAATGTAGGCTATTCCCCTTGAAACCTGGATTAGTGCCGAGGCCGCAAGCAGCCCAACAGGCAGACCAGCACTAGGAGGCTCAAAAAGTACTGAGCTGCCATAATGACATTGTGAACAGGTAGCCGCCACCAATTTCATACTACACCCTGGGATCCGAACACCCCTCCCACCCCTTACTTTTACTCTACCTGAGTAGTCTGGGGGAGGTTGGATGCTGGTTCGATGGCACTGTTGCAGGGCCTGTTGAATGGGGCTGGGGGCCTGTAACACCAATGGCACATCAAATAGGGCAGGACCATGTTCTACAAATAGTTGCTTGTAGCACTCCCTGATTACGTTAGAACCAATGATGCCAGGGGCAGCAGAAGGTAACTGAGCTGTGGAGTCCCTTACAACTAACACTCCACGCTTTGGGATTCTCTTCCCACACAATTCTACATCCAACTCGAGGTAGCCTATAAATGGTATTTCCCCTCCATTAGCTGCCCTAAGCTCTAACCAATTACAGGAGTGTAGTTTCTCTTGGCCCCATGGCTTCATATGCTGTAAAAAGAAACTCTCGGTTATGGTAGTGACCATGGAACCTGTATCTATTAGACAAGGGACACCCACCCCACCCATAGATACCATGAGATGTGGACATGGGCTTACCAGGTGCTCTGTAGGACCAGGATTAGTAGCAGGAAGTGAGCCAGAAGGGCCCCCATCTGAACTTTGGCTCTGCAGTTCAGTGGGCACTAGTTTCCCGCCGGCTGAGTGGATCCCTGGAACCTACCCCGAGCTGGGGGAGCAGAGATCTGTGGTGGTGGGGCCTGCGAGGGGACTCTTTCCCCATCACATTCTCTGGCAAAGTGGCCTGGCTGTTGGCACCTCATGCAAATGACAGGACTCTTACTTGAAGTGCGGTTGTAGGGGTTCTGAAGACGGGCCAGGCTATGGGTGAGTTGGTTTAACTGCTCTTGCTGACTCTTCAGAATCTCCTTCAGCTCCGCTAGTTCAGACTGGGGAACACCACTAAGAGGGGTCGACATAGGGGGTCTTCCCTGCACAGCATACTGGGTGCCAAAAGCGGAGGGGACCGAGTAGCTCCTACCCCTCCCACCCCCTGGCATTCCCTCCCTTTCCCATCTAATGGCCTCACTCCGGACTTCCATCAAGGTGGAAGCAGGCTTGAGGCGGGCAAACTGTTTAAGCTCTCTACGCAGGGTGCAATCAGAAACATGCTCAATAAACTGGTCACGTAGTAAGACATTTGAATTTGGTATGTCACTTGGGGAAGATTCAATCACCTTGTTCATAAGGCACATCAGAGCATGGGAAAACTCCTGCAGTGATTCTCCCTCTAGCTGCTTCCTAGAAAAGAACTCTTCCTGCAGTGAAACATATGACTGGGAGCAACCATACAGTTCCAGCAACACTGCAAGCACTTTCTCCGGGTCCTCCCTCTCCTCTCTGGGCCTATACTTGATTTCCTCCCTTGCTTCACCCTCCAAGTGGTCATAAATGAAAAAAGCTTGGTCAACAGGGGATAGATGACGGAGACGCATGCAGGCACGGACTTCCTCAACCCACTCTAGAATACTTAAACCAGTTCTGCCTCTAAACATGGGACATTTTCTGTCTCGTGGCACATAGATCAAGCGTTCAGTCACGGGGGCACTGGGGATAGGTCTACTTGCTGTGAGGGCCTCTGCACTCGATGTCCCCTCTGTTCCATGTGCCCTCTGTTCCAACCTTTGTTTATCAGCCATCAGTTGGGCAACCAAGTCTCTTAACTGTTGCATCTCCTCTTCTGCACTCATTGTTACGTGGAAGCGGTGACTCAGGGAAACACGGGAAGGGTTGAAGGACAGTCAGACCTGCAGCTGGGTGTCTTCAGTCCGGCTGGGCCAGCTGCTGTTTTGCCTCTGGAATTAAACAATTCACGGTAAACTAGAGAACAGGCTCACTATACACAAAAGTGTACCAACTGGCATTAAAAACAATTTGAAAGAAACACGCCTCTGCTGGTACAAATTGGATCCTGCCGACAACGCCAGATTGTAACCAGGTGAAAAGCTCGACAACGCCACCTTTTTTATACACGAGGTGAGGTCCTCGGGACTACAGTGACACAAGTTCAACCATGGACAGCCAGAGACGCGTTTCCAACAAAGAGCACAAGTTTATTTACAGCTGGAAATGTAGAAAAGAGCTAACTCCTAAAATCAGGGTAACATACATATTTATTACAAGGTATAAATAAAAAGGGAACAACTTTAATAAAACTACTAACAGGCCTGAACACCTGAGGGCTAGGGGGGTTTGGCGAGCCTAGGAGAGGGTGAGCCACCAATGTCGGGGGTAGACTAAGAGGGCTGAGCCCAGGGGGTGCAATACTTCACACACACTAGTGTAGGAACAGCAAGCCACAGCAACCTTACTTCAACCACAGCAAAATGGGGTGTAAACATGCAGTGCAGGGTGGGAGGGGAAAACTGACTAACCCACCGACTGGTGACGCTCCACTCTACTGTGGCCTGGGGGGGTTCACAGGGGAGGCCCTCTAAGAAATAAATGCCAGTTAGTTAAACAATGAATAACTAATTTGATAAAACCAAAACCAGTATAGGCAAAACAGCAGCCAGCCTGAGACCACTTGGCAGTAGTGTTGGATGGCTACCAAACAGTACCAGCAAAGCCAGGGCCCCAAAAGTTGACACTGGCAGACACAAGTGGAGTGGCAGCAATCAGTCATACAGGAAATCCCATGAGGGGGGTCAGAGAGGAGCATCAACGCAGCGAACACTGGTGCTGGGGAGAGGTCCTAACCAGGTGGAGGCTACACAAGGCTACCCATTACCCTCTATTTATAGGCACCTTTGGGCTCCTCCAATTGGGCCAAGGGAAATTGGTACAAGGGGCGGGGTTTCTACCAATGCTGCACTCAGCCCATATATGAACTTCCTGGGGGAGTGGCTATCTGTGCTGCAATTACCTGGGAGCAGTGCTCCCTACTACAATCGCAACCAGCTATTAAATATGGCCTGAGGTGAAAATGAACTACTGTTCCAGGACCGACTACCACTAGCTGACAAATCAATCAAAATTGAAACAATATTATTCCAGGACACAAACAAGGCGTCTGCAGACCAGTGTAAACAGCGCTTGTGAGCGCAGCGTGAACAGTGCCTTGGGCAGTCCACAGAAAGCGCATAGTATGTCTTCCGTTTGTGTTGGATGTACAAAGCCTGCGCCTCAGTGGGCAATCAGCACATGTTCCGCCCTCAAACTGTAATGTATGCTAAATATAGCGACTTACAGGATGCAGTCTCGCTTTGTCCATAATTAGGCTGCCTCTGTGTAATTGACTGCTTTAAATTATGAGGACTGATGCAGTAGGTTCAGAGGAAACTGCCCAAAAACAGGTGTAGCATCATACTCAAGAAGACATGAAATACATTTTCTATGTTACATAGAAACTACCATCTCTGTTTCCATGTAACAAATCATGATCTTAAATAGGATGCTAGGAAGGGATTGGGGGGTAACTACACAGGTAAATACACCTAGTAACTACAAATATTTGCTGATAATTTCCTAGTAATAATGTAGATATTAACATGGTATTATCCTGGTAACTACACAGGTAACTACTAGTAACTAATGGTAATAGCCATGGTATTACCCCGTTATTACTGAGCTAATTGAACTAAGCTAAGTGAGCTAAGAGCCAGAATGGCTCCCCTGTGTTTGCGCTGACCCCTCTCCTCCCTCTCTAAGCAACATCTCTGACGGCCGGCCATGTTGGGTCTGTTCCAGGTGGACGGCTTCTTCACACTGGTGTTTGGCCTCGGCAGTATCAACACCTTGACTGTCATTAGTATCACCAGATACATCAAGGGATGTCACCCGAGTAAAGGTGAGAATACCAACAGGATTCAAATACCAAAGGATATTGCCAGCTCCCCATGTTATTATATTATAAATTTAACTATTGTTAAATGTTTTTGATTGTATTGTTGATATATAGCTACATGTTTTGTTGTGTATGTTATGTTATGTTTTTATACACAAACACATAATTACTATCACATAATCACTGATACTCTGCGAGGCTGGGTCTGGGTATGGGAGCTGAATTCGCAGCAACCCAGACCCTTCACTGTCGGAGATAACACACCCTCACACTCACTTTTTATTTATTTATTTATACATAATCTGAATGTTGATTTTTTGAATGTTGATTTTATGTACTGCTTTGGCAATGTGGGTTCTATTCACCTATCGTGCCAATAAAGCTCATTTGAATTTGAATACCAACAGTTTTTTTTTTTTATCCCTTTACAATATAAACCTATTCATAAAGTTAAAGAAACATAATTTTTTGGGGTTTGTTTGTTTGAACCATTACATTTTTATGGAATGTTATTGTTATACGCAAGATGTGTGAATTTCGATAACTTAAAACAACTTAATTGTGAATGCAATCTGCATGTTTTGGTTGAGTGTTGAAGTTTCTGTTTCTCTGTGTTTGTTCCCTGTAGCTCACTGCATAACCAATACAGTTGTAGCCGGGTGCCTGGTGTTCATCTGGTTAGGGGCGGTGTTTTGGTCAGTGTCACCCCTGCTGGGCTGGGGGAGCTTCACAGGTATGATAAAAAATGACTTATCATGGTGTGACACTGTTGTCCACTGTCACCAGAATTTTACAAAGGCCCTAATATTAAAACTAATATAAACAAATGTGGTGTAGCGACCCGTATTTTTATGGGAGTTCTGATTGAAGGGATAAGCCTATATCTCCCTGCTTTCTGCCATCCATGGGTATGCATGTGAAGTTGGTCTTATGCGCGCCCCGTGGTTGGTGGAGCAGTGGGGGAGGATTGTTCGTGGTGTTAACTAAATAGACTGAGGATTCAACTGTTGCCTCCATGTCACTGAGTGCAGACATTACAATATCTTGTATTTAGTGTAATGGCGCTCCAATGTCCAAGCCTCATCACAGTAAAAAAGACTATAATTAAAATAATTTGGCAAACCCACAAAAATGTGAATACTAAAGTCCCGATACTTGACTACATACTAGGCTACAGTACACCAGATGCAGGTCAGGGGCAGCGCATGCACTTGGCATACAAGGCAATTGCCTAGGGCGCCGAGGCACTAGGGACGCACAAATCTCCCCCTCCCCCCGCTCAACAAATCATCCAACAATCGGAATTGTCCGCTAGCATCCTCCCCCCCGTTCAACAACTTGTCGGGGGCGCACTGTCGTTATTTTGCCTATAGGGCGACCAATCGCCTTCCGCCGGGCTTGATGCAGGTACAGGTACATACTCTCTGACTGACACACATATAGAACACACACAACTCACCTCCCTGGTATGTATGTTTCTGCTCTTAAGATCGTGGGTACGGAACGTGTGAAATCGACTGGGCCAAAGCCAACTACTCCACCATCTACAAGTCCTACATCATCTCCATCCTCATCTTCTGCTTCTTCATCCCCGTGGCGATTATGCTCTTCTCCTACGTGTCCATCATCAACACGGTGAAGAGAGGCAACGCCATGTCTGCCGAGGGAGACCTCACCGACAGACAGAGGAAGATTGAGAGAGACGTCACCATCGTAAGTGGAAACAATCCTCTGGAAACACCTGAGAGATCTGCATCCCACATTCATCACTCAGTAACAAGCATTACAGATGAACATCCAAGACCCAGATTGATCTTAGTCCTGGATTCCAGACTATGTTTAATCTGAGGGCAGGCATAGGATATTCTCCGTGAGACCATCCCGGCATAACATAAACCAACCCATTTATAAATTCAGATGACACCCCTTGGGTTAACCAGAACGTTCTTCCCTACCCCTCCAGGTGTCCATCGTCATCTGCACAGCCTTCATCCTGGCGTGGTCCCCCTACGCCGTCATCTCCATGTGGTCAGCCTGGGGCTTCCAGGTCCCCAGCCTCACCAGCATCTTCACGCGCCTCTTCGCCAAGTCGGCCAGTTTCTACAACCCCCTCATCTACTTCGGCCTGAGCTCCAAGTTCCGCAAGGACATCGGCCTCCTCTTACCTTGCAACCGCAACGGCAAGGACACGGTCAAGCTCAAGCGGTTCAAGCCCAAGGCCGAGGCGCATGCCCTGGCCCGTCCCCCCAAGGCGAAGGAGAAGTATGCCCAGGCGGACGCCCCTGTCCCCGCCCCTAGCCCGGACTCTGGTGTAGCACTGGGGAGCCCACCTGCCACTCCTCCGCTAGAGGTGGTCTCTGTCGAAATGCCTCAGCCGTCCGAGGGCACGGAGTTTGAATGCAGACTCTAAAGAACTCTGTATTTGTCGTTTTTTGGAGTGTTTTATACGTATATGAGAACCATACATGGGGATTTTACTTGAAAAACGTGACAACTTGAAATTTTAGAGGATTATGTTAAGGACAGATATTTTTGTATTTGATGCATTGTATTTGTTATTTTCATAATAATTGTGTGTCAGTGTGAATAAAACCTTTCTATTCATAGGCCTACCATTTCTGCTGCATGAATAGTTCAACCATTTTGAGTCCAAAATGATGAGTCCTAGCCTAGGCTATAGGCTACAGCCGAGTTTCTAATGGACACAGATTGCAAAACAAGAATCTGGGTTAGCCTACAGTAGACAGCTCACCTCAAAGAGGGTCACAGTGGGCTGGCAGTTGTATTGGTTTATGAAGAACAGGTCGTCCCCCAGGAATTCGCAGCAGTTTTCTATACATGACTACCGAAGAAACATGTTCTGAAAAGTGGAGTTATACGGTAGGCCTACGTTGAGATAGGAGCGAAAAGTTGAAGTTGAAGTTAATTTCAAACGTGTGAAAATGCCTCACTCACCTGTTTGGCGCGCGACGGTAATCAGCGCGGACGGTGAATGCGGAGTTCAGATTTGAAAGCACAACCAGGTAAGGCAAACGTGCGGTTGTTTGTTTTTACATACTTCGTGGATTTTGTCAGTAAAGATTATGTTGCTTACGCATGTAATGCAATGGAAAAATATAGCCCATATTCAATTTAGTCAGCATGTAGGCTAGATTGTAGACTAGCCTGATCAACAGTAGCCTACGCGTTTCTCATAGGCGCAGGGATGCAGTGTTGAAACTAAACTATTCACCGTATATTATAGCTACTGATTTGACACTTTGACAGTGAATTAAAGGACAAGCGCAGGATAAGACCAGTGCAGACTTGTACAACTCTATGAAAGCACACCAGCCTATTATGCCTTCTGTTTCTCCTCTCTAATGGGGAGTTGTCACCATTTTTGCTCCACGCTTAGGCTACTGGTGGGTCATAATGTTACTGTAAACACATTTACTTACTGCCAATTAGGGCTGCCAAGTTTGACCAAAAGTTTGGAGTGAGATTTTTCACTTAGCCATAACCCCCCCCCCTGCCAATTATCATTCGATTTGTTTATGCATTTTTGTTCCAATGGTCTCCCCCAGGTCGAACTGAAGAGGTTCAAACCACCCTGGATTCCAAACCATGTATAGGGCCGTCCTCAGATCACTCTGTGTCGGTGGGTGTCCTTTCGAAAATCACATTAACCTTTCCATCTCAACCATGACCATTCATTAGTGAACCAATGAAACGGGAGTGATGCATGTTGTATTGGATTTGGGTTCAGTGGGAGTTGAGGGGAAGGACAGTTGCTAGTCAGTGTCAGTTATAAAACTGTTTAGCTTTTATTAGGGAAGAAAAATGGTAGGCTACTTGTTTTTAAGGGGTTGTGTAGTAACCAGCTGTTGACATCTTCCAGGAACTGGGGAGCCTAGTCGTAAGTCAAAATATTTGAAGACAGTCTATTATTATGATGGAATTCGCCTGGAACTCGGGAACAGAATGCATATATAATTAATTTATTTCCAGTCGTACTGTACATTTAGTCATAATATACTGTTACAATATCATACAGTAGCACAATTTATTTTTGGCTAAACAAGTTTTATTTTAAATGTTGTTTTAAAATTGATTTTAAAACATTTGTATTTCATACTGTACAGTAGCTCTACTGCTAATATGCATCACCTGGGCCAGGTCAAACCACCACAGGAACAAGAGGCCCAAACTAGGTAATATATACACATTATAGAGGTAAGGCAGAAACAGAGGACTTCTGCTTGGATTTTGGCAGTATAGGAGAAACACTCCACTCCCATATTTTCTCTTGATTTTTTCCCTTCTTTTTATTCACTCCAGAACTCCTGTCTATCCTCACTCTTCTTCCCATGTCTCCTAACTTCTATTCTTTCTTTCTTTCAAATTCCCTATCCAGCTGTTCCCCTCATTGGCTGTGACTTACGAGCACGGAAGGTCAACTACCCAGAATTCATTGCCAGATGCCCACCAAAGTGCAGTGAGTCCAAGCAGTCTGTTTACGGCTCAGGAGTCTACGCCTCTATCTCCAGCATCTGTAACGCAGCCATCCACAGGTAAAGAGAGACGACATGTCTCTTGACTTCTGAGTTGTGATTGGTCTCTTTTAATGTCTCTTTCCCATTAAAGAGCAACCACTATTGATTTGTAAGAGAGAATAAAGTCTGAACTGAAGGCACACACCACATTAGTCTTACAATCACTACACTGGTTACCTGTCAATTCTAGAATAGACTTCAACATATTTTTATTAGTCTATAAATCTCTCCACAGTTGCACACCTGAATACATTTCAGACATGCTTGTCAAGTACACAGAGTTTTTCCTGGCTCAGAATGGGTCTTTGAGGGGTGATGTGCACACAATTTTGGGGAGAAACCTTCATTTTATGCCGAGTAGCCTACCAGTGTATATAGGCCTATATTCTTTGCTGTCGTTCTGACTAAGCTCACTTTTCACAATCGCGGGAAATCTCCCGACATGACACAAAATAGATATGAAGACAAAATGTTTAAGATACTGATAACCTGTCTGTTACTTATCTCGATTACTAGTGGTCCAAACCATGGACAATGCAAGAAAGAGGGATGGGCTGCACTTGAAACACATTCGGAGAGGATTTGAATTGCTATTTTTATTCAAAATTTTTAGCATTTTGGCACTGTTGATTTTCCTTTGGCTCTGGCTAAAATCTCTTTGGGGGTGGGGGGCGCCAAAAAATCCTCTATGCAGTAAAAACCCAGGGTACATGCCCAACAGGTGGAGCCAAGGAAAGGCACGCACATCCAAAAGTTGTCACAGGTGCTGGACCAAAAAGAAGCACTAGTGAAAATGAGAAAAAGTCTGCACACTGTAGTATTAGCTCCCAATAGTGATACTTTATTAACGCACAACGTTTTGGCCGTATGGCCTTTGTCAGGTGCAATCACTGGTGTGCTGACTTTTTCTCATTTTCACTCATACATGCCCAACAGGCCACTCGGGTCCTCAGGTACTGAACTCCTAACAGTTCCAAAAGCCAGAACCAAGAGACACGGAGAGGCAGCTTTCAGTTTCTATGCCCCCAACCTCTGGAACACCTTGCCAGAGTACCTAAGAAGCGGTGATACATCTTTAAGCGAGATCTCAAGATGTACCTTTTCAGTCTAGCCTACAATCACTAGCCAGGACCTAGAGACACAAGAAAAGAAAGGCAGCCTCCAGCCTGCTTGTTGGTGTATATCCTGTTATGCACTGTGTGTATATTTAGATGTGTATACAGATGCTGGTTGCCCTGCAACTGGCACGTTCTGTTTTAATATCTGTGTTGCTTTTATGGCTCTGCGTGCTACTAACTCCTCTCTGCCTCCCCTCTCCCTAGTGCCTCTCTCTCCCTCCTACCTTCTAACCAGGTCCAGTGGATGCCCCACTGTCACCCGCAGACCACCCTGAGTCCGATAGATACCCCCGTGTCTGCTGTGGATGTCCAATACAGCCACCAACCCTGTCCTTTTCCCTCCTCCCTAGTGTCTCTCCCTCTTATACTCTAAACAGGTCCTGTGGACACCCTGTAGCAGGTCCCGGAGAATCCCTTCCCCTGTCCTCGGACAAGGTCCACCTAATGGCTCCTGGAAAGGCCCCCTGCCTCCTCGTGACTAGCTCTTTCCTACAGCGAACCCCACCCTTTTTTGCCCTTGGCTCTCTGCTTTCTGTCTCCCCACCTCTGCTTTGTGGCATTCTCTATGAGCCTGTTCTGCTAAGTGCTTACTGTGCTTTGTTATATGATTCACTTAAATATCATTTTAGAGACTACAGGGATATCTAACACATAATGGCCTACCATGTAGGAAACTTCTCTGTAACTATTTGTGCACTCTACTGTTACTCATGTCTCTCTTATGAAGTATCTAGCCCATGTTTACTGCTCTGTATATGTTCTTAGCTAATAGACAAACATTTTCCAGGAGCTTGCTCGATCGTCTCATTGAGAGAGGGCAGGGAAGAATTTTTACAGCTCACTTTTCTGGCCCCCGGGTGAAACTGTTTTTTTGCTTCCCTCTGGAATATGTAGGGGTGGGACCTATGCCCCCCCCCTCCCATTGCTCTCTGTAAAGCACATTGTGTTGCCTCAGTGTATGAAATGGACTATACAAATAAAGTTTGATTTGATCTGAAATGGAATTGATGGATTAATAATGTAGTTGTCACTGCATGCTTGATACCGATGCCCAGTCAACATCTGTATTGTCTTTGCAGTGGGGTCATCACGGACAAAGGGGGTAAGGTGATGGTGAGGAAGGTGGCGGGGCGGCCATTTTACAGGGGTAACTTCTCCCACGGCGTACATTCTCTGTCGTTGCCGCGATGGAAGGAGTCTTTCACCGTAGCAGGTCTGTTCTCCGATTCCCTGCTGTAAATAGGTTTTATCTTACACATTTCACATTGATTAGCGCCTCATATTTTTCTACAGTTGTAAACATTGCTCATATACCAACTGTAAGATCACTAGTGAGAAACAGGGGGTTCATTTCATATTTAAAAATCTCATAAGTGACTTTCCCGATCATATTTCAGCAGGCAAGCCAAAGAGGGGAGTGAGCTATCCGGCTGTGCTTATTGACACCCCTACCCAGATCCCTGCACTCAATACAGGTAGGATAAAACAAGGACTCCGCTGTATGTGTTGAACTGAATGGAGAACATTTTTAAAAAGTATATCTCACTTGAAGACTGTTGATGCGTATTGGTGTAAGATGTCTGATGTCTGTTTGAGCATTCATCAAGGCTACACTGTCTCTGAGTTAGACAAGACAAGTTCAGAACTAAAGATGAAACAGACTAGCAAACTAATATTGACACGCTGGCGCAGACTACGTAAACACAAACATCACAGAGTAAGGAGAACTTGTCAGAGCTGAAGTTTTTCAAGGACCTTGACTGTCTTCAGCAGCTTCTCGGCTAATCTGTTTGAACAACAGTGAAGTCTACAGTGATTTCAGCTTGTGTCCTTGGGATAAAGTGCAGTATGAAGCAGTGCTCTGACAACTGGTTGAAGGAAGACTTATCCTAAAGCTACAGTGTGAGCATGACTGTTGCAAACTCAAAAACCTCATCTTCTCTTCTTCCCCCTAGACTTAAAACCTGTGCGCCACCCCTCAGCCAGTGAGGCACCGACAACTGCCTCCTCGATGGTTACCACAGATATAAAAACCAGCACCATTTCAACCTCTACCACTGCGCCGAAAACTGCTTCTACAACTGCCCCAGCAACACTATCCTGTACAGCTATGAGAATTGCTGCAATTGTTGCTTCTGCTACCAGCACACCAACTACCACCACCACCACCACTTCAACAATCAGAATGATGCCAACTACCACTCCTCCCATTCCCTACTACTATCCCATCTCCACCAATGACGTGCCTCCTTTTGATGTCCAGGAACCATGGGATGATGGTAAAATGTGTAGCCAGGTGCCATGGAACGACGTACTAGTGATCAATACCAATGTTTATTGTATAGGAAGTTTTTTTTCTCTTCCCCCAGATTTGAAAGACTGGCCACTCCCTCTTTATCTGTATCCTGATTGGCTCACACATCGAGGACATGCCTCAGGTAACACACACACGCATACACACACACACACGCACTGTGCACCTTGCTTCCCACTTTGAACCCTCCATTTCCTCCTCTCTATCAAGGCCCACCATACTTCCATCAAGCAATAGCCCTGTTTTTAGGGGATCAGATCTGGCCTTCCTACCTCGGACGACTCTGTAAGTTTCTATAAAATCAATAAACTTTCATAATATATAATAATGCTTTTGTACTATTATAAGACTATTTAGAAAAAGTTGAACCAATGTGCAATTATTGATTCTAGCCCCTGCCTCTGGCCAACATGTTGGGAGATCCTTTCCAAGGACCAGCAATGAGAACACAGGTATTGTATGTGCTGTAAGCTGTCCAGTTGATGTTTCTACCCTGGGAATAGTTGATGAAGGGTTAACACGGGGTATTAGTGAGATACGTATCGCTGGAAACATCCCTGACAAATACGCAATACTGCAATCCACTGTAATTAGGACTTTTGATTGTTGCAGATTTATTTATTTCTTTTAAATGTTTGATTTTAAGACACCTCGCTAGAGGCCTTTTTTTTTTTTTCCTTATGTAGATTTTGTAGGTTTACAAATCACCTCTGGCTATCAAAAATGCTTATTCGTTGTTTGATACTTCACTCGTTTTGTTAACATGGCACTGATGAGTTATATTGGGTTTGGTCCAGGCTGCATGGTGGACATTGTGTTCCTGATCGACGGGAGTTGGAACATCGGTGGGCGCCGCTTCCAGATCCAGAAGGACTTCCTGGTCGAGGTGTCGCAGGTCATTGGTGTGGGTGTGGCTGGACCACTTATGGGCGTCGTCCAATACGGGTAATGCAATTCAGCACCTGTACAAAGGAAAATATTAACATATTCAATAAATCTCTTTTGTTTTGAATGTCATGTGTAGCCCATAACTACATGGTGAAAAGAGGATTTTTTTGAAACCTGTCTCACTAGTTAAGTCTGTATCAAATATACAATACCATATTTCTTATTACAGAAGACAAATATACAGTATGAGATGAAGACAATGATGGAGGAGAAGAAACAGATTAAAAGGAGTGATACAGAAAGGACAGAATAAGCAGAGAAATGTCGGTAGGAAGCTGCAGGGCTCTTGACAGACGTCATTACCACCCATCACCTCAGCTTTGTTTAGGCGTGTTCAGCATGTCAGACCTCGCTGAAGAGGGACCGGCCGTGGCGTTGAGGTACTCCCACAGTCTGTTCACACATCTACAACGTTCCCTTTCAGGCTGTCAAAGCTAACGTCCGGCCCTACTTTTCTGTCATGTTCAATTGAGTTTTGATAGAAAGAAAGAGAAGAGAGACAAAGAATGATTTTTATCAACTGGCATCTTAATTAGCTACCTCCACCCAGGACAAATCCAGGGCAGGATTATGCAAAAACTAAGATACCGATTTTCACGAAACTCGGTGGAGGGGTGTAGCATGGGCCAAGGTAGAACCCATTACATTTTGGAGTGGGTTTAGGAGCAAAATAATTTAATCATGGCATGATGGCGAAGATCAACTGCTTTGAATTATCAAATTATGATCGTAGCTAGCTAGATTAGCTAGTCTGCACCCTCGAGTTCCCTTCTAGTTATGTTATTCATTGAGTTTGTCTGTGAAAGCCACTTTCTACTCTCATTGCTATTTCCATGCTTGCTTCGGTGTCGGTGAATATAGATTTTAAGAGGGACCTCGTTCAAAGAGGCTCCTGTGGTTGATTGGTTGCAATGAATAAAAACCATGTTTCAAGTGATAACAGATGTGTTATGAATAAGAGATGGTGATGTCAATGTTGTTGTTAAAGCAGTTAATAGTGCTGCAAATGAGCGAGGACCTTCAAGACCATCTGCAGCCAAACACGTGTATCAGTAAATATGTAGCTTCACTGTACTGTCACTTTGTATAAAAGTTGGTGCTAGAATGGTGTAAGTTAAATAAAAGTAAGCAGGTCTTTGTATGTTTTCCTAGTGATGATGCTGTAACAGAGTTTGGGCTGAGGGCCCACCTGAACCCCACAGGACTGAAAGGAGCCATCGAGCGCATCGTCCAGAGGGGTGGTCCCTCCAATGTAGGTGAGTCCAACAATGGGGATTTTCTGGAGCTTGAGAAAAGCTCTTACAATGTTGTGATACCAAGAATAGATTAACCGCATGAATGTCTTTTTACAAACCCCCAAAATTGGATCAGTTTTGATCAAATAGCTATAATCAAAACATGATTATGAAGGAAACATTATTATTTATCAAAACAGAAGATAAAGGAAATCAGTCTTCTGATGTGTCAGATTTGACCTTTACCCTAAAGTGCTCTGCTTCTTTCCCCAGTCACACACTAACATGAAAACAAAGCACATTTGCACTTTTTACACACATACAGTACACTTTACACACACCGTACTTGTCACCATACATATTGTATTGTATAGCGCTTTTCTATTGTATTGCACTGTTTTATTATTATTATTAACTTGTAAGTTATTATTCTGTTGCTGAAAGGCTGCAGTACTTGAACTGTATGAAAGGCGTAACAATAAAGAAATATTGTATGTTTTGATGCCTCTGCAGCTACCTAACCATCAATAAGTAGCACCGAGCCAGGACAATTAAACGTTGTCAAGGAAATTACACACAAAACACACATGACTGTTTAAATATCTACTGTGTCAGTAAAATACCTCCCCTGCTGCAGGATTTTAATGGCCTCTGCCTATCACACAGGGAGTCAGCGTGATAGGCCTGCTCACTGAACATCATATGAGCACAGGGAGCACAGCGGGTCACTGAGCAAAATAAATGAGCTGACACACAGCAGCCATTTCTGAAGACTACACTGTTTTCAAGATCTGATTACAGGCATTGATTTGTTAATGACTTGTGGTCTCACGCTGGAACAGTATGAATAAGAAGCTCAATGTCATACATACTGTAGGATACCTTCTGTGTGAGAGTGTTTGTGGGTATGGAGTTTAATTATGATTTCCTGGATTCTGTGTTGTGTGCAAAGCCCATAGAGAATTAAACTGTACTGCCATCTTGTGGGCTACTTAAAAATCCCTCACTTCGGATTTCCTGATTAGCTAAGAGTCAAATCCTTGTCAAATTCAATGGTGTAACAAACGTTGTAAGTAGAACCATGAACATTCCTTGAAGAATTCTGTTCCAAATATTATTTATGTTTTTTTTTTTAGGGAAGGCCTTGGCTTACATCAATGACAACTACTTTACCGACGGCAACGGTAACCGAGGCAGGGCGCCTAATGTTGCGGTGGTGCTGGTGGACGGCTGGCCCTCTGACCGGGTGGACGAAGCCTCCAGACTCGCCCGGGAGTCGGGGGTCAACGTCTTCCTAGTCAACGTGGAGGGTGGGGATACTGGAGAGAGGGGGAAGATGGCTGAGGCTGACTTTGAGAACAAAGTGAGAGACGCCCCCAATAGCAGAACTTTTCTTTTCATTAACTGAGTTTTAATATAATTTGCTGTGAGTGGAATATTAATGCTGTGAGTGTAATTTACGGTAATGTATTGAATTGAAAAATACCTTAAATTCAAACCTTAAAGGAGTAGTAAAGGTAAAATGTATGTTTAGCCCTGTTTTAAGGTTACTTATGATCATATACAATGGTTCAGATCAAAACGTTGACAAAACTAGCACTTTTGACTTGTCTGATAATTGCTCTACCACCGTTTTGGTCATACAATGGATGTGGATGGGCATCTTGAAAAATCATTCAAAAACATGTTAAACTTGATTTCAAAGACAAGAAGTTCACCGAGGGTGTAATTGGTGTCCGTTGGTGTTCTGACATCAAATTCGCCGCAAAGTATGAATCCTGTAGAGTGTTATTGATCATTTTATGAAATCCATTGACTTGTATTGAAGCGACCATTGTAGATGTGTAGATCAATCCGCAAAGGGGATTCAGGAAGAGGAACTACTTATGGTAGCTATTGTTATTGTTTATGTTGCTAGGCTACCTAGTTTGCGGAAGTTTACACACATGTGCTGCGACTAAATAGTTCTATGCTACATATTTAAAAAAGCCTTTCCAGATGAACTAGAATCTTATTCTATGGCGAATTATATGTCAGAACGCCAAATAACACCTAGGTGAGTTTCTTGTCTTTGAAATCGAGAGTTTAACTTGTTTTTGAATGATTTTTCAAGATGCCCATCCACATCCATTGTATGACCAAAACGGTGGTAGAGGAATTATCAGATTTTCTCAAAAGTGCTAATTTTGTCAACGTTTTGATCCGAACCATTGTATATGTTCATAAGTAACCTTAAAACAGGGCTAAACATGCATTTTCCCTTTACTACTCCTTTAATGACCAGCTTCTCCCTCTTCTCTGTCTCTCTTCTTTCTCTTCTTCTGCCTCCAACCTGAGGTGGTGTGTCGCCCCGGCAACTTCTTCTCCCTCCCCGTGGCGAGCTGGTTCGCCCTGCGTGACTCCGTCCACCCCCTGGCAGAGCGCGTGTGCTCCAGCGAGCGCCTGGCGTGCAGCCGGACCTGCCCGAACGCCCACGACCTGGCCTTCTTAGTGGACGGCTCCAGCAGCCTGGGCCACGCCAACTTCGCCACCCTGCTGGGTTTCGTGGCCAACATCACCCGCGCGTTCGAGATCTCCTCCAGCGACACGCGCGTGGGACTGGTGCAGTACACCTACGAACAAAGGTTGGAGATAGGCCTGGGGCAGCACACCAGCAGACCGGAGCTGCTGGACGCCATTTTGGGGATACGGTACTGGAGTGGAGGGACCAGCACGGGGGCAGCCATTCGTTTCACCACCGAACGTATATTCAGCCAAGCCACGGGCAACAAGCAGAAGGTCCTGGTCGTCGTCACAGACGGGCGGTCTTATGATGACGTTCGGGCGCCGGCACTGGTGGCCCAACAGATGGGTAAGTCCAGCATCAACGGTTCTGGGTAAGTCAAGTGGGAGACTGAGGGTCACTAGATGATTGGATGAAGGGGTCGGGGCATGCGGTTGTTTTTTGGCTCGGACAACTGAACTGGCAGAAGATGGGTGAAGGCAGGTTTCCCCATCTTGCTTTTGCCTAAACAGTCATGCCAGATCAGGGATCATGTTGAGGAGAGAAGGCAAGAGTATGTATCTTGAAATGGCGAAGAATCTGATGAAGAGAGTGTGTGTGTTTACACAGGTGTGATCATCTACTCTGTCGGTATTTCCTGGGCGATCCAGGAACAGCTAGACGATATTGCCAGCGATCCTGTCAAAGACCATTCCTTCTTCGTGGATGATTTTGACCTCCTCTACCGGCTGGTGCCCACCATCATCCAAAACATCTGCCAAGAATTCAACTCCAAGCCTCAAAACTAACCTTTAGATGGTCAGGACCACTTGTAGACACTTGCCAGCAAACTGATGCTACAGAGTGATGGCTCTTATTGTTGTTTTAAACAGAGGCTGTGTATATGATAATTGTCATATGACACATTTTCGCAAGACAGTAGGCTATTTTGGTACAAAAACGCTTCTACTATATTTACAGCTGTATAGTTTCTAATATAGTAATATAATAATAATACTATACAATAGCTGAGTAAGTACAGTAAAGTACTGTAGGCCTACTATTAAACTATTCCATTTTACACAGAATTACACAAAAGTGTTGAATGATGTAGCCTACACAATTTAACATCATACTGCGTCATACGCTGTACTATTATTTGTACTAGAATTTTATTTATATTTGTCTTAGTGGACTAGGTTTAATGTGTCCACGAGTACTGTATTTCAGGATAGCAACATGAAATGTGTAAAGATTATTCACAGATCGATAATGGAAAATGCTTAATCAAACATTACAAATTGTATAACCAGTTTGATATACAACATATTCCTTTATTGTTGTTATTGATAAACTGTCATTCTGTCATCTGAGAAAAAGATAATACATCATGAAAAAAGAATAAACTATAATAGTTATATGTACTGTATGTACAATCAAATTAGCATATTTATCAAATTCACATGATTTTTCAGGTTTCTCTATACAATTTGAAGTTAAAAGGGTGATGACTTTAATTTACAGGCAGACTGGGCATAGCCCTGGACTTGTTGGTTTGGTGTTTGTTTTGGTTGTTCATATTCACAACACATCGTAGTGCTTGTATGTCACACCCCTGCAGGTCAGAATGGAAAAGTCGATAGTGACTCAAATACTGTTGACTCAAGAGTTGTGAGTCTTTTATCAGGCGGACCACTGAGTGTACATGTTTTAAGCCAAATGACTTGAAAAGTTTTCACATAGCAACCTCCTATATCCAGGACGTGTGTCTATTAGACCCGAGCTAATTACTGTCTAGAGACTGGGTGGAAAGAAAACTAGTATACTACTAATAAAACTAGTATACTACTACTATCGTGGTCCTTAAGATCCAGTACTAGAACAGTAGAGCCAAAACACTAATTTTAAGTTGTCATTCAAATGGCATTAATATTCAGGGATATCAGAGACAACATTGAATTGACCACGCTTACTGATGTCTTCTGCGTTCTGACCAGCAGGGGGCCCATATTCCCCTTTATTATGACTACTCCGTGTTGTGATGAGACTATTATACCTTTATCACAGGCGCACCACACTGACTCCATTTTACGTTTTGTTGTCACTCAATATACGTATACTGTATTAATAAATAAATCTTTAATACTTTAAAACTGTACATATTTTGTTCTCGCTCCCTTACATGGTCTAAACCTGACACCAAAAGAAAAAAAAGAAAAGAAAAAAAAGAATATTTATTGTACAGCACACCAAATTTCTGATGGTTTTTCCAACATTCTGGACTCATTTTAGAGACTGATGCATTTGGTAAATAGTGACAACTATTGCCCTTTGTAAAACCTTTGCCTCTTAGTTTAACTGACAATGAAACCACTAAACAAATAAAACAATATTCATCCTTTCTTGTAGTGCTCATAACTGAAGCCATATAATTTTTAAATTGTTCATCCCCACTACAAAAGTTAATTAATCCTCACAGAAAACTTATACATTTTCAAGTAAAACAGAAAATATTCTTTAAAAAAATATCTACCTGTATTTCACAAGGATTTACCTTTTTCACCAAGCATGTATATTAAGTAGATACAAAACTAGTAATTGCTCAAAATAATTACACAAAAAAAAAATCTACCAGTTATTACATTAAGCATGTATTCAACAAACTTGGAGTGTAGCTTTGGGTGTAGTTTGAACACAGAACTTCATTTCTGCAGTCAGATATGGGAGTTAAGGGGCTATTTATTCAGCTGAGGGACTAGCCATCATATTGAGTGCTATCTTCCCAGTCTAAACCAAGGAGGCAACATAGCATTATTAGCAAAAGAGCTAACTTAGTAAGAAAGCCATTTGACGGCAGTAGGCTTTGAGGGAAGCATATTTTAACAAATATTGGTTGGTTCTTTTGGCTTAAATGGCACGCATAAGCAAAAATAAATATACATCTAAATAAAAATAGGATAAATGAGAAAATATCACTGCAAAAACTGGGGAGGTTTAAGTGCAGTTTGTCTGGACTTCCAGCTATAAATAAACCATAAAAGCAGCATTATTTCAAAATGGGTCATACCACAACAACATTGATCGATCAACTGCGTTGAAATAGTGAAAGTAGAGTAATGGTCTACTGCTAGCAACGTGTCACATGACAACAAATCTTGTCAATTTACATGTCTACTTTAGTTGGTACAGTATATTACAATATTTGCAACACGCCACAGAGTTGCTGTCTTATTACCTTTAAGAATGTAACATCCAAACATTCAAAATTCACTTGTACCTGGGAGGACTGTAGTCAGAGCAAAGCATTTACAATTCCATCGGAAGCTGAATGAGGTTTCTGAATGGCCACAGCCTGTACAAGTCAGTGCTACAGTACGTTCTTTTTTTGTTGTTTGTTTGTTTGCTTGTTTTTTGGTGAATGCAGGCAATTTGGACATCAACAGTGATTGAACAGTAAGATAAAGCAAGCAAGAGTACAGGAACGGTTTGCTCACGCTAGGTAATACAGGTCTCCATGTTGGAATTTGTTACCTAAAAGCGTAAAATATGGCGCAATTTCATCATGGGGTTGTTTTGAAAATGGGGGCGCTAAACTATTACAAAGTTTTTAACTCCTACAAATACAAACAATGAAACGGCTCATCACTCAAACTTTCAGTTGCTCATCAGCAGATAGCTAGGATTTTGGTCTGCAAATCCCTACTTCAATCTTTTCCATCAATAATCCTGGCCATGTGATGAAGCATATCCAATAGAATAAGAATTGTACTAACAGAACTAGAACTGCACTTTGTTCCAAACAGAATAGACAGGACAGGATCATAATGACAACCTGCTTGGTGAAAACTCTGCTTCCCAGTCCCTTGACGTTGCACAGAAAAGTAAAACTGTGTGTGTAACTTGTTAATAAGACTACTCTGAAGGAAAAGGCACATTTTCATGAAATATTTAAAATTGACAACTAAGACACAGGCAGTTGGGTGGGGTGGGGTGGGGGGGGTAGTAAGTGTGAAGGGGGCGGGGCAGTAAGAGGAGCCGAGTGATGGGAGGGCGCAGCATACCGAGTCTACGTCTGTTACGACGCAAACGGGACTTTTTTTTTTTCCGAACTACCTCCGGTCGTTTCTGTTTCCTGTAGATGAGGCCTCCTGACATTCGACTTGCGTCAGGACACTGGACCGCCGAGGTCGGGTGTAAGTTCAGCTGGGCCCCCGGCGCCCAGGCCTGCCCGGAGTAACTAGGGAACGTGTTTGAGTTGAGGAAGGGAGGTATGTGGAGGAAGGACCGTCTTTGTGCCCCCTCTATCTCTCACCCCCCCCCCCCCATACACACACACACACACACCCCTTCGGCCTTCAGGACCATCATCCATCCTCACGCCTTCCTCTTCTCATCCCGACCCCCCCCCCCCACCCCCCCCCAACTTTGCTAGTAGCTACTCTGTCCTTCAAACCACATTTCCTTCCAAACTTCCTGCACTGTGGGTTTCTCTCCCCTCGTTGCACCCCCACCTGATCCAGTTTTTTGGTCCTTTTTTCCGAGCGGGATTTGGATTTGGTCAGGGGGAGGGGAAGGTCATACGAAGACCTTGGCGAGCGCGTCGGCCCCGGCGCTGCCGATGTAGCACTTGGACGGGTGGAACGCCACGTCGTGGATGGACTCGTCAGACTTCTTGCGGTGGGCGGTGAACTCCTGGATGCACGTCTTGCTGTCCATGTTCCACAAGCGGATGGAGCAGTCATGGCCTGGCGGAGGAGAGGGAGGGAAAGAAAGAAAGAAAGAAAGAAAGAAAGAAAGGAGAAAAGAAAGAAAGAAAAGAAAGAAAGAAAGAAAGAAAAGAAAGAAAGAAAAAAAGAGAAAAGAAAGAAAGAAAGAAAGACAGAAAGAAAGAAAAGAAGTGAACCGAAAGTGACCGAAGAAAAGAAAAACAAAAGTCAGTAAATCTGCCTTCCATGACTCGGACTGAGTTATCATTTTGGTACACTTAGGTCAGCTTTATGTATCGGTTGAAAAACAGAGTATGTTAAAAACCAAGGAAATAACTGAGAGCATGTATCTACTTATTTTCAATGCGGGCCCTTGTCAACTGTCTTGTTTGGAATACAAGAAGCACATAGGTGTAAACACAAATACAAGACAAGGAAAATAAACACTAGCATTGACACACTATTCCCAGGTAAATACTTACTGCCAGACATCAGGTATAACCCGTTGGGATCCACAGCTAAACTGGTGACTGCGTCCAGGTGGGCTACCATGGAGTGAATCAGTTGACCTGTGATGAGCACCAAACACCACAAAGTTACTTATGTAATCCCTTTAGGTAATATTGAGAAGTTACTGTAGTTACTTTCCACTGTGCAAAACCCCTCTCCTACACTCACTCAAGTTCCATAATTCCCTGCATACTATAAATGTCTTCTGAAAGAAACTTTCACACAATGTTATTTAAGCAATGGTGCACATCCGCTGAGGTAACAGAGAGAGGTGGGTAAAAGGCCGCAGGTCGCAGCTCACCGCTGTTGTTGTCGAAGAACTGGATGTGCCGGTCTTCCTGTGCCGTGATGGTGATAGGCAGGGTGGGGTGACTCAGCACTTTGTTGATTTTCCACGGGTCTCCTGTTTGGGGTAGAGGGGAATTAAATGGACGTCATACTCAACAGGGTTTTTCCTGCATAGAGGATTTTTTGGCGCCTCCCAAAGAGATTTTAGCCAGAGCCAAAATGCTTAAAATGTATAATAAAAATAGCAATTCAAATCCTCTACAAATGTAGATTGCTTGTTTCAAGTACAGCCCATCCCTCTTTCTTGCATTGTCCATGGTTTGGACCTCTAGTAATCAAGATCATTAATAGACTGGTTATCAGTATCTTAAACATTTTGTCTTCATATCCATTTTGTGTCATGTCGGGGGATTTCCCACAATTGTGAAAAGTGAGGCCAGTCAGAACGACAGCGAAGAATATAGGCCTATACATGCTGGTAGGCTACTTGGCATGAAACGGATTCCCCATAAAAACGTTTCCCCTCTCGCATCACCCCCCCAAGACCCATTCTGAGCCAGGAAAAACCCTGCTCAACTGCATTTAGTCTTTTGAGATGTGTATAATGGTCTACAAAAAACAGAAGCTAAACGAGGGTATCGTGATCTAAATCCAAAGCGAAGCCTCAGAACATTCACATTGTAAACCCAGAGGAATGGATGTTGTACAGTATGCGGGTGATCTTCATCATGGAGGACCAGAATGCGGCCTGCGCTCACCTGCGTCCCTGGCGGACTCCATCTTGAGGATCAGCTGCCGCGTCTCCATGTTGAAGAGTCCGATCTCGCCCGTGCTGAATGACGTCACCATGTGGGCGGGCTCGCTGCACACCAGGTCAGCTGACGTGGGGATGCCCAGGTCTGAATCAAGACACATTCGCTCAAATTCAGATCATTTGGGTTTTTGGGGCGTGCTAGAACTCGAGTGACTGTTCCATTGATTTCACTGTACAGAAGCAGCTAAATGGTCATGGTAAATGAACTGCACTTATATAGCTATATAGCGCTTTTATCCAAAGCGCTTTACAATGGCCTTTCACACACACATTCACACACCAATGGCGGCAGCTACCATGCAAGGTGCAAGGTGCTCATTGGGAGCAATTTAGGGTCTTGCCCAAGGAGACTTCGACATGTGGACAGGAGGAGGTGGGATTCGAACTGCCCGCTCTACCACTGTGCCACTGTGCCACAGCCGCCCCCTAAACTAGATCGACTGCATTTCAAATATTTCACAGTATTTACAGTGTTTCCCTGATATGCACCTAGCAGCAGTGTTACACCGCAGATGAAATATGACCGCCTGAGAGAGGAGAGAGGTGGAGAAGAGAGAAGAGAGGTGGAGAGGTAAGGAGAGAGGTGGAGAGGAGAGAGGTGGAGAGGAGAGGAGAGAGGTGGAGAAGAGAGGGGAGAGGTGGAGAGGAGAGGAGAGAGGTGGAGAGGAGAGGAGAGAGGTGAAGAGGAGAGGAGAGAGGTGGAGAGGAGAGGGGAGAGGTGGAGAGGACATCTTTCTCTCTTTAGAAACTACAGGTAAAGCCAGTGATATTATTTTGTGCTATGGACACATCATATCCAGGTCAATTCACACACCTGTGAGTTAAACTCTGTGCTTACCTGACAATGTCAACAATTATAGCACAGCACAGCAATTATACTGTAACAACAAGCACCGGGGAGATGTCAAGATCCAGGATTATCATTCGCCGAAGGGAAAACAGTCCCGCAACTTGAAAGGAATACTCAATTTGAAAGATCCATCTTGATACAAAGATAGTAGCTATTCCACATGACAGATTTCTTCTATGCGCGATGGCCACCATGACACACGAAAGCTGTTCATCTCAAAAACAATTGACAGACTCCCTCAGAGATATTAACGTTAGCTGTATTCCCATAACCCCTGCTACAGTAGGATTCCCATAACGCCATAAATATAAATAGTTTTATCACTCAAAATGTAATTTCATTTAAGTAAACAAACACTATTTGATAAGACAAGGTGATGTGAGTTCATTCTGGAAAAAAGTACCTCATACTGTATTTAAAAGGACCTCATACTGTATTTAAAAGGACCTCATACTGTCTTTAAAAGCTAGACAGACGGGACATTTCCACTGCTCATCGCTGGGAACAAATGTACTGCATGTACTCAGGGCTCAAGAGTCCATCTGGCGCCGGCAGACGCACAGAGACCTCCCAGCAGGCCGCGCTTCGCAAGGATGCAGAAAAACTAAAAAAAGAAACTGCACGCGCACGTCACCGTTGCTACAGCCCAGTCCTAGAGGAAACGCTGATTTCATGTATTTGACCCCGGTTGTGTGGGAGAGTGAGGGTCCAGTGGCGTATTTAGGCATGGGAAACATGGGCAGCTGCCCAGGGAGGCATCTCCGGGGGGGGGGCGGCAAAGAGGAGCAGAAAACAAAACTGTCCGCGAAGTAAACCGTGCCCCCGTCAACAAATCGCACATCAATCAGAATTGCCTGTCCGCACCTCCCCCCCCCCCCCGCTCAACAACTTGCCGACAGTTTATCATTCACAATCGGAAAGCCCGTTCATTTCACGTTTACAAAACAAAACTGAAAGTGTTCCATCTCACCGCGTCGGCTAGGGGCCGGGGGGGGGGGGGGGGGGGCGCCGTAGCGGGGGGGTTCGCCCAGGGTGGAATCTAAGCTAGAAACGCTACTGTGAGGGTCATTTTGCGGGTGAAAGTGTGAAAACAAGAAGACTAAGTCCGTGCTTAAGTGACCCGGCGCTACTTTACACGCTGATTATGCGGGACGATCATTAGGAGTGAATACCTATTTTTTTCCCCTAGTCCGTTTCAAGCCAGCGCCGTAGCTCACCTCCTTTCTCGTTGAAGACGGCGAGGGAAGGGGAGGTGTCGGCGGCGTTCCACAGACGCACGGTGCCGTCGCCGGAGCAGGAGAGGAGGCGGTGGTGGGCCGAGCTGTACACCAGGCCCCACACGGAGTCCGTGTGGCCGCACATCGCCCCCCGCAGGACCGAGGGCTCTGTGATAGAGGATGGAGAGAGAGAGAGAGAGAGAGAGAGGGAGGGAGAGAGAGAGAGAAATCGTGAAAAGGTGAGAGATAGCGGGAGGTAAAAAACAAGAAGGTAAGGTGGAAATAGAAGAAAGATAAAGAGGATTGAAAATGAGTGATAGACAGAAAGATGAATCTGGACCGTACCATAGGAGTCGTAGGGGTCGATGTTGGGGCTGGGGGTGTTCCAGCTCTGGATGGTTCCATCCACCCCCCCGCTGAAGCACTGCTCTCCCGTAGAGCTCATGACCACACACAGGACCGCGCCCCTGCAGAGGCAACACAGGTCACTCACTCTCCACTTTTTTAGCACCAAAGTTGAATTATATGATATATAATATAATTCTTGTTATTACGATTATAATTTATACATACGGTTATTTGTACAGTATAAAATGTATAAAATATCAAACAGGAAGGAAGTTGCCAAAGAACCCACCGATGGGCCCTGAACGTGTAGATGGGTTCGACATCTAGGGCAGCACACCTGTGAGAATAGAGCAAAATAAGTTCTCAGTACTTTTGGTTTTGAAATTCTGTGAGCATAACCAGACCAAATATAGATATTCGTCCGCGTATTCCCAAAGGTTTCCTCCCAAGAACCCCAACATAAAACTAGAAATGGTGCTCACAGAGTTTTTTGGGGGGGTCTTGCTAAGGCCAGTTAATAAACCAATAGCAAGTAAAGGTGAATATTGAACTATAAAAAACTTCTCATTGAGCTTTACGGCGTGACCTTACTTCTTGGCGGGGGCCGTCTTCTGGAGGTTCCACAGTTTGAGCGTCTGGTCCTCGGAGGCGGTGACCAGCACGGGCTCGGCCGGGTGGAAGGCCAGGCCGCGGACCGAGTCGAAGTGGCTCCGCAGCGTGAACTTGGGGCTCCACGTCTTCCTCAGTGCGTCCTGGTTGTTGCCGATCTGCAGGGGAGAGCGGGAGGCGTCGACGCCTAATCAGTCTCGTTCAAGCTTCTGTCAGTGGTTCTTAACCTGGGTTCGATCCAACCCCAGGGGTTCGGTGAGTCAGTCTCAGGGGTTCGGCGGAGGTCAAGACACACACCCGACTCATATGATTCGTGATCACACGCCCCGCTTGGCCATCATTGGCTGCAGGTGATCACGCAACATCGCTTGGCCTATCTGTGCTGCAGGGAATTTGGCGCGCTCAGTAGTCGAATTGTGACTGTCGTGATGGTACGTCGTGTGATTTCTATCTTAATATTTGAATCCCTTCATACTAACTATGTCGAGCAAAAAAAGAAAGTGGTCGGACGAATATGTACAATATGGATTCACATGTATAACGGAACGTGATGGGAGTCAGCGTCCTAACTGCATGATTTGCAATGCCAAGTTGAGCAATTCTAGTCTATCACCGGCAAAACTAAGAGAACACTTCCTTAAGCTGCATGGAGATGGACAATACAAGAACACAACGCTCGCTGAATTCAAGGTGAAGAGAGCCAGATTCTATGAAAAGGCTACTCTGCCTGTTCTCGGCTTTGTACCCATCAACAAACCGATCCTCACAGCATCGTACGAAGTTGCTTACCTGATCGCAAAGCAGGGCAAACCCCACACCATTGGTGAAACACTCATAAAACCAGCTGTGTTGAAGATGGCGAATATCATGCTGGGAAAAGCGGCTGAAGTTAAGTTATCCCAAATTCCTCTTTCAAATGACACCATTAGCGACAGAATAGAGGACATGAGCAAAGACATCTTGGCTCAAGTAGTTGCAGATCTGATTTCAAGCCCGGCAAAATTCAGCCTTCAACTCGACGAGACCACAGACGTTTCCAATCTAAGCCAGCTTGCTGTATTTGTGCGCTATGTGAAAGACGACGTGATAAAGGAAGATTTTTTATTTTGTAAGCCTCTTACGACAACAACTAAGGCAGCCGATGTGAAGAAACTTGTGGATGACTTCTTCAAAGACAACAATCTTTCGTGGGATATGGTTTCTGCAGTTTGTTCGGACGGAGCTCCAGTCATGCTGGGAAGAAAGTCTGGTTTTGGTGCGCTAGTGAAAGCCGATGCACCACACATCATTGTTACGCATTGTATTCTGCACAGGCATGCGTTGGCAACAAAAACCTTGCCTCCAAAACTGGCAGAAGTATTAAAAATTGTAGTGGAATGCGTGAACTATGTGCGAAAGTGCTCTGAGGCACCGCATCTTCAGTGAGCTGTGTAAAGAAATGGGCTCTGAATTCGAGGTACTTCTGTACCATTCTAACGTTCGGTGGTTATCCCGGGGACAGGTGCTGAATCGTGTTTTTGCCGTGCGTGTGGAATTAGCCCTGTTTTTGCAAGAGCACCAACATCGTCATGCAGATTGCTTAAAAAATTCTGAGTTCATTCTCATTTTAGCGTACATGGCTGATATCTTCGCAGCTCTCAATCAT
Organism: Borostomias antarcticus; assembly: GCF_949987555.1. Taxonomy (NCBI): domain Eukaryota; kingdom Metazoa; phylum Chordata; class Actinopteri; order Stomiiformes; family Stomiidae; genus Borostomias; species Borostomias antarcticus. Next base: position 28,132,615 of record NC_140240.1, read on the forward strand.
CTCAATCAACAGATGCAGGGCGGTGGAGTCAACATCATCGAAGCGGAAGAAAAGCTGAAGGCTTTTCAAAAAAAGCTACCGTTATGGAAACGACGAACAGAGAACGATAACTTCGCAAACTTTCCCCTGCTGGACGACTGTGTAAGTAAGATCGAAGATGTATCTGGAATCGGAGATATTTCTGTACCCGCGGAACTGAAGCAAGCAATTGCCACGCACTTAGATGAGCTTGCAAAGTCTCTCGACGGATACTTCCCTACAAGAGAGTCATATCCAGCATGGGTGAGACAGCCGTTCACGTTTAGTGTTGAGACAACAGATGTCAATGATGAATACCTCGATGAAATCATTGAAATTCAGCAGAGCCAGGTTCAACAGCAACTCTTCAGAACAACAACGCTCTCAACGTTTTGGTGTCAACAAATGGTAACGTACCCTGTTATTGCTAAGAAAGCTCTGGAGATTTTCATACCGTTTGTTACAACATATCTTTGCGAGCAATCCTTTTCGAGGATGCTGGACATAAAAACGAAGAAAAGGAACAGACTTTGTTGCGAAAATGACATGAGAGTGGCACTTGCCAAGGTGAAGCCGCGCATTTCTGAACTGGTCTCTGAAAGGCAACAGCAGAAGTCACACTGATTTGCAGTAAATATTCATTATTATGTTTTTGTTTTTGTGTGAAAATCATGTTTTAATGGTTTTGTTCTTTGAACACTGATGTTGATGCACGGTTCATTTTGTGCACCAGTAAAATATATACCTATGTTTTGAATTTTATTTTTCCAATTAAGAAGGGTTCGGTGAATGCGCATATGAAACTGGTGGGGGTCGGTACCTCCAACAAGGTTAAGAACCACTGCTTTAGACAAAAGCCTCAGATAAGGGGCGTATGATATAATTATACAATATGACTATAATTACATGATTCTATTATGGTTTTGAGAGGAGGTTTTAACTGAATGAGATTACAAAGATGACTTCATCTACGGCAACAGTGTTGGTAACACAGATGTGGTGATAAAGACGTTATATTTTTTTCTAATAAGCTTTTCCCTAAATTTTCCCTCAAGTGTTTACGGCTCCAAAGAGTTAACTTGTAAAATATCCACGCTCGCTGTGTTCAGCTTAACCTTTTCGGACCTGCGCTGTTTTTTCCCCATATGCTTTGTTCAAGCCTAGGTTTGGATAACGTTATATAAACGTTACAATGCAAACAATTAGGGCTATTTTTACAGACACTGGATGAGTTTGAGAGGAGAGTTAATGGGAATCTCGCCCACGGTGGAGCCGACGGCGCAACATGTCAACGCCGACCCTCTGTCTCCTCAATAGTGACCCCATTCTGCTAAAGCACAACCGAGTTCACTTCACATCCAATTGATCTGGAATGTGTGTGTGTGTCTTTCAATGCACGCACTTGTGTGAGTTTCTGTGCGAGTGTATTTCAGTGTGTTTGTGTGTGCGCACGTACAGGTGTAAACAAGAGCAGGAGGAAAAGGCCATGCTAATTAAACCATGCTGGCTGAATGTTGATATTTGTGCGGTGGCAGGAGCCAGCCCTCTTGCATAAGTGCTGCTCGGTTGTGTTGAGTGCTGTTGATTTATGACATTGTGCTCGCAGTTTCACTCACTCTCAATCACGCGTTATACAACACAGCTCAAAATCGTGCCAGTTCTATCAGTGAATAACTCCCTATTATCATCATTAAGGCTCCTTTAAATTTAGCAATTCACCAAACGAGCCTTACCGGTAGGTCTGCGGTTAGACTTATGGAACCACATAAGCCTTCCCTTGACAAACGGATGTCTGTTTTGTCAGAGTTCCAGCTTGGCAGGAGGAAGTGTTTATCTAGCTCATCAGTTACAGTAACGCTATCAATCAGTCGATGTGACTGATAACAGAAAGCAGCAGTTCCTCGAGAGCAGAAGGCTCTGATAAGACCATAACGGACTTGGTACATCACGCTCTCTTGAACAAGGTTCATCCAGGCAACAGAGAACCATAGGCTACTCTATCGACTCCGTAAAAACACGGTCTTACACTGATGCCCCCCCTGTGGTGCTGGTCCCACTCCGGGGGGGGCGGTATGACGACCGGACCCCAAACCCTGAGGGAGGGACCTGGAAGCTGGGAGCCTGGAAGGAAGGGCCCGGTCCGATGACAGTCCGCGGCCCAAAGCGCTATTGCGTTGTAGGAGACCACTCACAATGGGAACCTTCCATGCTTGCGCAGTGAGGGATGATGCAAGGTTGGCGGAACGTACACACTGTGCTGAGGAGTGCGGAGTGGAGACTCTGGGTGTCCAGGAGCTCCGGAGAGTACACCGGAGCTCAGACCCGATCATGTACAGCAGAGTGGGAAGGAGCTGGTTCATCACCTCGACTGCATGGCGCAATGAGACCCAGGCAGCGATAGGTGGTGTGGGACTAATGCTGAGCTCCCGGGCGCATAAGGCTCTCCTTCGGGTTCAAAAGAACATCGAAAGGATCCTTATAGCAGAGGTTGATGACGGCCACCTGGTCGCTACCATCATGGCTGTGCACTCACCCACCAACGTGGCTCTGGTCGAGGAGGTGGAGAGGTTCTACGAGGACCTTAAGAGCACTAATCTCTGCCGTTCCAGAGCACAACTTCCTTTCAATTCGGGGAGATTGTAGAGAGTGGGTCGTATGCCCACCTCCCTTGTTCTCTGTAAAGCGCATTGTGTTGCCTCTGGGTATGAAATGCGCTATACAAATAAAGCTTTGATTGATTGATTGATTGATTTCAACGCGAGGCTCGGATCGGAGGATGCTCGCTTCACGCATCACGATGCGACAAACTGAAACAGCGAACTTCTTGCGATCATGAGATGCTGGCTGCTAACACCCTGTTCCAGAAAAGAAGAGGAAAGAGATGGACCTTCGAGGATCGGGCTAACGGTATTTTGAGACAGCTAGACTACATACTGGTAAGAGGCAAGTGGAAGAACTCGGTCACAAATGCAGGTTTCCATGAGGGTGAGGCTGAACTTGAGGGTCCCCAAGCCAAACCTGAAGACCCGGCATGACTGGAAGACTCCAGTGAAAGACTGGACCTTCAGGCTAGATACACAGTGGAGGTGAGAAATTGCTTCCACCTGCTGTACGTGGAGGAAGTTCCTAACGCGATGTACGATCGACCGGTTTGTAGCAGCACATGTGGAGGCAACCAGGGAGTGTGTACCAGTGGTGGAGAGGACCAGAGCTTCCCCCAAGGTCCAGGCATCCGGAGGCTGTTGCTGCACGGGAGAGAGTTGAGAAGACTTGCCTCTCTCGATGTCTTGACCAAGAGAAGACAAATGCTGTTGGCAATGAATGAGGCAAAGCACTGCTACAGACACTGTGAGCTTCCGGCCAGCGAGCTGGTGTTATGGGAGCCATCTCCGCGGACGCAAGACGCGAGGACGCCCTACCGAAACATTCGTGGACATAATTAGGACGGGCGCGGAAGTGGAGACCACCGATGAGATGGCCAGGTGTATGGAGGACCGAAGATGGGAGGCCCGTCTGTGGACGACCTGATTTTGGGTCATTTCTTGTCCTCGTTCTTAAATTAAAATTCGTTTTTAGTTTTTTTCTCTGTCCTAAGGTGACCTCAATCGCCTTGAAAGGTGTAAAAAAAAAAGATTTATTAATTAATGAACCAACAAAACCATGTGACATGATAGCCCTTCCCCTATGTAGCGTGTCAGAGCCGGTCAGGCACTCACGTCGTACGTCAGGCTGTCGGCCTCGTTCGCCGTGGTCAGCCCCGCCAGCTCGCCGAGGCCCAGCTCGCTCTCCGCCGCCTCGTCCACGCGGCCCATGATGAAGGACTTCCCTGACGAGGGCGGGAACGTCATGGCCTCCACTGGGACAGAGAGACGGACGGTGAGGAGGACAGAAACCGGCGGAGGATTAATCTGTATCTGTGAACAACGCCGTGTGAACAGCCCGAGCTGAAAAAACGCTTAGTGGCCATTAACCCTTTCGATACGACCACGTCACCGGCAACATTTTAAAAATATCTAACAAATATTTTATAATATTAAAAAATTATCTAACAAATCTACAAAATTCCCCACTCCAACACTTGCTGAAAGCTGAGAAACTGCGCTTTCTAGTATTATAGGGAAAATCCAATTAATATTTGAAATGTTCTGTTAGGGTTAAAAGGGTTAATAAAGGAATGATGAGTCACAACTACAGAAACTTCGTAGCACTAGGGTATGGGTCAAGAAGTGAAAATAGTTATTATGGTGTTGAGGTAGATAAATTAAATGCAATGAAATCCTCATACATCATTGACAATAAATAAACTAAAATAAAAGCTCCTGAATCAAAAAAACGACAGAAACCTCACTGTGCTATGGGCCGACAGAAGTGAAACGAGTGTGACGTCGTGGCAAGCGCGTGTCTTTCTACAGGACCTCAGGGGAGAATGGGCGGGGTTACCTTCCTCGGGCCGGCCCACTTCCTGCTCGGCGAGCCGGGGTACGCTGGGCCGGGAGGGGGGCGTGACCGGAGGCTGCATGGAGGGCAGGTCCTCGGCATCCCGCAGGTTGGCCAGCATGTCCTGGAGCTTGGAGCGGTTCGGCCCTGGGCAACCAGGAAGAAGCAAAGGACGGTGGGAGGAGTGGAGAGAGAGAGAGAGAGAGAGAGAGAGAGAGAGAGAGAGAGAGACAGAGGGTCAGAGATAGGGAGGGGTGGAGAGAGAGGGGGTCAGAGAGAAGGAGGGGTGGAGAGAGAGAGAGAGAGGGTCAGAGAGAAGGAGGGGTGGAGAGAGAGAGGGAGAGAGAGAGGGAGGAGTGGAGAGAGAGAGGGAGGAGTGGAGAGAGAGAGAGAAAGGATCAGAGAGAGGGAGGAGTGGAGAGAGAGAGAGGATCAGAGAGAGAGAGGAGTGGAGAGAGAGAGGGTCAGAGATAAGGAGGAGTGGAGAGAGAGAGAGGTTCAGAGAGAGAAAAAGAGAGGATCAGAGAGAAGGAGGGGTAGAGAGAGAGAGAGAGAGGGAGGAGTGGAGAGAGAGAGGATCAGAGAGAGAGAGAGGATCAGAGATGGGCACAGAGGAATAAGGGTTGATTAGGGAATGTGGGGACAGAACAAAGAAAGGAGAGGAGAAAGGTAAGACGGGAAGAGAGAACGGAGAGAGAAGAGGGTGAAAGAGGAGAAGGGAAAGAGGAGAACCAGAGAGAGGCGAGAGAAAGGGAGGGGGAGGTGGAGAGAAAAACATCATCATCCCGGAACAGAAGAAACAAGCCATCACAGAAGCCGCCATCTCAAAGGCACCAACTGGGGCTCGGAATTAGTCTAAAGGCAAGACAGGCTAGACAAGCGGGATGGACAGGAGATAAGCTGAGAGAGAAAGAGCTGGTCCAGGGCGGGTCCTTGAGGAGTGACCTCAGAGAAACAAAGATAACAAATAATTGAAAAGTGAAGGCAAAGAAAAAATGGAAGAAAATAATTTTAAAGACAGACCAGGAGGGAGTGAGACAGAGACAGACAGACAGACAGACAGACAGACAGACAGACAGAGACTTAGACAGAGGGAGACAGACAGAAAGACAGACAGAGGCAGACAGACAGACAGACAGAGGCAGACAGACAGACAGAGGTAGACAGACAGAGGTAGACAGACAGAGGCAGGCAGACAGACAGACAGACAGACAGAGGCAGACAGACAGACAGACAGACAGACAGACAGACAGACAGACGGACAGACAGAGGCAGACAGACAGACAGACACAGACAGGTTTGCAGCTCACACACCAAGACAGATATTGCCGACACACAGGTGCAGTTGAACTAAGGCAGATACAGAGAATAACATAAGAACACAGGAGGGAGACAGGAAAGGGATTTATGAGAAACGTAAAACGCTGCTGCAAAGGCAAAGGACTGGCAAGAGGGATACAAACGCCGGTATCTCCGCAGAAAGACAAAACAGACACATAATGTACGCGAAGGACCTCAAGAGGGCGCGCGCACACACACACACACACACACACACACAAACAAAGCATCGATGCTAGAGATGACCGAAACTGTGTCCAGAAAAGAAGAAGGGATGGAAAAGAAGCAAGAGAGAGTCTAGCGTCTTCCATCACTACACCCTTAGGAGCTCCGCAGAGCTTAAAAAAAAGAAGAAAAAAGAAAAAAGAAGAAGCTACGTCCAGCCAGAAAGATAGATAGAGAGAGAGAGTGAGGAAGGAGGGATGCAAGGCCTCATGGGACTTACTCTTCACCCCCTTCTTGCCCTTGCGTTCCTTCCTGTACTGTTCCTTCAGTTGGGCTATCAGACCCTGATCCACGTCCCAGGCCTCAGACAGGGGGGGCTGCTCGTCCTTCTCTACACGCCAAGATGGAGGACAGAGACCCATTGTGAGTGTTTATTTTTATTTAACCCTTGTTGTATCGGTGTCCAGAACTTCCTCCAGGAACTGCCGCCGGGGGTTAAGAAATAATATCCAACGTAGTAACAACGAAACTAATGGTTTGTGTGAAAATGGCCTCACATGCGTTGGCGTAGGAATGAACGTGTACCCCCAATGTTCTTCTCGTTTTATGCTGTTTGAATATTTGCCAATCTCCAGTTTCACTGGCTTCTCCTTAATACATCCATGTTTACTTGCCAGAGGTATAGCGAGGTTACCTTCACAAGCTTTGAACTTGAGGTCAGTAAGACTCGACTTTGGATGAGGTAATTTAGTGCATACGACAACATCAACAAATAAATGAATGAATGGCACGTTTGATGGTTTGCGACTGTCTGAGATTTAAATAAGGTAGATCAAGATTCAAGATTTATGTACTGTACTATTGTGTCCTCCCATAGTATAAGGGAAGAAAATGCTTGGGTTCTGTCTCCTCAGCCTGGCTGCAACAACAGAATAATAATTTACAAGATGGTAATAATAATAATAATAATAATCTTGTAAATTATCATTCTGTTGTTACTGGAAGGCCAAGGAGCTAGAACCCAAGCATTTTATTTGTAGTAACTTGTTACTACGCTAGTTAGCGATAGCTACTGTAGCTCGAACTAGTAACGTTGCCCTAACTTTAGCCCATGGCCAAGCTGGCTGGCTAGCTAGCTGGTTACGATTCATGCCTACTATATACTGTATGTGTGTTGACTCAGCAGGGGTAACATTAAATGAGAAAGTTGATCTACTGGTGAATAAATATTTGAAAGCAATACAGAATGGAGAGCCTTACTGATTTATATTCCATTCTGAATTGTCACCTGGTGGCTGGATTTTCTGTTTTCCTTTACATAACTAAAGTCATTTCCAACATAAATTGATGCAGAAAAGGCACAAATTGGTGCATAAAAATGTACCAGAATGCAGGAAATGTTCAAATGAAACTTATTCCACTGCTCACATGGGGACAAAAAAAGTCAACGAGGGAAAAAATGCCCAATTCATGTTTTTGTTTTCAGATAGATTTCACAGTGATTGTGTACAGTAGGTAGACTATCCTTGAAATATTTCCTTATATTTGTCTTCCAGACATCAGGAGCTGAGTTTTTCTGTGGGACCCTCTGATTCGTTAGTTCACTTTAGGGAGGACGGACGAACACACGGGGTCAGGACGAGAATCTGGGGGGTTTCAGATTCTCTTCACAGCAGACGAGGATGGAATCTACTGTATCTGCACTGGTTGACATGGAAACAGAAACATACAGGAACACAAGGAACTGCAGTTCCACAAACAAAGAGAAAATAAATTAAAAAAAGAAGGAAAAAAAAAAGAAGAAAATAAATAATCAAGAAATATGTAAATAAATCAACATAAATGCAGACTTGAATTTGATGGCTTGTGGCAGCCCTGAAAATGAAGTGTTAATGAATTAGCTTATTTCCATCAAAAGAAGCTCTGGCCTCCTCAAACAGCAGGCAAGAAAGCATATGGTGAAACAACCGTCATGACTGTGGAGCTTGTACCCCTGGTGGAGTGAGCCAATAGCCCACATGCAGTAACACTACAATACCAGCCGGAATCTGTCAAATGAGTCCAACAACACAAAAAAACAAGGCATTCAATTTCAATGAAAACAAATATTCTCAAATGAAAGAATCAACGGCGTATGTACTAGGGATGGGCATTTTCAGTTATTGTAATACTCGAGTACTCTATATTCATAATGAACGAGTACTCGAGTACTCGCTGTTCTGTAGCCTACCGTAAAAATAAATCTGTGAGGTCCGTGGCCATCGATGTAGGGCTACAGTAGGCTATGTGCCCGATTAAGTAAACGTGCCCGACTGTTTAGAAATTATCCCGACGTATTTCGTTATAGCGAATTTGCATATGAATAAACAACCAACAATTTAAGCCATTCAATCCAATTGCATTTATTAAAGAACAAACGTCACAGTGGACATACTGTGTTCTTTAACTTATCTTTTCCGTTCGTTTGGCGTCGCATCATCGTGAGCTAGCCGGTCTAGCAAATGATGTGATTCGGGGTTGTTGTCCAGTCGTCTAATTCATTGTTTCGTTTGCTTTTAACTGGTTTGCTTATGATAAGCAAGTTTCCATAAGTATTTCCAGACTGTACTTTTACAAGCAGCAGACATGTTGCGACTGATGTGAGTAGCCTCACGCAGGTAGCCAAAAGCACAGTGCGCAGGTGCATGAATAACGAAGCTTTTTTTTTTCATAGTGAAACAATTACTTGCCATGGTTACTCGAGTACTGACGTCAACAACGAGTACATGCCCATCCCTAGTATGTACTGTATGTACTGTATGGGGGGGGGGGGCATTAAGCACCAACCAAATGTATCCATAAATAGGTAATACATAAGCACCAACCAGAAAGATCTGATTCTGAATGGGTACATGTCACAGTGAGGTGAATCTACTTAGAGAGTTTTTTATTTTGCATAAATATGGGAAATGCACTCTTAATTCAGCAACTTAAGCAGCCCTTAATGGCACATGGACCCAGTATTACAGGGTACAAGACCTGCAGATGTGCACGGACACACACACACACACACACACTACCTCCTCTGACCAATCCACTCAGACGAAGCACACCATTTCTATAACAACCGGTGCTGTCTTCACAATTGTGGAGCTGATTCAGAACGCTGCTGCTCGAGTCCTCACTAAGACTAAAAAAGTGGAGCATATCACACCAGTTCTAAGGTATTTACACTGGCTTCCTGTCTGTCAAAGAATTGACTTTAAAATACTGCTGTTGGTTTATAAAGCACTGAATGGTCTAGGGCCAAAATATATTTCTGATCTGCTCATATGCTATGAACCATCCAGACCCCTCAGGTCGTCTGGCACAGGTCTGCTTTCTGTCCCCAGAGTTAAAACAAAACATGGAGAAGCAGCGTTCAGTTTTTATGCCCCACATATCTGGAACAAACTTCCAGAAAACTGCAGGTCTGCTGCAACTCTTGGTTCTTTTAAAACAAGCCTGAAGACTTTTCTTTTTGCCACTGCTTTCTAAGAGGAGCTATGTTTATCAGTATACTGCACTGTAACTTTTATTCCTGTATTCTATTTGTCCTGCTTTTTGTTTTAAATGTCTATAATGACTTGCTTTTTGTTTTAATGCTTTTAATTTGTCCTGCCTTTTGTTTTAAATGTCTATAATGTCTTGCTTTTTGTTTTAATGTCTCATGTAAAGCACCTTGAATTGCCCTGTGGCTGAAATGTGCTATATAAATAAACTTGCCTTGCCTTGCCTTACAGGCAACCCCCCGAACCTGGCAACCCCTGATGTGTAGAGTCACCGATCATGTGGGAATGCCCTCTTGTCATTGGTGGATGTTACCAGAAGGCGTTGCTAGGTGACGCCCGTGAAGGGGGCCTCTGTTTGCAGTGAAGGTCTAGCCAGGTCACCAGCGGCGACATTGTGAAGACAGCACCGGTTGTTATAGAAATGGTGTGCTTCGCCTGAGTGGATTGGTCAGAGGAGGTAGTGTGTGTGTGTGTGTGTGTGTGTGTGTGTGTGTGTGTGTCCGTGCACATCTGCAGGTCTTGTAATACTGGGTCCATGTGCCATTAAGGGCTGCTCTCCCAGCAATGGTTCACAGTCCACAAATATACTGATGTCCGCTCTATTGTCCTCACTACGTTCCCACTAAACTCTTTCTGCATTCATTTATGGTCAGAGGTGACGAGTCACAAGCGGCAAATAAGTCATCTCTGACCTACAGTACGTGCATTTGAGCTACGAAGCCGGAGATCGGAGCTGGCTAGTTAGCTAGCTAGCCAGTCAGTTACACTAATTGTTAGCTATTCTACCTATATAGAGGTATAACAACCGTTTGATCTGTGTCAAACTAAGTAAACTGCGCTGCAAGCCAACAGTTAGCTAGTGAGACGGGTTTGATGTTTACGATGTGGGCCATGTTGAAACAACGTCAATGTAACAACTGGGAGTTGGGAGAAATCACGCCCGGATTTGCGATGAGTAACTTCGAGTTGACGCGCCATTTTATTTTATTTCTCCCAGTAGCAAGTCTCTAACTGCGCCCTCCCAGTTAGAATCGAACACATCTACTCCCCCTAGAGGAAACTGTCCCCCTCCCCCCCCAAAGCCCCCTCCCAACCACTAGTCGTCCTCATCCACCGCGCCATATTGAACGATATATACACATGCAAACATCATTGATCAGCCAGTCCGCACTGTTGTCCTCCTTTGTGTCGACTCAGCATTTACCCCCCCAACCCCCCAACCCCGATGCTCCGCTCACCCCAGTCTCCGCCTCCGTCCTTGGCGCTCCTGGACTCGGGCGAGCCGTCCAGCTCGTCGGGGCTGGCCAGGAAGTCGAAGCCCTTCAGGGCCTCCTCCGTGGCCGGGTCGTCACTGAGGTCGGAGGACGCGGGGGACGGGGACGAGGACGCCTTCTTCCTCTCCATCTGGGGAGAGACCGGCGTTCCGTGGGTTGAAGTAATGAATGAATGAATGAATGAATGAATGAATGAATGAATGAATGAATGAATGAATGAATGAATGAATGAATGAATGAATGAATGAATGAATGAATGAATGAATGAATGAATGAATGAATGAATGAATGAAGGAAGGAAGGAAGGAAGGAAGGAAGGAAGGAAGCATTAATGGTCAGGGCAGGAAAAGGAATTACCTTATTTATTTGCCAGAAACACAGAGCAGCCATTTTTATCCACCCCTTCCAACTGATTTGTGAGTCTAACCTCTCAACTAGATACTGTAGCTCATACAACCCTGTTCAGGGAGTTCATTATAATATATAATATAATATGGATGACAAAAGGAGCGAGACCTGAGAGTGACATTGACGCTAACATGCTATGGCTTGTAACTGTCTTTGTTATCCCAGGTGTGTGTGTGTGTGTGTGTTACCGTAGCCAGGTCCATGATGGTCTTGTCCCGTCCTTCGCTGTCATCATCCTCATCTTCGTCACTGAATTCTGCGGCGGCACTCTCGATGAACTTGAAGGCCTCCAGTACTGTGGCTGAGTCCGACATGTCAGGTTTACTGATGGAGGGGAGAGAGAGAGAGAGAGAGAGAGAGAGAGGGGGGGAGAGAGAGGGAGGGACAGAGAGAGAGAGAGAGAGAGAGAGGGAGAGGGAGAGGGAGAGGGAGAGGGAGGAGAGAGACAGAGAGACTGAGGGTTAGTGGGTGAAAGACCAGGAGGGATAGGGCCCTAATGCTTACTTTCGCTTGCTATGGCTGGAATGTCACTAACTGGGGAAGCTTGGGTTAAATACTGTAGATGTTAGCTTTACTAGTCCAACCATGTCAATGCCAGCTTCATTTACCTTAATTACTTGGCTAATTATTCATTGTGGATGGCTGGGCTGTGCTATCTTTTCAATTGGGCAAACCATCGTTAGCATTAGCGATAGCATTAGTAGTACAAAAGTGCTTTAGCATTAGGGTTATTTAGCTATAGCCGTTAGCTTTAGTTTTAGCCGTTAGCCTACCTGACCATGCTGCTATCCTTCAGCGAGGATGGTTCAGTGCCGTTGACCATGGGCTCGGCCTTTTTGTCCGACGGCCTCTCTCCGCTGTCCCCGGCCAGACCCAGCAGCGCCCTGACCCTCTGGGACTTCACGTCCAAGATGGTGTCCGTGTAGCCCACCTCCTGCAGGTACCTGGAGACAGGAGGGGAGGTTTGATGAGAACTGGACTCCGCTCTAAAATCTAATGAACTGATGGCAAAATAGAGTACACTGTTATAGTGATATAAACATATAGACATTTAGACATATAGACAAGAGTATAAAGACATATAGACAAGAGTAACCAGTGACACCAATTTAAATTGTAAATAGAAACAGAAAAAGTACTTTTACAGTAACAGTAAACCATCAACTGTGGAGGGCTGAATATTTGACTTGACAAGATGTGACATGGGTGTGTGAGTCATTGGGTAAGCCTGTGTCATGCTTATGGGGTGAAGTGAGCTTCAAAGTGGAAGATTATGATTTTTTTTAACAGCTGCTTCTATTTCGGGTATACAAAAAAAAATAGGGGACTTTTCTGCATGAACTAGTAAAATTCAGAGCCACGTTCGTCAAAACCCCACAACATTTGAAATTGCTTGCTTAGCCAAACACCAAACATCAAAAACATCAGTCAAATATTCATCTCCTCAATCTCTGTAGGCTGGATAATATCAACAATGTACAGAGAAAGTGTATCAGTAAAAAAACACAACAGATCTATCAAACAACTGACAAAACAAAGTACTGTATACCCCACGACCGTACATTCTCTCGTCATCACTGTAAATGAGGGCAACCTCAGTGTCTCTCGATCTTAAATAACGGTTTGAAAACATTTACTGCTCGATTCCCTTCCAATACAAATTCCGCAATATTCCAAGTAAGAATGCGCAAATGCTGAAAAACCCAACATACCTCACCCTGGAGTGAGAGACCACAGCTATGGCGACACGCCTGATATCCTAGGAGAACTCAAGCTCTGGTGTTTGGGGCTCTGTGGCCGGAGTGTTTGGTAAAAGCGCATCTTGTGCGAGCTTTGACGGAGGAACGAAGGAAGAGGGGAGAAGAAAGAGGGGGAAAAGTTCCTCCCGGTCTCTGGCTGTACCAGCCTCTCCAGTCCCAGAAGGGGCTGAGCGCACCGACACAATCCTCCATTCATGGGCCTTTGCTCTGTCTCTGACACCGCGCTCCGCACACACACACACGCGCGCGCGCACACACACACAAACGCCCAACAGACAGTCGCTCGCTCACACACCCGTTCCATTCAATAAAGCTTTATTCAGTGTGATTTAATGGCTACCCTCTGTGCATGTGTCATAAGCGGTTTTGTGCAAACCAGGACTCTACGGAGCTCCTAAAATCCTTGGATGATGCCCTTGGAGGAAAGAAGGTGAAAGTCGTGAAAGTCGATGATGCCTGTATTCTGTGTGTGTGTGTGTATGTGTGTGTGTGTGTGTGTTAGATCATCCCACAAAGCCTTGGTTGGAAAGACATAAAATCTTCAAATCGTTCTTAAAATTTTCACTCTCTCTTTGTGATGTTCAGTTCAGTGGGTTCATGGTCGTTGTGTGGGGGGTGGGGTGTGGGGGGGGGGGGGGGGGGCTGACCCCTTGTGTTGCTCAGTGCTGGCCTGTAGCTGCCACTCACGTCAGTGCCCGCAACACACACACACGCACACACACGCACGTACACACATTCACAAAATGCAGAGCTACACTCACAAGACATTTTTCACCCACCCACCCTCTACTTCACACACATCTCAAGAAAGCACACACACACACATGCACACAGACACACACCATTTCATGGGAAGTGCTGTGTAGACATTCTGTGCTCAACCAAGTGGGGAGCTGACAAGCATCCGGGGGAGATGCATCGCCAGGTTCCCCCGCCCCCCGTCAGTGAGAGAGGGGAGGTGTTGACACGAACAGGCCTGGTCCACAGCTGCGGAGATGAGGGGTCCTGGGACTGGATCTGTCTGTCAATATCAATATCCATCTATCAAGGATGGCTCCGCAGAATGCCCATGATCCCAGGGCACGTGTGTGTGTGTCTGCTAGGGCTGGGTATCGATTAGAATTTCAAGAATCGATTCGATTCACAAGGTTCAGAATCGATTATCATGATTCGATTCGATTCAATATCGATTCAGTTAGTGTTACTAAAACCTGTTTTTTTTTGCTGTAACCTTAATTACACGACTGCCAACACATCAATACTAGGGCTGGGTATCGATACTGATTTCCAAAAATGAATGAATGAATGAATGAATCATTGAATGAATGAATGAACTATTCATTCCTTCATTTATTCATTCATTCATTAAATAAAAGATTGATTTTGGGATTCATGAATCGATTCTGAATCATTTGATTCAGAATCGATTTTTTAAACCCAGCCCTAGTGTCTGCGTGTGTGCGTGCGTGTTTGTGTGTGGGTGTGTGTTAGCTCTTTAACTAATGCAGTGCTTCTAGGGTCCTCATCAGTTCCGTACATGGGGCGTCGCATCACATGGGTACAGTAGATGAAGGGTTGGGTACTGCAACACGCATGCGCGCGCACACACACACACACGCACACACACGCACACACACACACACACACACTACAGTGCGTTTCTCTATCCTCGTGGGGACTGCCTAAACATAACCCTAGCAATTGTAACCCAAGCCCTAAACCCTAACCTTTGATCCTAAATTAAACTGTGACCATGAGAACCTTCCAAAGGAAAATAAACTTTCCAAACTATTCTATAGTTAAAGGTAACCACACACACACACACACACACACACACACACACACACACACACACACACACACACACACACACACACACAATCTGCTAGCTACAGTAGGTTCTTTTCATTAGACAAATCAAGATAATCTTTACTATAATTCCACAAATCGTGTGAGTCTACTGTCTGTGTTTCTGCTTCACGACATCTCCCGGACCCGGCACTGTAAATAGTTGATATGCGGCAGGTGTAATTGCTCAGGACCTACGGAAGCGCAGTGTCGACTGTGAAGCTGAGGAAAATGTACGGTTTGGCTAATCTTAACATAATGTTGTCATACAGGCTACTGCTCCAGAGTTCTGCTTGTTCAGTGCACTGCTCCAGCATACATATCTAGTTCACCCAAGTCTACGGGTACATATACTAATTCTATTAATTGTAATTCTATGGAAGCTATCATATAACCATATCATACCTATTGTATAAAAGGACATCTTTTGTACACGATTAGTGAACGGGCACACCTTCTCTGTGCAAGTCCACTTTCTTGACATTAAGCCAGCTAGCTAGCTATCAAGACAACAATGGCTGATGCCTTCTGTTTAGCTCAAGTTGGCAGGTGAATGTCAAGTTGAACGGGCATTGCACTAGTCTTTCTAACATTATTACAACCCCTGCACTCCTAGAGAACCATAACTCACCACACACATACATCTGGGATTCATTTATTTGCACAATTCATATGAACATTCTACTTAATGGCGATCTCCATTAAGTAGATTGTCCCTCCTTGATTGCTTTTTGTTTTAATATACACTCACAGCTGATGGTGCCCTGTAGCTGCACTCCACACACACACACACACCCGCGCACGCGCCACACACACACGCACGCACACACATGCACAACCAAGCATGCAAACCCACAGCCTCAGGCATACACACACACACACAAATAGACACTTCATCAGGGATACACGCACACACACGCACGCACGTACGCACATGCACACACACACACACACACACACACACACACACACACACACACA